>NC_066583.1:369581902-369889854 GCF_024323335.1 Lathyrus oleraceus | reverse complement strand
ATTCTAAAGTTGAACAAAAATTAGGTTTTTAGAATTATTTTCTTCAGTATGTGAAAACAAGGGATTAGAAGAAAAGAAGTTTGAGAAGGAAGTGCTAGGGCTTGAAAGAAGAGGTCTTAGAGAGCTTGCTTGCTAAATTTTTCTCGAGTTACAAGGTAAGAGGGGATTCTTCATCTATGAGGGCCTAATTCATGAAAGGGTAGAGATATTTTCCTTAACCTCCAATAGGATTTTCTCTCTTTTGTTGGTTTATGTTGACTGATGAACAATTGATTGAAATTTTGTTTTTATGCCATGATATGCTTGTAATTTCGTGTATTATTTTGGAGATGATTGTGTCATATGCTATTAGTTCATAAACATGAGTTTGGATGTGAAATTGGAGTTTTCAAAACATGAATAAATTTTGTTTTTGTGATTAAATCAAGAGAAAAACATGTTAGATTAGTATGAATTAACATGCCTTTGTGTGGGAATCATGTGAGTATTATTTTTGGATTGCATAGAGGTATTTGAAGGTGTTTGGGTGAGTTTTTGCAGGTTCTGCAATAGCATAACGAATTTCTGCTTTTGTTAGTAGGGTGACCAGTGTCATCCATATGATGCCCTGGGCATCACGCGCTAGGAAGCGCTAATGGGCGTCATGCATATGAAAGGGAGACCGTCATGGCTTCCAGGTGAGCGTGGTCTTGTCAGGTCGTCACAGTGTGACATGTTGGATGATGGGAAGGATGACGAATGTCATCTTGGTGATGAGTTACCCGTCATCGAGTCAGAATACGTATTCTGACATGTTGTGTTGGGTTTTGAGGGTGGTTTTGTCGGGCGTTTGAGGATTGGTTGTTGTTTTAGTGTATTCTGCTAAGTATGAGTTGATTAATCAGTTTATATAATTCATTGAATAATATCATACATACATGTGAGTTATGTGCAATTGTGAGTATGCGTAATAGAAATGAAAGTATGATGTGATGCTGATTTTTGTTGATGAGACGTGTGTTCTAAAATTTCAGTTATTATCGATGCAGTGAAAATTATATTTATGTACAGTCAGAGAGGGGTTGTATTGTATATGTGTTTATTAAGTGTTTATGTATAGTCAGAGTGAGGTTATACTGCATTTTTGTATGACATTCATCATATGTGTCATTTATGTGAAGGAGGCATGTTCGCTAGTTCATAGTGGGGACTAGTGACTTTTCCCAAGCCTTGAGTGAGGGATTAAAGCTTAAACTGTGGGCTCGGGGTTTATAGAGATTGGAACCCGATTCGTATGAAAAACCAAACATATAGTCAGTACCGTATGCATATATAGTCGAGTTGCGAGTCTGGTTAAGAGTGGGTCCGTGACGAGCATGAGTCGAGTCATTGTTGCATTTTATTGCATAATTTCGACTCGATGATTGTGATCTGGGTGAGATATGAATACATTATGTTTGTGTGTTTTCTGAGTATGTGGATAATTGCGTAGATGTGTGAATCTATCATGAATGTTTATGCACCATTTATTATTTGAATGTATTCTCACCCCTTTTGTGTTGTTGCGTCTGTGCTCCTGTGGAGTACATATAATCAGGTACCTGAGTATGAGCTTGAGGTTGAGTACGGTGTTGTGCCTCTTTAGTTGCTTGTCATTCGAGTATTTATTTGGAATCGCTCTGATGCGTAACACGAGGGGAACAAGATGTCTTATATCTGTTTATGTTGTATATCTTTCTGTTTGGTTTTATTTTGCAAAGAGCCATCTTTTCGAACTAATAGTTATGTTGAGACTTTTATGCCAAATGTTTTTTTTATTCCGCTGCTTATCAAACGAGTTGTTTTATTATTATGTGGTTCAATTTGGTTTAATTATTGTGATTAATATCCTTCTTGGTGAATATTTATGTTTTTATACATGTTTTATCATTTTATTGTCGAGTCTGTAAATTGGGTGTTACACTACCAATTTAAGTGGGGCATGAAATTTAATTCGCTAGATGATTTTAGAGATACAATACATGAGTGGTTAGTATTAAACGGTAGGGAAATTACCTTTGTGAAAAATGAGAGTTATATAGTAAGGGTAGAATGCAAGGATAAATGTTGTTTTTTAGTTCTATGCTCTAAAGTGGGCCATCAACACACTTATCCTATAAAGACATTGGTACCCATACATGTGCTAGGGTATTGAACAATAGATCTGCAAACTCAAAGTGGGTGGCCAAGGCAATAGTGAGAAAATGCAAACTCAAACCGATACAGTTAGAATTCATGGCATTATGCAAAATATGAGACAACAATATTCTATGAGGATCACTGTTGCTAGAGCATAAAAGGCAAAGTTCATTTTCCAAGAATATTATTAAGGGAGGTGTTGATAAGCAATATTCAAATTTATGGAGGTATCATGTTTAGTTAAAAAGGGTTAATATTGGGGATACTGTGAAGATCAATGTTGACAGGCCAAGTCCATCAATACAACCAAGGTTTGGATATTTTTACTTTTGTTTTGATGGTTGTAAAAAGGGCTTCATACAGGGTTGTAGTGTTGGTGTAAGCCCTTGAGGCCAATACTTTTGGTACTTGTATCGAATTATTTATTAATAATAAAAGGTTTTTTCTTTATTATGTTTGTTTAATAAAGTCCCTAGAATAGCTCGTCCGTTTAATGTATCAAGTGTGACTTGATCATGAGATCCCATTAAACATAAGGACATTATTCTTAAAGTATCCGTAGTCGAGATTTGTTGTGAAGTGGGATAACATTAAAGCATTAAGACTATTATGTATATAGACTGATGATCACATCTCATGGGTCATGGATAAAGAGTTATCAAGTCTTAAACATAGGTATGAATATTAGGAGTAATATTTATACTGGATTGACCCGCTATAAGAATACTACATAGAATGTTATACAAAGTGTCATAAGTTATTCTCATGGTAAGGTACGGTGCACTTAAGTAGAATACAAAATATGGTAAGGTACCACGCGCTTAAGTGATTTTTGGTATACCATAAGATATGGGCCACATACACTTAATTGGCCTTTTTAGCTTGCAGCCCACACAAGTGGTTCTATAAATAGAATCCTTGTGCAGAAGCATTTCACTTGATGAAATTTTATTTCTCTCTCTCTCTCTCTCTCTCTCTCTCACACACACACACACACACACACACACACACACACACACACACACACACGCGCTCACTCAAAGCCTTCATTCGTAGCAATTAGCACTGAGATTGAAGGAATTCGTTCGTGTGGACTGAATAGAGGCATTGTCACCATTCAACCCTCGTGATCACTCGTTAGATCTGCATCAAAGGTTTCAATCACCACAAGAGGTAACCGTTTCTATCACTGATCATGCCCCTTTTAAGGATCACTAAAGGAAATTTTTTAATTTCCGCTGCATTTTGGATCGCAAGTTTCCTTCATGTAAACCATTTGTTGGAGTTGATGACATTCATTTGAAGATAAAGTATGATGGACAACTTCTAATAGTTATGGGTAGGGACCCCCAATGACTAGTATTTTCCTTTGGCTTTTGGGATTGTTGAAACTGAAACAAAGGAAAGTTGGATGTGGTTTATTTACTTATTAATGGAAGATATTGAACAAGATAGAAGATATATTTTCATCTCAGATCAGCAAAGGTATATATATTTTTAGTTCATTGAAACTGACTATTTGTTCATTTCATCCCAGGTCATGAAAATGTATGATTGTTTGTTTTTGACAAGAATTAGTGGTTGTGTTTGATGAAATGTTTAAGAGAATTGAGCATAGGTTATGCCTCATATACTTGTATGAAAATTTTAAGAATTTTTTTGGAGGTGACTCACTTATAAGGGATTTGATGATGGGAGCAGCCAAGGCAACTTACTATCAAGCTTGGTTGCAAAAGATGAATGAACTTGAACAATTGGACTTTAATGCTTGGACATGGTTGATGGGAGGTTAGATAATGAGGTATTTAATGGTGATCATTGGTGTCCAATTGGGTCAATGTATGAATAACTCCAAGTTACACTTGCCTTCAACATATAAGAATTTAGTGTTGATATTGGAAAAAGATCATGTAACTGCAATTTTAGGGAATTAGTTGGTATTCCATGTAGGCATGCAATTGTTGCTCTAAGTTATAGAAAACAAAACCCAGAAGACTTTGTTGATTAATTTTATTCAAGAAAAATTATGCACATTGTTATGGTTTTTCTATGAGTCCTATAAATGGGATGGACATGTGGCCTGAAGTTGAAGCTGAGGAACTTCAACCACCATTGTACAAAATTATACCTGACGGACCTAGAAAAGTTAGAATTAGGGAATGTGGTGAAGATGGTGCTAGGAGAAGAAGAACATGTGTGTCGTATAAATGTACAAAATATGATAAATTTGGGCACAATGCATTGTTATGCAAGAGTAAAACTGAAGATCCAAATTCCTTGAAAAGAAAGGTAACTAAACTTACTCTAATATTGTACATGGTTTAACTTATGCATGTAGTCTCTCCAAAACATAACCATCAATTTATTTTTTTACAGAGTAAACCAAAAGGGCATAAAATTGAACCTGATGCAACTCAACCTGATGCAACTCAAGTTGATGCAACTCAACCTGATACAACTCAACCTGATGCGACTAAGAGTTTCTTTGGTAATATATGAAGGTGGTAAGAAACACAAGAAATGGGGGTTTAAATTGGGTTTCTAAAAATGAAAGCTTTTTCAAAACCAACTCAATCAAGCAATAACACGAACAATAAAAATAACAAGGTTATTTTTATATTGGTTTGCTGTTAATGAAGCTACCTCCAGTCCACCATACCAAGGTGATTTTTCCTTCTCAACAAGGACTTGATCCACTATAACCAAAACTGATTACAAACATCATAAAGACAAATCGTCTTTGTCTTCTTGAGTCTATCTGACTAAAACCTAGTCACTCAAGGAAACCACTTAAACAACTTTGAGATTTACAAGTATGTGTTTACAAATAATGTTTCTAAGAAAGCAGATTAACTCAAGTTAAATACAATGAATTTCTTTACACAATAACGAGAAAAAAATCTATGTATGTTTACAAAGACTATACACATGAATTATATACTCCAGCAAAGAGCGTGTGTATGAGCGTAACATTACATAGTGAATTAGTATGAGCAACTTCTCCTAGTTTTCTAAGTCTCCTTTATATAGGAAGTTAAAAGATCCGTTGGAGGATAGAATTGGCATAGAAAATTGTAGTTGTCTCTTCGTATAACAGTTTGCATATAGGAGACAAAATGGTACAATAGTACAGTCCTTAGCCCACAAAATCAGCATAGTGGAGGGAAGGGTGATCTTGTACTGTGTACTATTTTCCTGATGTAAAACTTTTTGATCTTATCTTCTAATCTTCAGATAATTCTGATGAAATAATGTTGAAGCATGCTTAGAAGGATCAAGAGACTAGTAGATAGAGTCTTCATAACCTCAGTCTTCATAGTCTTGACATGGTTCCTTAGAACCTGTTCTTTAGAGTCTTCAGATCTTATTCTTCAGAATCTTCAGAACTTGAGCGCATAATCTTGAAGGCTGACAATCCTTTAGAGGATCTTCAATTAGAGTCAAAATTAGAAGTTTTAGCACAAACGTTCATCAGAACCGTTGTATTAGAGCTTTCTAGAGCTTGACAACATCTTGTAAATCACGTGTATCTCTTCATAGACATAGTGTGTTGATTCCATAATCTAATGACGTCACACGTTAAAGTTTTAGAGTCAGAACCTATTAGCAAAAACTACACACTAGATAAAAATCATTAGTGTAAGAAGTTGTTCTCTGAGAATAATTTATTTTTATCATCAAAAATAAAGACCATATGCATAACCAAATCTTCTTACAATTGTAAGACCCCAATTTTGACCCTAAGATCCCTCATGGCATCATAACATTGCATTTGCATTGCCTCAAGGATCTTTAGCATCTTGGTTCCCTTTGCCTTTGGGTGGGACTCCTTGTGATTGGTTTGAGATCACCAAGCATGCTTGAATTATACATCATTGTTTCTCTTACTTTTGTTTACTAACCAAAAGCACAAAAATGTGTCACTAACATCTTTTGTTTGAATCTTGAGTATCATCCAAGACACTTTGTGGGTTCTATTTAGATGATCAGTCAACACAAGGGAATGACTTGAGATACTTCCAACAGGTTCAAATGGGGTCTATTCGTCAGTCAAAACGTTAATCTTGAAGGAGCAAAAGTTTGTTCATGAGCTGTCATGCTCGCTAGGCGAGCAGAATGGGTCGCTTAGCGAGTCCCAAGAAAAGCCACCAGAATCACCTACGCTCAGAGGAATTTCTTGAACTGTCATGCTCGCTAGGCGAATCCCACGTGTTTAAAAGAAAATTTTTGGACTTGAGCCTCTCTCATTTGAGCCCACAGGTCCACAAAAATCAGGTTATAAATTCAGAGTTTCAGTGAAACAAAAGGCCATTCTATTCCTATTACCCTGGCAGGGAAAAAGATAGTGAGAGAAGAGCTAACAGAGTTCAGAGCAACCTCCAGAGACTGAAGGGAACTCATCGGCAAAAAACCAACTCCCTCTCATATAAACCCTAAGAGTGCTTTGCAAACCCAACCGGGCAATTCAATTTCATTCGATCTCTCCAGTCAAGTTTGCCTTATTCCCATTACTTTATGCTTTTAATTTGAATGCTCTGAATGTATGAGGTATTATGGGTGAATTTGATACCCTTTTGATGCATGTGTTTGACAAGAGGTTTAGGCCTCCTACCCTTGGTTGCTTTTTGTGAGCTTTTTGTGAATTTTAATGGCATGATTCATGTGGTTACATTTTGATTTGGGGGCAACTCCTGATTACCCTATCTTGTTTCTCTAACCTGTTTGTTGAATTTTGTTTTGTGAGGGCTCATATGACTCTTGCTGAGATGGCTTGCCTGGTGTTCCACTTTATTTGTGGGGTACCACCTGGAGGTTTATTCCGATTACCTGTACTGACTCACTTTCTTTGATGGTGCTAGCTTGAGAGATCTTTGGGTTTCTTATTTAATTGATGTTACTTCGGATCTTTACCTGTACGGTAGATCTCTCGATCCCTTTACTTTTCCCGCATGTTACCGATTTTTTAGGTTTCCTATAGCCTCTTGTGGCATGTCATTTAAGGTAGCGCGGCTCCTTCATCTAGGACTGCCTTTTTGCATTAGCATCCCTAAACACCCCCAAACTCATTGATTTTTTCTTCTCCTAAGAACACGTTATCTCCTTCTACTACAGGAGAGTAAGTCTCCAAAGGTCGAGCATCCGGTAGATTGCGTAGTAACGTCGTTCACCCCAAAACACAACCCTTACTCCATAGGTGGTCGAACTACGTTTTGCTCTGATTTTCATCCCAGATGAGATACGTAGGCATAAGATGCGATGTCTTAGCGAGCACACTCCTCTTTAACCCATAGGTAGCCGAGCTACGAAGACTCTGATTCTCAGATTCAGATGAGATACGTATGCAGTGGATGCGACGTCCGTGCGAGTCATTTTCTTTTGACCCTTATTTTAGTAAGTAGTACATTAGATAAACATACACGCTTTTCTCATCCCTTCAATCATGTTTGCACAAATAAATTTTCAAAAAAAAAAAAACAACCTTTGCAACAAATGTGAAAAGGGCTCCCTAGGAGTACCTAGGATGCTTTGGGTGCCTAATACCTTCCCATTGCATAACCAACCCCCTTACCCAGATCTCTGACATTTTTATTAGTTTTTGATTCGATAAAACTTTTAGGTTTTTGTTCGCTTTCTAACCATTCCTTTGGAAAATAGAAGTGCGGCGGCGACTCAACTTGTATGATTTACCTTGGATTTAGTCAATATCTCTAATGGTAACGAATACCCCGCTACAGAAAAATGGCGACTCTGCTAAGGATCGAAACATCCTAGTGGGTTTTGCCTACTTTTCATATTTGTTGTATTGTATTGTATTTTTTTTGTGTGACATATTTTTGTGCAATTTGGGATTACTGTATTGTATGTAATGATTGAATTTCTTGATATTAATTCCTTGTATGCTTGGTGATCTTTGTGAGATGAGTTCTATACCCGGACTCGAGTGCACTTAGGATAGGAGAATGGCATAGTCTTGTTGACTTGTGTGGAGTTATTCCTTAGCAAGTTGACTTGCAAGTCCATTCACTTGGTGGAGGTTATGTTGGGATCAATAATGTCACACAAGTAAGTTGTGGTTAGACATTACTCTTTCCAATATAGACCTTAGAAGCCAAGGACCTTAGTTTACCAAGCCCATCTTGGCCTATTCTTAGGATGTAGTGCGAAAGTCGTTCAAGTGTAAGATTTGATACGATTGTTATGCGATACTACACTCATAAGAGTCTCTCTTGAGAATATTTTCGGAATACGAGTAGTCGTTTCTCCAATAATATCCGAAAGATGGGATGATGACTATGGGAACCTCTTGTAGAACATGTTTGGCAGGTTTAAACCCTAGTACACTCCCTTTTGGGTGGTTCTTAGTCTAACTCCATGCTCGTGACTTACAACAAACCCTTGATTCATGGTTGATCCGTTCATGAATCCTTAATATCAATGGAACTTGGGTGTTGATAAGGTGTAAACCATAATCCACCAAAATGGATGATTGATATTAAGGATAACATGATCCATCCCATGACCTTTGTTTGGTGTGCTTTGCTTGATCCTTGAGTGTGATTGTTGCATTCATGCATTCATGCACCCATTTGCATCCATATCATCAATAAATAAGAAAATTTTCAAGGAACTTAAGGGGTTTATTTACAAAATTTCCAGACATGGAAAGACAAAGAAGGAATACAAAGAAGTACAGCTTCAGGAAACCAGATTTGAAAGAGTTAAGGAATCTGACATCCTATGTATTAGATCCTTTGGGTTTCAAGGCTCGTTTTGGGAAGCTTCTTCCTCTTCTGACTACTCAGGTGGATGAAGGATTGGTGAGTGTATTGGTGCAGTTTTATGATCCCTTGTACCGTTGCTTCACGTTTCCGGATTTCCAGCTTTTGCCTACCCTTGAGGAGTATGCTTACCTTGTGGGTATACCTATTCTAGACCAGTTGCCGTTCAGTGGCTTGGAGAGTATTCCTACTTCTCAAGAGATAGCTGACATGTTACACATAGATGAATCTCTGGTTGGTGCTCATATGACTACCAAAGGTGGAATTCAAGGTCTCCCTTCTGAGTTCCTCATTGCTCAAGCTACTATGTATGGGAAGGCCATGAGTGAGGACGCCTTTGAGGCCATATTTGTACTTCTCATCTATGGGCTAGTATTATTCCCCAACATCGACAAGTTTGTGGATGTGAACGCTATTAGGATCTTCTCTACTCTTAATCCCGTTCCGACTCTGTTGGGTGACGCTTATTTTTCTTTGCATATGAGGAATGCAAAGGGTGGTGGCGCCATTGTGTGTTGTTTGCCTCTGTTGTATAAGTGGTTTATTTCTCACTTACCTCAGACGGTCGCTTTTAAGGAGAACAAGGAATGTCTACGGTGGTCCACGAGACTTATGTCTCTCACTAATGATGATATCTCTTGGTACAATCGTGTGTATGATGGGGTGCAGATTATTGACTCTTGTGGTGAATTCTCCAATGTGCCTCTTCTTGGTACATGTGGTGGGATTAACTACAATCCTGTTTTGGCACGTCGGCAGCTTGGGTTCCCCTTAAAGGATAAACTCAATAACATTTTGTCAGAGGGTGTATTCTTTCAGGATGGTAAAGATCCCCAAGGCTTGAAAGCTAGGATGGTCCGCGCTTGGCGCAAGATTCATAGGAAAGGAAGGAAAGACTTGGGTCCTAAGAATTGCATCGCTTTGGAGCCTTACACTGTTTGGGTTAGGAAGAGGGCGTCTGAGTATCTCATGCCTTACGAGTATCCGAGACCTACACCTATGATTATGGCTGGGCCTTCAACCCTCCCTAATCAAGGAGTAGAGGAGTTGAGAGACGAAGACCGTTCACGTGCCTGGATCCGTGAACGTGAATAATTACTTCAGCAGATTAAGGAGAAGGATGCGTTGATTGAGTTTCTTGAGCATCAGGTTATTGATGACCCTGATGATGTATGGACTTCTCTACTTCCTCAGTCTTCTAAGTTCTGGAAGAGGAGGTATGATCGACTCGCCAAAGAGAAGGAGGATATGGAGGCAGCCTACGAGAGGGAGGTGAAGAGGCTTCGCGCATCTTATCTCCCTGTGTCCGGAGCTCTAGATGATTGTTTCTAGGGATCCATAGGATGATTATTTTCCTTTTCTCTTGTATAAGATTGACGATGATGCACTTCTTTTCCCTGATATTATTTGATGAGATATTTCCATATGTGATAAAATGCTTAATATTTCCAAAATTTGCAAATAAAACTCTAAAGTTCCTTTGAAATAAAAAACAAATCATATGCACAAACATTGCATGCATCATATGCATAAGCAGGTTTTGTTTCCGGTCTCTTGCCCTGTGGTTTAACTCTGTGTCCTTCATTTATTTTGAAGACAAGCTGACTCACCGGTACTACACTAGAGCCAATATTTCAAGACTGATGGATCACTTAGACCATGGATTCACGAGGCAGGCGCCGTGGCATCCACCCTACACCAGAAGCTGAAATTCGTGAAAAACAAGAAGCTGGTGGTGGTAGGGGGAGAAAGGGCTCTCCTGGTTAGCCATTTGTCTTCCTTCTCTTATATAGATGCTGAGGTTGAAGTTGGAACTCCTTTCCAAGCTTTATCTATTGATGAGCCTATTGAGAAGAGAACTCCTTCATTTGCTTCCTACAAAGATGCAAAGCTGGTCATTAAGCGTGGTGCAATCACTGGTTTAGGAAAAATGATTGAGTTAGAAGATAACGAGTCCCGAGCTGGCATAGCTTTTTCTTCTGGTACTTTCAACAAGCAAGGGTTATTCAAGAGTGGAGGTTTTATCCACACTGGTCTAGATGAGGAAGCTGCTGCCGTTTTAGAAGAAGATACAAAGGATTCTGGCAACTTCATCATCCCTGGTGGGTTCTGCAACAATTGGGTCGCTGTGGATATTCCAACAGTTGTCCATAAGTCAACGTAATAATCACTTTGTTAAAAAACCCTTCTCCCATGCCTAAAGGAGGAGTGATAACATTGTTGGCAACATAAATACAATGATATTTTCATTTAATAAATTCATGTTAAATGTTTGTTTTTCCCATTTATTTTCCCTTTTTGTTTTTGCATGAAATTGGTGATCACATAAAACCTCAAAATGGAATAAAATCAATCTTTTCATCTGCATAATGATTTGCCTTGTTTGAATTCTAAATCTTTTCATATCCAAAATCATTATGCAGGTTGATTTCTAAACCCATTGAACATAATGACCCAACACCATCTCCCAATTTTGAATTCCCTGTATTTGAGGCAGAGGAAGATGATGTTGAAGAGATTCCTGATGAGATCACCCGGCTACTTGAGCATGAAGAGAAGATCATTCAACCGCATCTTGAGAACCTGGAAACAGTCAACTTGGGGTCTGAAGATTGTGTGCGAGAGGTAAAGATTGGGGCACTTCTGGAAGAATCTGTTAAGAAAGGGTTGATTAAGTAGCTACGAGAATATGTTGACGTCTTTGCCTGGTCATATGAAGACATGCCTGGTCTAGATACTAATATTGTGCAACATTTCCTACCTTTAAAGCCTGAGTGCATGCCTGTAAAGCAGAAGCTCAAAAGAACTCATCTTGATATGGCAGTGAAGATCAAAGAGGAAGTTCAGAAGCAAATTGATGCGGGGTTCCTGGTGACTTCTATATATCCTCAATGGGTGGCCAATATTGTGCCCGTGCCTAAGAAAGATGGAAAAGTCCGGATGTGTGTGGACTATAGAGACTTGAATAAAGCTAGTCCGAAAGATGATTTCCCTCTACCACATATTGATATGTTGGTAGAAAATACAGCTAAATTCAATGTCTTCTCGTTTATGGACGGATTTTCCGGATATAATCAGATTAAAATGGCATCCGAGGATATGGAGAAGACAACATTCATCACACCTTGGGGAACATTCTGTTATCGAGTGATGCCCTTCGGTTTGAAGAACGCTGGAGCCATGTATCAACGAGCTATGACCACCTTGTTTCATGATATGATGCACAAGGAGATTGAGGTATATGTTGATGATATGATTACTAAGTCAAGAACGGAAGTTGAACATGTAGAGCATTTGTTGAAGCTTTTCCAGCGTTTGAGGAAATATAAGCTTCGTCTGAATCCCAACAAGTGTACATTTGGAGTCCGTTCTGGCAAGTTATTGGGCTTCATTGTTAGTGAAAGAGGTATTGAGGTTGATCCTGCAAAGGTCAAAGTAATACAAGAGATGCTTGCGCCCAAAAATGAGAAGCAAGTCCGAGGTTTTCTTGGCCGCTTGAATTATATCTCCAGATTCATATCCCACATGACTGCCACATGTGCGCCAATATTCAAGCTCCTCCGGAAAGATCAGTCCCATGATTGCACCGAGGATTGCCATAAAGCTTTCGACAATATTAAAGAATATCTGTCTGAGCCTCCGATTCAGTCTCCGCCTGTAGAGGGAAGACCTTTGATCATGTATCTGACTGTTCTTGAAGACTCGATGGGTTGTGTCCTTGGTCAGCAAGACGAATCAGGGAAGAAGGAGTATGCTATTTACTACCTGAGTAAGAAGTTCACTGATTGTGAGTCTCGATACTCAATGCTTGAAAAGACATGATGTGCTTTGGCTTGGGCTGCTAAGCGCTTACGCCAGTATATGATAAATCATACGACTTGGTTGATATCCATAATGGATCCAATCAAGTACATCTTCGAGAAGCCTGCTTTAACAGGGAGAATTGCCCGTTGGCAGATGTTGTTATCTGAGTATGATATTGAGTATCGAGTTCAGAAGGCTATTAAAGGTAGTATCTTGGCTGACCATTTGGCACATCAGCCTATTGAAGATTATCAGTCAGTTCAGTATGACTTCCCGGATGAGGAAATTCTGTATTTGAAAGTGAAAGATTGCGATGAGCCTACACTTGATGAAGGGCCAGAGCCTGGTTCCAGATGGAGTATGGTGTTTGATGGCGCTGTAAATCAGTATGGAAATGGTATTGGGGCCGTGATTATTACTCCTCAGGGCGCGCATATTCCTTTTACAGCAAGGCTAACTTTCAAATGCCCGAATAATATGGCTGAGTATGAGGCATGTATTATGGGATTGGAGGAATGTATTGATCTAAGGATCAAGCATCTTAATGTATATGGTGATTCGGCCCTCGTTGTTAATCAGATTAAGGGTGAATGGGAAACGAATCAGCCTGGCCTTATTCCATATAGAGATTATGCGAGGAGGATTTCAACGTTCTTTACTGAGGTCGACTTCCATCATATTTCTCGAGATGAGAATCGGATGGCAGATGCTCTTGCTACGCTTGCTTCAATGATTGTGGTTAAATTGTGGAATGAAGTCCCCAATATCACCGTGATGCGCTTGGACAGACCAGCTCATGTATTTGCAGTAGAAGAAGTAAAAGATGATAAGTCGTGGTATTATGATATCAAGTGTTTCCTTCAGAGCCAGATTTACCCGCCTGGGGCATCTGTAAAAGATAGGAAGACTTTGAGGAGATTGTCAGGCAGTTTCTACCTCAATGGCGAAGTGCTTTACAAAAGAAATTTTGACATGGTTCTGCTCAGATGCGTGGATAGACACGAAGCAGACCTATTGATGACTGAGGTCCATGAGGGTTCATTTGGTACTCATTCCAATGGACATGCCATGGCTAGAAAGATGTTGAGAGCAGGCTACTATTGGCTGACAATGGAGTCTGACTGCTGCAAATTTGTGAAGAAATGCCACAAGTGTCAGATTTATGCTGATAAGATTCATATTCCCCCGACACTTTTGAATGTGATCTCATCACCATGGCCTTTCTCCATGTGGGGAATTGACATGATTGGCATGATAGAGCCGAAAGCGTCCAATGGACACAAATTTATTCTCGTAGCAATTGATTACTTCACCAAGTGGGTTGAAGCGGCGTCGTATGCAAATGTGACCAGGCAGTTGGTCGTGAAGTTTATCAAGAATCAACTCATATGCCGATATGGTGTGCCAGATAAGATCATTACTGATAATCGATCTAACTTGAATAACAAGATGATGAAAGAGCTGTGTAGTGAATTCAAGATTGCACATCATAATTCTTCTCCGTACAGACCCAAGATGAATGGGGCTGTTGAAGCTGCTAACAAGAATATCAAGAAAATTATCCAGAAGATGGTTGTTACGTACAAAGATTGGCATGAGATGTTGCCATTCGCTTTGCATGGCTATCGTACATCTGTCCGCACTTCAACAGGGGCAACCCCTTTCTCTCTTGTTTATGGCATGGAGGCGGTACTCCCAATAGAGGTGGAGATCCCATCAATGAGAGTCTTGATGGAAGCCAAGTTGACTGATGCTGAATGGGTTCAGGGTCGTTATGACCAGCTGAATTTGATTGAAGAGAAGAGATTGACTGCCATGTGCCATGGCTGGTTATATCAGCAAAGGATGAAGAAAGCCTTTGATAAGAAGGTTAAGCCTCGTGTGTTCCGAGAAGGTGACCTTGTGCTCAAGAAAGTCTTGTCTTTCGCGCCCGATTCCAGGGGCAAGTGGACTCCATATTATGAGGGTTCGTATGTTGTTAAGAGAGCCTTTTCAGGCGGTGCTTTGATACTTACAACTATGGATGGGGAGGATTTCACTCGTCCTGTGAATTCAGACGCAGTCAAGAAATACTTCGCCTAAAAAAATAAAAACTGAATAGCTCGCTAAGTTGAAAACCCGAAAGGGCGACTTAGGCAAAAATGAGCGTCTCGGTGGATTGAAAACCCGAAAGGGCGATCCAGGCAAAAGTTAGAGACACAAAAAATATATAATAATGATATATGTATCCCGCTAGATTGAGTACCTCATCCTGGGGCAATCTAGGCAAAAATTAGGGATTTGGCAAGTAACTGCATCCTGACAAGACATTGTTCTACAACTGTCGTCCGTCAGAGATTCTTGCTCATTATCAACCAAAGCTTCAAATACATCGGATTTAGAATTGGTGGAGAAATGGTCATTATGTTCAATGTAGCCCTTTTCCAATATATATCACCAATTTCAAATTTGTAAAGATCTATGGAGTCTTCCCATTCGCAAACTACCATTCTATCAAATAAATTTGAGCCTTTTATTCAATTATTGGCACTCTTATCTATTTCTATTCAACAAATGTTTTGCATGTTTTGATTAAGAAAATATCATTGTTTTAAACGATCAAATTTTTTATAATTTGTTTTTAAACAAAGTGAACATTCACAATGACGAAAGGATACTTAGGAGATCCTCAGTGCTCTCCCAAGGGTGGTACGATCCCCAACAGGGTAAGATTTTTGTCCATATTCCTGGCATGACTGTATCTCCTCCCTCCGGAAGCCCTTGTGGTTTATCCTACCAAGTGGATTGCTTGTTGAGAGTCACCTCTCTTCCCTTCAGCAGAGTAGCAATCTTTCTTCCTCAGCAGCTTGGATCTCTTTGGGCAAGAGCGGTATTTGGTGGTTGATCCTGATAAATCCTTTATCTCCTCGGATAGATTCCCCAGTAGAGTTGTTGGTGTGGTGGACCTTGTCTGTGATAACTCTCGTCCCCAGCTGGAATGATTGATGATTCATCCCTTGTAGAGTTCTTTGCTTCCTGGTATCTCTGATCCCCAGCAGATTGGATACTGAAGGAGAATTGCGACCCAAAGCGCAGCGGAAATTAAAAATTTTCTCCTTTAGAGATCCTTACGAATGGTCATGATCAGTGATAGAATATTTACCTCTTGTGACGGTTGAAACCTTTGGTGCAGATCTCTTGTGATGATCAAAACCTTTGATGCAAATCCACAAAGCGATCACGAACGTTGAACGATGACAACGTCTCTACTCAGTCCACACGAACGGGTTCCTTCAATCTCAGTGCTAGCTGGTACGAATGAAGGCTTTGAGTGAGAGAGAGAGAGAGAGTGATAGAAAACGAAAATAATGCAACCGCAATTTTTGCTTCTGCACAAGGGTTCTATTTATAGAACCACTTGTGTGGGCTTCAAGCTAAAAAGCCCACTTAAGTGTATTTTGGCCCATTTCTTATAATATGCCCAAAATCACTTAAGCCCATGGTACCTTACCATATTTCGTATTCTACTCAAGTACACCGTACCTTACAATGTTCTATAATTCACTTAAGGGCACCATACCTTACGGTATTCCTTAGTTACTCTATCTATCATCAATCCGTCCTTTGTGTGTGACCCTGTAGGTTTTCGTGACGTTGGCAATTAGATTAAATCACGCATTTAACATAATAAGCAGTGAGCGGTATCTAGCAACACATCACTGCTACCCAAGACACGAAAATGTCATGTGATCTGACAATTCCTTCTGTGATAATACTTATGTGTATAATTACCCTTTTGCCCTTATGTCTATATTGAACACAAGGCATAGACCGTGTCATCCTTGTTCAGTTCAATATTGGGCCCATAGACATTTATCCTGTTACGCAGGATGGGCAAATTCCATCTAGGACACTCATGTCCCTCAGCATGCTTTGTGGAGTACCCATTAACTGTCTTTATGGTTATCCAGTTACGGACAACGTTGGATCAACAATAAAGCACTCGACTCTACATCTAGGATCCATAGTGGTTTCAGGTCGAAGAGTGGAATACACTATTATCACCATGAGAATAACTTATGACACTTTGCATAACTTTCTATATAGTATTCTCATAGCGGGTCAATCTGGTATAAATATTATTCTTAATATTCATACCTATGTTTAAGACTTGATAACTCTTTATCCATGATCCATGAGATGTGATCATCAGTCTACAAACATAATAGTCTTAATGCTTTAATGTTATCCCACTTCACACTAAAGCTCGACTACGGATACTTTAAGAATAGTGTCCTTATGTTTAATGTGATCTCATGATTAAGTCATACTTGATACATTAAACAGACTAGCTATTCTAGGGACTTTATTAAACAAACGCAATAAAGAAAAAACCTTTTATTATTAATAAATAATTCGATACAAGTACCAAAAGTATTGGCCTCTAGGGCTTACACCAACAGATACTCCCCGGTGAACTTGGCTTTCTCTCTTGAGATGTAGTACCGGGTGGTTGATTCATGGACCTGGTTGTGTTAGATATGTCTGTCTGTCAGCATACATCATACATAAACCACACATATTCATGCATAATTATAACATTCAGATATTCATGTTGCATTCTTTTCCATATATCGTTGTTTGCTGTCTCCTGCTATTTGGTGATATACTTCCCCAAGCAGACGTGTGTGTCTGATCTCTCCATATAGAGTCAGCTCCATAAGCAGAAAGCGTCTATCCTTTCTTCCATATTCCCCACCGGGTTATATCCTCGTGGATGTTGATTATTTTTGTTCCTTCCCAACACATATACTGGGATGGTTTTCCCCATTGAGTTATATCCCCACAGGGACAAGTCTTGATTTGGTGTGCCTATCTAGTTTGATCCTAGATTGGTCTCTTGAGACTCTTTTCCTGTTTCCCCGTGGTAAATGAATAATTGCTCAATAATTAGTAATTATTATCCCCGGCGGAGTCTGTGTTTCTCTACCCTCATACCGGTAGTTGTAAACCCTATTTCTTCCCTTTTTGCAGAGTAACTATTTTTGCTCATCTTTAATTGGTGACAGTTATCTTCATCCAATATTCGGTGATGATATCCCCTCATCTGCTTGGATAATTGCCCTGATTACGCAATTTATCCCCAGCGGGTCATCTCTCGTTTACCTTGTTGTTGTTGGTAACGATTGTTTCTCCCCTGAATTGGTCATCATTATATACCTAGTTTCGGTATCCCGATGCCTTTTCTTTTCGGTCGATTTATCCTTTATTAACCCAGTAACCGGTTGTGGATAATCGTCCATGCGAGTATATTATCTATGTTCTGACGGTAATAGATAGTATATCTCATGCACTCTCGGGTCTGAAGCCTTTTGTTCTTCCCCAGTTGAGTAAGATTCGTATCCCCTTTGTGGAGTCGAATATCCATCCTGTAATCGAGTTTGCTTTTAGCCCTCTTTTGGATGATGAGTGTTTTGGGAATATTCCCCACACGCCTTGGTTGGTCACCTATTATATGCCCAGTAACCGGTATCCCTGGTGTTCCTTCCTCTCTGCTCCCTATTATGACTTTTTGTCCCCTGTGGAGTCGGAATCGCTGAGTTGAAGTATACCTTTTAGGTTTTCCTCAGACGTTTTGAAGTTTTGATATCTCTCACCCTTATACCGGTCTTGGATATTCATCTCTTCCTGAGCATGTTGTATCTCTCACCCTCATACCTGGCGTTAAGATCACATGTCTCCTTGAGCTTATTACCCAGTAACCGGTAATACCTCGTCCCGCTGCTTCCCCAGGAGTGTCCTTGTGGACATCCCCAGCGAAGTCCCTTAGTGGATTGTTTTCATCAGGATTTTATCCGAAGTATCCGCTGTGGATAGTCTTTTGCTGTATTGGCATATTCCCCAATACATGTATCTTCGAGTCAGCTCGAGTCTTTCCATTGGATTTTTTCCCTTTGGAATTCTGTTCCCCACGCTTTGAGTCGTGACCTGCTCGCGCATTTTTATCCCTTTTCTATCCCCAGGAGAGTCCCCAGGGTCTTGGTCCCATGGAGTGAATTGCTCATATGGATTATCAGTGGCTTTTGATTTCTTTGCTTTTGTGGACACATATCTCCACAGAGTGCTACCATTTTTCATACCTACATTTGCATCATGAGGTCTCTTAGGGATCAAAATTCGTCTCTTTGTTATTATTTAAGCCCATTCTACCCCGTCGAGACGAAGATTTTAACCTTCACTTCTCCGGCTAGAATGACCTTAAATAGGGGCATCTGTAAGACCCCAATTTTGACCCTAAGATCCCTCATGGCATCATAACATTGCATTTGCATTGCCTCAAGGATCTTTAGCATCTTGGTTCCCTTTGCCTTTGGGTGGGACTCCTTGTGATTGGTTTGAGATCACCAAGAATGCTTGAATTATACATCATTGTTTCTCTTACTTTTTTTTACTAACCAAAAGCACAAAAATGTGTCACTCACATCTTTTGTTTGAAGCTTGAGTATCATCCAAGACACTTTGTGGGTTCTATTTAGATGATCAGTCAACACAAGGGAATGGCTTGAGATACTTCCAACAGGTTCAAATGGGGTCTATTCGTCAGTCAAAACGTTAATCTTGAAGGAGCAAAAGTTTGTTCATGAGCTGTCATGCTCGCTAGGCGAGCAGAATGGGTCGCTTAGCGAGTCCCAAGAAAAGCCACCAGAATCACCTACGCTCAGAGGAATTTCTTGAACTGTCATGCTCGCTAGGCGAAGCCCAAGTGTTTAAAAAAACGAAAATAAATAAATAAATAAATAAATAAAATATAACAGAAAAATTTTGGACTTGGGCCTCTCTCATTTGAGCCCACAGGTCCATAAAAATCAGGTTATAAATTCAGAGTTTCAGTGAAACAAAAGGCCATTCTATTCCTATTACCCTGGCAGGGAAAAAGATAGTGAGAGAAGAGCTAACAAAGTTCAGAGCAACCTCCAGAGACTGAAGGGAACTCATCGGCAAAGAACCAATTCCCTCTCATATAAACCCTAAGAGTGCTTTGCAAACCCAACCGGGCAATTCAATTTCATTCGATCTCTCCAGTCAGGTTTGCCTTATTCTCATTACTTTATGCTTTTAATTTGAATGCTCTGAATGTATGAGGTATTATGGGTGAATTTTATACCCTTTTGATGCATGTGTTTGACAAAAGGTTTAGGCCTCCTACCCTTGGTTGCTTTTTGTGAGCTTTTTGTGAATTTTAATGGCATGATTCATGTGGTTACATTTTGATTTGGGGGCAACTCTTGATTACCCTATCTTGTTTCTCTAACCTGTTTGTTGAGTTTTGTTTTGTGAGGGCTCATATGACTCTTGCAGAGATGGCTTGCCTGGTGTTCCAATTTATTTGTGGGGTACCAACTGGAGGTTTATTCCGATTACCTGTACTGACTCACTTTCTTTGATGGTGCTAGCTTGAGAGATCTTTGGGTTTCTTATTTAATTGTTGTTACTTCGGATTTTTATCCGTACGGTAGATCTCTCGATCCCTTTACTTTTCCCGCATGTTACCGATTTTTTAGGTTTCGTATAGCCTCTCGTGGCATGTCATTTAAGGTAGCGCGGTTCCTTCATCTAGGACTGCCTTTTTGCATTAGCATCCCTAAACACCCCAAACTCATTGATTTTTTCTTCTCCTAAGAACACGTTATCTCCTTCTACTACAGGCGAGTAAGTCTCCAAAGGTCGAACATCCGGTAGATTGCGTAGTAACGTCGTTCACCCCAAAACACAACCCTTACCCCATAGGTGGTCGAACTACGTTTTACTCTGATTTTCATCCCAGATGAGATACGTAGGCATAAGACGCGATGTCTTAGCGCGCACACTCCTCTTTAACCCATAGGTAACCGAGCTACGAAGACTCTGATTCTCAGATTCAAATGAGATACGTATGCAGTGGATGCGACATCCGTGCGAGTCATTTTCTTTTGACCCTTCTTTTAGTAAGTAGTACATTAGATAAACATACACGCTTTTCTCATCCCTTCAATCATGTTTGCACAAATAAATTTTCAAAAAAAAAACAACAACCTTTACAACAAATGTGAAAAGGGCTCCCTAGGATGCTTTGGGTGCCTAATACCTTCCCATTGCATAACCAACCCCCTTACCCAAATCTCTGACATTTTTACTAGTTTTTGATTCGATAAAACTTTTAGGTTTTTGTTCGCTTTCTAACCATTCCTTTGGATAAATAGAAGTGCGGTGGCGACTCGACTTGTATGATTTACCTTGGATTTAGTCAATGTGTCTAATGGTAACGAATACCCCGCTACAACAATATATCTGATGAAGTTGTATCTATATTACATAGCATTAAGACAAATGTTATTCCAAACATGGTTGAACAACCTGTGGTGGAGAAAGCTGAGCATATGCCTGCTAAGAATGTTTAAAAAACCTGTTGGGAAGATTAGAAAAATGGTTTCAGAAAGATTGAAGTTGACATGGTTTCATAAACCTATTATATAGGTCATGGTTAAAATTATGACCAACCAATTAATTTAAATAGAATGATCCAGGTATATTGACTCAGGAAGATTCCGCAATGGTTTCTAATTCTAAGCATGGTACATGTCTCAAATCCAAGAAATCTAGGAGCGACAAGTCAAAAAACCCTTCTAAGTTGATCAAGTGAAAGATTATGCAATGGTTTTTGTGATATTTTATGTACTTTATGTTTCATCATTTTGCAGTTTCATTTTGTAATAAATTTATGACATGCACTTAATGTGCCATTTTGTAATGACTTTCCTTTGCTGGTTTATGTGCACTTTATGTGCCATTTTGTAATGACAAAACTGATTTATGTGCACTATCTTTGCTTCTTTTTATCAATACCAAATATTTCACTTAAATTTGTTTTGTATTGGTTGTCTTTGTAAGATAATGGAAATTATGTCCTTCTCATTCATCTGAATAGAATATATATACATCAATGTAGCATTTGGTCAACAATCTAATTAGGGTACAATATAATTATAGGAAATTAATTATGACTAATTATAACAAAATATTCTATTCTATCACATCCCCGCTGTCGAAGCGAGAGGTTCACAGACGCTTAGACTGGTCCGAAAATCATCAAAGAGAATGTGAGGAAGTCCTTTGGTGAAGATGTCTACGATCTGATGTCTTGAGGGAACATGAAGGATGCGAGCCTGACCACGAGCTACCTTTTCCTGAACAAAATGAATGTCCATCTCAATATGCTTAGTGTGCTGATGCTGCACAGGATTACCAGTTAGATAGATGGCAGTAACATTGTCATAATACACCAAAGTGTCCTGAGGAATAGGAAAATGGAGTTCCAGGAGAAGATTACGAATCCAACACGATGCAAAGACAACATTGGCAACCCCCCTATATTCGGCTTCAGCACTAGAACGGGAGAGAGTTGGCTGCCTTTTAGAAGACCAAGAAATAAGGTTATCACCTAGAAAAACACAATAACTAGATGTAGAATGTATGGTGTCAGGACTTCCACCCCAATTAGAGTCAGTGTAGGAGATAAGCTTTGTAATGGGAGATGGGGATAAGTGTAGTCCAAAATGTAAGGTGCCCTGAACATAGTGCAAAATGCGCTTGAAAGCAAGCATGTGTTCCGTTCGAGGGGCATACATGTGAAGAAAAACTTGTTGAATAACATATGATATATCAGGTCGAGTGAAGGTGATATACTGTAGGGCCTATACAAGACTCCGATACAAAGAGGGATCCTTATAAGAAGTGCCAGAGGAGGTGCTGAGTTTCTGCTTGGTGTCAGCAGGAGTGGTTGATGGTTTACAGGACGTCATGCCAACATATTCAATGATCTCTGAAGCATAAGTGCTTTGACTAAGAAATATGCCATCAGGATGACGAGATACTGCAATACCCAGAAAGTAACTCAGATGGCCCAAATCCTTCATTGCAAACTCATATGCTAAGAGTGACATAATTGATTGACGGAGGACCTGAGTGGAGGTGATGAGGATGATGTTGTTTACATACAGCAGAATGTAGGTCAGGTCTAAACCTTGTCGATATATGAAGAGGGAATGTCTGATGTGCTATGGCGAAAGCCAATGGTGGCGACATAGTCAGCAAAATGTTGGTACCATGCCCTAAGCGCTTGCTTGACACCATACAATGACTTCTTCAACCGACATACATAATCTGGATGACGGAAGTCGCGGAAACCCAATGGCTGATGCATGTAAACAGTCTCATGAAGATCACCATGTGAAAATGCATTTTGGACATCCAGTTGATGAATGGGCCAGGATTTGGAGAGAGAAATGGTAAGCATTATTCAAATGGTGGCGGGTTTTACCACGGGGCTAAAAGTCTCATCACAATCCATACCTGCAACCTGTGACCTGCCATCACCTACAAGACGAGCTTTATAACGCTCAAAGGAGCCATCGAAATTTTTCTTATGCCTAAAACTCCACATACATCGAATAAGATTAGCATCACAAGGACGGGGAACTAAATCCCACATCTTATTTCAAATAAGAGCATCAAATTCAAATTGCATTACGGATTTCCAATTCGGGTCTGATAAGGCTAGTTTGGGGTTTTTAGGTATGGGAGAGATGGTGTGGTCAGAGTGAGAGATTGATAAGTTAAATATTGTGTCGGGTTTGACAATGCCTTTCATGCTTCAGGTGGTGATGGTTCGTGTAGGTAGAGGTGGATGGGGTTGAATTGATGGTGGTGATGGAGAGTTTATTGTAATGGGTGTGTTGATCGAAGAGGTAGGAGATGATGATTGTTGGTTTATTGAGGGTAGTGGTTGGTCAATTGGGATTGTGGGTGTTGGTTGGTTATGTGAAACAGGTGGTGAAATTTGATTTTGCCACTGATGTATAAGGTAGGGGTGAAGGTTATCATCTAGGAATTGATAAGAGTGAGGTGAAGAGGAGTGTATCTTGGTGAAGGGAAATTGAGTTTCATCAAAGATAACATGCCTCAAAATTATTAATTTTCTATTAGATAAATCAAAACACTTGTAACCTCTATGATTCAGCGGATAACCCAAGAAGACACACAGAGTAGAGTGGGGTTGTAACTTATGAATGGTAGATGACGGGAATAATGGATAACATAGACAACCAAAGACTCTGATATGTGTGTAGGTGGGATCACGATGATACATGAGTTGTGTTGGTGACTGATTATGAAGTGTTTTACAAGGAATAATATTTAACAGGTAAGTTGCCATGTGGAGAGCATGATGCCAAAACGAGGGGGGAAAAGAAGAATGAGCTAGCATAGTGCGTACCATATTATTAGAAAAATAGTTCACACAAAGAAGATTTTAAAAATGGAGGGAGAGATTTTGAAATTAAATAAATGGGGAGAAGATGAAGAGACTATCCTATGCACAAAATTTAAAAGTTTAGAGTTGAAAATATCTGATCAAATGGGTAGCAATCCAATAGACAAGTATGTCAATAGAAACCCAGAATTCCCTTGGACTTTTAGAATCAAGCAATTCACAAATGCACAATTATATTATCTTGAAGAGCAAGGCATCAAATAAAGATGGCCTCATACAAGCTTATCCATTCCATGATCTCCTTCAAAATAGTTCATGCAACAGATGAATTCCATAAGTCACAGGTTCAAAATAACAGCTTCACAATGATCATGTTGCAGATGAATCTTAGAGAGGTCTTCAAAGATGTATCAGATGACGTTCAAATTGCAAGCACTTGGTTCTTCAACAAGTTGGCATTGGCCAAGTCCATTAGCTTAGGAAGGTTGCCTAGATTCTAAGTCCATTTGCTCAAGATCAAACCAACAGTCCACTCAAAAGTTTTTTAGTGCTTTTGTTTTTTATTAGGTACATTAAATGGTCAAAGACCACACAAGCAAACAAGATAACACAAACAAAATATATCACACAATATGGTCCAAATGGACAAAGTGAAAATTACATTAACATAAACAATTAGAATGATATGTACAATGGCAAATGAAATAAAGTGCTAAAAGTAAATTGCATTAAAGTAAAAACTTGAAATTAAAAGTCAATAGTTAGTAGGTTAGAGGTTAGTTTTGTTTTGCTTTTGATTTCAAGACATTCTTTGGAGAACACTCAACCCACTTATCACAAGCATGGATCCTTGAACCAAAACATCTTCCAAAGGAAGGAAAGAAGGCCAAGTTTCCACACAATACCATGAAAGAGGGGAGACTTACAATCTCACTAACTAGAATGCTTATGCCTTTTATGTCACAAATTTAGCGCTATGTTAAGCAATCGTAATTGGACTTATGTAGAAGTCACAACTATTTGAGGCCGGGCAATAGAATTTTGGTGTAAATGCATGTTAGAGACATAGTATAATGGACTATGCTCATGAAACATGTCACACACAAAAAGAATATGCAAAAGGTGTGGCATAATCTCATCCATACTCATGTCAATTTTTCTATCAACTAGCATTAGGACTTTGAGATGTCATAGGCCAAATGAAATGAATGAAATAAGAAGAGGAATGAGATGAAGTGGGAAGGAGAGGAATGAGATCACAAATTGGTCAAAGGAGGACTTTTACCAAATTAATATCATTCATTCATTTTGGGAGATGGAATGTACATTCCATCAATCCCCTAAATTCAATTATATTAACTTGACAAATTCAAATCAACCTTGACCAAGGCCCAACAACAATAAGCAAACTCAAACAAGTCCATACAAATGGTCAACAAAATTTAATTGGCATTTATTCAATTAAAAATAATAAAATAATGCATTTAAATCAAATATGTTTTGTCAAATTCCTAAAATCTCATCAAAACACCAAAGAAATGACCATGAGATTTATCATAGGTCAAACAGGGCCAAAGGGCCTTAGAGAAAAAAAAATCATAATTTTTGGACATTTAAAAATATTTTTAAGCAATTAAAAACGAATTAAAAATCAATTAATTCATGAAAAATATTAATAATTATCCAAAAAATAATTTTAATTCAGAATATGAAAGAGAAAAATATTTGAATTTTTTTGGTGAAAGTCCCATATTTTTTAGATCAATATTGAATTTAATATGAATTATTGAAGAAAATGCAATTAAAACAAAAATACAGAAATTCTAAAATATGTGGACCATCAGATCTTCCTCATTAATTGAGGTAGCAGATCTGATGATCCAAAATGCGCGTTCCACATGGACATGAGTCAACTGCGTGGCAAATATGGTAATCAACACCAACGCTCAGGATTAAAACGTGAGAGGAGGATCACGTGGTTCAGAGGTTGGCCAAGTCATCGCCGGAGCCAGAACTCCGGTCATCTTCTCCGGTGGACCTCACCGGACTGGTCAAGATGAACCATCACCAAAAAGAAAAACAAGGACATGATATTAAAGAGAAAATGGCACTGAGCTCGAATCTGACATTCATTTATTCCAATTCCAAATATATTGAGAGATATGTGGAGTTGAAATTTGAGGTACATGAACTGAGTTTCTTCGATTTGACCTCAAAGTAACTTAATCTTCTTGCCTACATTGGTAACTTCAGACAACCAAAGAATTAATAGAATTGAGCAAGAATTTGAGAGAATCGAAGAGTTTAAAATTTCTGAAAATTACCTTCAATGGAGGTCTGAACTCGATGGATCTTGATCTTGCTTATGCTTGGACTCACTCTACTTGCTTGCAGGAGAAGGATTAAGTGGTTTAGAAGCAATGGATTCCTGGAGAATTGAATTCCAAAACAGTGGAGATTCAAGCTCAAATTCAAATGAATTTATCAGGCTTATCCTATGAGAAATGAGGGTTTGCAATGGGGGATCAAAGCTGGCGCAATTGTGTCTTCATTTCTGAGCAATTGAAGCTCTATTTATAGCTGAATCATGTGATATTTGCACACTCTCTTTCACTTTCCAAATTTGGCAAATGTGATGTAATGCTGCATGAGTGTGCATAGGCCCATGAAATGATAGCTTGAGGTCCATAATTGAAGATCAGATGTGTTGAAGTAGGCTTGGATTGCAAGGCACATGTACATTGATGCTTGAAGATTGATCAATGCCAAATGATATCAGCTTGTTTAAGCCATGTGCAGCCTATGCATTTCTTATCCAAAATGAATGCATTTGAGCTCTTTGGAAAGGTGAGATCAAGAGGAACAAATTTGATGTTCAACACTTTTTCGTTTGGAGCTTGGAACTTGGATAAATTTGAGGTGGAAGTTTGGAAATTTTTGACATATCAAATTTTTTCTAAGTGTCAAGCCATATGTCTCAATATTCCACCTTGCTTAACTTTTTATAGGAGCTTCAAATGAGAAAAGTGTCTTCATCAAAGTTGCAGATCTCTCAAAGACCTTCAAAATGGTAACAAATTTCATATCATTTGTATTTGAAACGATAGAGTTATTCATTTTTGAAGTTTGGAAAAATCACTTGATCAATGGTATAGGTCAAAAGTGACCTATAATGTAGCCTCATATCACATGCTCAAAAAAGTTGAGTTAGCTCCCACTCTAAACATCAAAGTTGAAGTAGACACATTTAATTTGATTGTGCAACTTGGAAATATTTCATCTTATAAAAATTGAGCAAGTTATGGCCTTGGGAAGTTGACTTTCAAATTAGGGTTTAGACAAAATAACCTATAATGTTTCAACATAGAAAATGATTTTCCAAGCAAAACTAGATCTAGGTATCAACATGAAAGTTGTTTGGAATGTCATTTAGAATAAGTTTTCTCTTGGAAATAAAATTACTAATATTACCATTGCATGCAAGTTGTTTGGAATGTCATTAATATTACTAAAGAACATAGTTATAATTTTTTATTGAGGAACAAAAGTCCCAAAGTGATGCAATAAAACAATCTATGGAGAATCTGAATTGCCATTGCATGCGAAGTTGAAGCCCGACCTGACACCCACCAAATCACAGGAAAATTATCGATATCAATTGCCTTTGAGGATCCAAAATAGTATTCATATTTGGTGATGCCGAGTTAAAATAATAAATCATGTATTTGGATTACTGAACAATAACTATTCTCATGGTTATGGAAAACAATAAGTATTAGAAAGTTTAGGAAGAAAAGGCACACCTTGGACTTAAGTAACATAATAATTTATTTTAACAGTCGGCATATGCTCCGTGATCCAACTCAAATCCTCAGTATAAATGCCCTGCTCAGCATTCAGAACGTCAAGCTTTTCTAGGTGTAGGATTCCTTTGGGTAAATTCTTGAGATTGAAGAGCGAGAGTAACTGAAGCTTTTTCAGAGAAGGAAGAGCTCCTCTTTCAATAATAATAACTCTCAAATGAAACAAATCCTCAACATACAGTTCCTTTAGTTTCTGAAACCCTCCATCTTCAAAATGCAAATGTGAACCTTCATAAGCAAAGTGGCTAAGTGAGAGGATCAACAAGTGCTGCAAACTTTTTATTGATTGTATTGGATCTTCGGATAAATAGGACTTCTTTAACCTCAACACAACAAGATTCTGATGCTCTGGAATCAACTTTGGCAACTTCTTTAACCTCCCAACAAGTGAAAGTTTTCGAAGCATAGTTGGTGCAGAAATCAAATCCAAACCAATGGATTTAACATTTAGTTTCTCCAAGTGTTGCATTTCATTGATTGAAGAAGACAGAATGCTTCCATCTTCCTCATGAACATTACGCAACCCCAAATCCCTCATCTGTTTCAGCTTTCCTAACTCTTTTATTACCTCTGCAGCTCCATCCATATTTAAATCAACATTACGAAACGTTTGTAGGGATGTCATCTCTCCAATACCTTTCTTTAAATGAATTAAAGATATTCGGTAGCCAATAAGATGTCTTAGCTTTCTAAGCTTGCTAATCTCTTTCGGCAACTGAAGGGTATATGCATGTCTTGCATCTAAGGTCTCTAGGTTCTGGAGCATGCCAATGGATTTTGGAAGTTTAATTTTTGTTAAATAATTGAGCTTTAAATACTTCAAATGGATCAAACTTCCAACCTCATGAGGAGGATGGACTAATCGCACATGTTCATAATCAAGAACCTTCAATAACCTGAATTTCTTAGGGATTCTCCAAAAATGCATGAAACTTACTTGATCATTGCTAAAAAAAAACAATGACCGAACATGCAACCTTTCAATATGCAAATTTAAATCATCAAGACCCGTTCTTAATTCGGTAGTTACTAACAAGCGTCGAACAATTCCACTTAAGTTTGATTGTCCATCAACACTAATATGCTTGCAAAAATTTAAATTCTCATTGATTTCAAGAATCATATCGCGTATTAGATCATGAACACGACAGCATTTAACCTTACCATCATATCTAAGCGAGGATACTTGCACCAAGTTTCTATGGATTAGCTCTGTCAAATATCCTTCTGCTACTTCTTCCAATGTCTTCCCCCTTTCCTCCTTCACAAACCCTTCCGCTATCCAATGACGAATCACAGTCTTTGATCTAACCACATAATCTTCCGGATATATTGCAAAATACAACAAGCATGACTTGAGATAATAAGGCAAATCATCATAGCTTAAACCAAGAATTTCTTTTATCCCAATTAAATTTGCATCTTTCTTTAGCTCTAAACTCAGGTTTTCTCTAAATCTATGCCACTCAAACCCAGTTTTCTCTCTTGTAGACAAAAGACCACCAATGGCAACAATTGCTAGTGGTAAGCCATTACATTTTTGAACAATTTCATTGGCTATAGCAGTAAGCTCTTTTGGACAGCACCCGTCATAGTCAAATTTGAATGCCTTCTTATTGAACAGCTCTAGAGATTGTTCTTGAGTTAGAGGTTGCAATTCAAGCATTTCAGTGAAAGAAGATATTTTACAAGAAACCACAACATTTTGGTTCCTAGTTGTGATAAATATCCTACTTCCTTTTTTATTATCAATTACAGCAAATTGAATATCATCCCAAAAATGTACACTCCAAACATCATCAAACACAACGATGTACCTCTTTTGGTGCAAGTAGTTTCGCACTTGTTCGGTCAATGACCCTCGATCCATTTGAGAAATATCCCTAGGAGCACCGTCTCCTTTTTCTTTGGAAAACTTTATCAGCATCTCCCTCAACAAGTCTTCAACATTATATGATTGAGAGACTGTGATCCAAACACGAGAATCGAAGTGGCGGACTAGATCCTTGCTGTCAAAAACTTTCTTAGCAAGAGTGGTTTTTCCTTGCCCTCCCATTCCTACCACAGAAACTACAGTGCGCTCATCCCTTCCCTTTACCATCCAATCAATCAATCTTTTCCTTGGCTCTTCAAAGCCCAGAACTTCAGATTCTTCCATGTAAAGAGCAGCCAATCGAGGGTGATGCCATTTAGAATTCCCGATCTCCCTAGAATTGCTTGGTCCATGTTCAAGAGAACGTTGGAAGCCATATCTTTCACTTCTTTCCTTGATCCCTTGAACATATGACTTAATGTCTTGAATCTCAGAGGCTATTCGACGCCGAGAGAGAATAGTCTTGAGTTTATGGAGTAAAGATCAAAAGCCAGGAACACGAGGCTGCTGTCCCACCTGAATCATATACTCATCAATGATATCTTCAATGCGAAAAGCTGCTTCTCTAACTTGCTTCACCCATGTTTTGACTCCTTCCGTTGTTGCAGATTTTTTATCAGCATCCTTAAGGAACGCTTGAATACTTTCAAGTTCATCTTTAATATCAGCAAACTCCTTGTGAATACCTCTAAACAGGTTGACTTCTTCCCTTAAGAGCGGTAGTAGTTGGTCAATAACTAATGACACAGCCACTTCCGCCATAAGAGTTGACCTTGGAATTGGATTATTGTTGTTTTGTAAGATGAACAAGACAGCACCGATGGGAATCTATAGTAATTTTAACATGTATTTATTATTTAAAAATCTTTCTTGCTTTTCTTCAAATTATTTTATTTATTTATTTTTGTTAATTTTAAATAAAAAGATATTTGACAAAATATTTTTAAAAGTAATAAATATTATTGGTAGATAGAGAATTCCTTAACGTGCCCAATATGTTTTTTTAGATATTAGACGAAAATTCAAAAATATTCTTTAATTTTTGGAGATACATCTTTCATCCTCAATATATATAATTTATTTGTTTTTGAGTCACGGTCAAATTTTATGAATAAATTTATTTATTATGTTTTACTTTCTCTTACAGTGACTTTTTACAAAACCGCAACCACTACGCAAAAAACTGGAATAGACAGCGCACCTTAGAGGGCGCTTTATTACAAAAGCGCTCTCTAAAGTGAAATGAAAAAACAAGGAGCAATAGACAGCGCACTTTAGAGGGCGCTTTTGTAATAAAGCGTCCTCTAAGGTGAAGAGAAAAAATAAGGAGGAGATAGAGGGACAACAATACATGACACTTTTTAGAAAGCGCCCTCTAAGGTTACCCTTAGAGGGCGCTTTTAAAGAAGCGCTCTATAAGTCCATGTGCATTTCCAGTTTATAAAGCGCTTCTGGAAAGCCTTAGAGAGCGCTTTCATAAGCGCCCTCTTAGGCCCCCTTTAGAGGGCGCTTTTTTTCCACAAGCGCCCTCTAAGGTCCCATTTAGTAAATATTAAAATTATAACATACTACGCGTTTTGTTATTTCACTCTCTGTTATTTTCGTTCTTTTTCACGTTAGGGTTCTCACTGCTACGATTTTCGCTACTTCTAAGGCGTTCTCATTCCACCTCTGTTAGATCTACGACGTTTCCTCTTGCTACCAATCAAAGGTACACTATGCAGCTTATGAGTGTATTTATTCTAGCATACATTATTACTTGCACTATTGCTTTATTTTAGCTTTGCCCCATTTCAGTTTTATGTTATTGTTGTATATGCTACGTTTGTTTCGACCATCAAAATTAATGATGAAGACAAAAAATGAAATTTTATGATTTATTATTGACTCATTTGTTGGTTAACCCTGTGAAGTTTCAATATTCATAGTCATTTAAATAGTTTGGGTTTATTAGGCAAGTGACGGTTGGTTTTTAAATTGCGGAATTTGATATCGCTATGAATCACATTTGTTGGTTAACCCTGTAAAGTTTCAATATTCATAGTCATTTAAATAGTTTGGGTTTATTAGGCAATTGACGGTTGGTTTTTAAATTGCTGAATTTGATATCGCTATGAATCACATTCAAAGACTGTTGTTAGGGTTCGGTTATGGTTGCATTATAGAGACATTAGAAACCTTTGATTTCGCGGCTTAGATTGTAGTTTAACAACATTTTGTAAAACCCTAAAAAAGTTTCAAATTATTTACTATTCAGGCAGCAATATCTAAAACACCTTCTACCAATCAAAGGTACACTATGCAGCTTATGAGTGTATTTATTCTAGCATACATAGCGTAGCTAGTAACTTAAGAAGTTTAGGTATGGATGTTATTTGATAGAGTAAATGGAGACATGAATGCCCTGCACAGAGACTAACTCAATAAAGCGAAATTGTTTTGTCTCATCCCATTCTTGGTTTCTCTTTTGAAATTGTTTTTTGTTTATTCTAATTAGTAATGGATAATACATGGATGTCTTCCAATCGATTGTCGAGAGAGTACGAGAATGGGGTATCAGAATTCGTTAAGTTTGCCGTTGCGCACGCCGAAGACCCCAGTAGAATGATATGTCCTTGCTTGGGTTGTTGTTATGGGAAACGGGTTGACGCAGTTCAGTTGACATCGCATCTAATGAGGCATGGAATTGATCGAAGTTATACATGTTGGAATTTGCATGGTGAGAAAAGTAACGAGAATGTTGAACTGGGGGATAGTACGACCTATGCCTCAAACTATAGTGGCGCAGATACATACGATTGTGATCGAGTTGAAGAGATTGCAGAAGCACTTGAAGGAGATCTTAAGGATTGTCCCGAAATGTTTGAGAGGTTGGTAAGTGATGCAGAGAAACCTTTGTATGATGGTTGCACTAAATTCACAAGATTGTCTGCGGTATTAAAGTTGTACAACTTAAAGGCGGGCAATGGATGGTCGGATAAAAGTTTCACAGAGTTATTAGCCCTTTTGAAAGATATGCTTCCTGAGGATAATGTTCTTCCCAATCGAACATATGAGACCAAAAAGATGTTGTGCTCTATTGGCATGAGCTATGATAGGATACATGCATGTCCAAACGATTGCGTTTTGTTTCGAAATGAGTATGCATCGTTAAATGAGTGTCCTAAATGCGGTGTCTCGCGATATAAGAACAAGTTGTCTCCAGCAAAAGTCTTGTGGTATTTTCCTGTTATTCCGAGATTTAGACGCATGTTTCATAGTGAAACCGATTCAAGACACTTGACCTGGCATGCAGATGAAAGAATTATAGATGGAAAGTATCGACATCCGGCAGATTCACCACAGTGGTTGAAAATTGATAATGATTATCCTGAATTTGGAGAAGAATCAAGAAACCTTCGCTTGGCATTATCTACTGATGGAATGAACCCACACGGTAACCAGAGTATCTCACACAGTACATGGCTTGTGATTATTATGATTTATAACCTACCTCAATGGCTATGTATGAAGCGTAAGTACATGATGTTGTCTATGTTGATTTCTGGACCTAAACAACCAGGGAATGACATAGACGTGTACTTGAAGCCCTTAATCGAAGATTTAAAGATTTTGTGGGAGACCGGTGTGGAGGTTTATGATGGATATAGGAAAGAAAGTTTCAACTTGAGGGCGATGTTGTTTGGCACAATTAATGATTTTCCAGCATATGGAAATCTATCAGGGTATAGCATAAAAGGTCAATGTGCGTGTCCTATTTGTGAAGATAAAACAGATTGGAAGCGCTTGGAGTTTGGTCAGAAGAATGTCTTTCTCGGTCATCGGAGATTCTTAAATTCAAATCATCACTACCGTGGATGGAGAAAGGCGTTCAATGGAGAGACAGAACAAGGCAGAGCTCCACCTATATTGATGGGTGATCAAATTTTGAAAAGGTGAAAGATTTGGATACTCAGTTTGGCAAGCCTTTTGCCCACACACTTGTCAAAAGTGGGTGGAAGAAGAGGTCAGTTTTTTTTGAATTGCCGTATTGGAAGTCCTTGTATGTGAGACATTTTCTTGATGTTATGCATATTGAAAAAAATGTATTTGAAAGTGTTATTGGCACGTTACTCAATATACAAGGAAAGTCTAAGGATGACCTTAAGGCAAGAAAGGACTTGATAGCGATGGGAATAAGAACTGAATTAGGACCCTTGAAGAAAGGAAAACGAACATATCTACCGCCTGCTGCTTATACTCTATCTAGAAAGGAGAAAAAAACATTGTGTAAGTTTCTAAGTGAAGTTAAAGTTCCAAAAGGGTACTCTTCAGATATTAGAAGACTTGTGTCTATGAAAGACCTCAAGTTAAAGAGTTTAAAGACCCATGATTGCCATGTTATAATGGAACATTTTCTCCCAATAGGTATACGTTCTATTCTTCCAGAAAGAGTAAGAAGCTCTATAACTAAGTTGTGTTCTTTCTTCAAGTCAATTTGCAGTAAGGTGATCGATCCTGCGATCTTACCAATGTTGCAAAAAGAAATCGTTATTACTTTGTGTGAGCTTGAAATGTTTTTTCCTCCATCATTTTTGACATAATGGTACATCTAGTTGTTCATCTTGTGAAAGAGACACAATTGTGTGGACCAGCTTATATGAGATGGATGTACCCTGTTGAACGTTATATGAAAATATTAAAAGGGTACGTGAAGAACCGAAGTCGACCAGAAGGTTGTATGGTTGAAAGATACATTGTTGAAGAAGCGATTGAGTTTTGTACTGAATATTTGTCTAATGTTCAGTCAATCGGACTCCCCAAGTCTCAGCTTGTCGAAAAGAAAGAAGGAAAACATCTAATTGGAAATAAAATCGTGGCAGTATCAAGGGTCGAACGGGATCAAGTGCATTTGTATGTTCTGCACAATGAGAATGAGGTTGAGCCGTATGTTGAAATTCACAAGGATGTTCTCCGAGGTTTAAATCCCAATAGAAATGAAAATTGGATAGTACGAGAGCACAATCGATGTTTTATACATTGGTTTAAGGATCATATTTATTCAAAGTATTATTCAGATCCCGCTTCAATAACAGAAAGGTTGAGATGCTTAGCATATGGTCCAAGTTTCCATGTTTTTTCTTATAGCGCATACGCGATTAATGGATACACATTTTATACCAAAGAACAAGATGATAAAAGTACTATGCAGAATAGTGGTGTCACCGTGGTAGCTGAAGCAATGCACATATCAAGTGTGAAGGACTTAAACCCCAAATTTGCAAATCTGTCGTATTTTGGTGTTATCGAGCGCATTTGGGTGTTTGATTATGAGAAGTTTCAGATTCCTATATTTGGTTGCAAGTGGGTTGAAAATAATAACGGCATTCGAATGGATAAGTCAGGATTTTTGCAAGTGGATCTTAATAGGGTGGGATACAAAGATGAGTCTTTTATTCTAGCCTCTCAAGCTAGACAAGTGTTCTATGTCAATGATCCGAAAAGTACGAAATGGTCTATAGTTCTTTTTTCCAACAAAGTAATTGATGAAAACACTAGAGATCAAGGTGATATTGATGTTGAGATTGAATCGTTTACCAGAAATGATCAAGATGAGAATATTATATCAAATGATTCATATATTAGAAATGATCATAATGAGGGTATTTGGATCAATCCAACCGTCCGTGTTGTTAAGAGACATGTAGAACATATTCCAACCAAGAAAAGAAAGAGAACTTAGTGAAAAAGGTACAGGTCAAATGATTTTAATTGTTTTCTTTATTACAGGTAAACTGGCTTTTATGATTTTAATTGTTTTTATATTTGTCATCTGATTTTAATTGTTTTCTTTATTACAGGTAAAATGGCTATTATGAAGTCAATCATTCGTGCAAGGGGCAAGGGATACTTGAAAGTATCAATTGATATTTGTTTAGATGGAGATGTTCCATTGTCGTCAAGCCTCATTCGCGTAGATGATGATGCTGGATATTTGAAAGTATCCCTCTACGACAATGGAACATGTCCATCTAAACAAATATCAATTCTATCTTCAAAAGATAAGGGACCAAAAATATAAGGGGATTACGCAGCAAATCGAGTCAGTTGCATCAAAAAAAAGGTATAAACACAATTATATGATATTTATGCATAGAAAATGTTAATTCTTGATCTTATACTTCACCTAACTAATTTTATGATATTTTAGGTTCATGCTATTGATATTGAACAAAAAGAGGTTGTTGCTAAGAAGACTGCGGCTAGCAAAAAAAAAACATACATCTCAGAGATGCTTTTGCTACTTAGTTTTATTTCTTTTTAAGTTATGAATTGGTTGTATATTTAGAATCTTTAGAAGTTAAACGATTATATATCAGTGGATTGTTGTATATGTATGGATTGTTGTATATAAGGCTTGTTGAATGCAATGTGTGAAAAAGGGCTTCAAATTATACAGTTTTGGGTGTACTGCTTCAATATACAGGTTGTCTAAAATAAATAAAAATATATAGTGCTTTTTAAAAAAAAAATTTAAATAACCACCCACTTTAGAGGGCGCTTTACAAAATAAGCGCCCTCTAAACCCTTTAAATTTCCACTTTAGAGGGCGCTTTCCAGTAAAAGCGCCCTCTAAACCCTTAAAAGTTTCCACTTTAGAGGGCGCTTTCCAGTAAAAGCGCCCTCTAAACCCTTAAAAGTTTCCACTTTAGAGGGTGCTTTCTTTAAAAAGCGCCCTCTAAAGTGGCCCTTAAAGGGCTTAAAGAGCCACTTTAGAGAGCGCTTTCACCAGGAAAAAAAGCGCTGTCTTTACCTATGCCAGCGCAAGATTATAGGGCGCTTTAAAGCGCTGTTATAGGCCAAAAAAAGCGCCCTCTTTTCCCTTATTTGGCGTAGTGAACTATTTGTTTTGTTCAATTGAGTAACAATTTACACTTATATTGTTGCACAATCCTCAAGATCGATCTTTGGGAAACATCTCTCTTATTACTACATTGGAAAAAATAGTACACTTGTTATTTTCCCGATCAAGTTTTTGGCGCCGCTGCCAGGGATTGCCAAATATAAAGTTTAAATTATCTCAATTGAAATTTTGTTGCTCTGCAACTAAAATTTATTTTCTGTATTTTAATAACTTATTTCGATTATATCAACTAATCTGTGTCTGATATTTGTATTCGAGGTAAGGCCTCAGCTAATTTTCCTTTTGACACAGAAATCAAGAGAACCTTGCGGGCAAGACTCAGACAAGCTCGATTGGCTAGATTGGAATCAGACGAAGAACAACCTTCCATTCATTCAGGTTCATATTCAGGTTCCGAAAGAGAGATCGAAACAATGGTTGATGTTCCACCGCCACCAGAAAGACTGTTGGGTGACTACGGAGGTGCAAATGCACCAACCGGCAAATTAACTATTGTCAACCAACCAGTGAACGTGACTAATTTCCAGTTGCATTCGAGTACTATTAAACAGCTTGAAAGGAAGCATTTTACTGGAAAAGCAAATGAAGATGCAAACAAGCATTTGCAGAGGTTTCTGACCATGAGCAACACTCTAAAAATTAATGGTCACATCGAAGAAGCTAAGAAATTGAGAATGTTCCCGTTCACCTTAGCGAAAGAAGCCGAAGAATGGTTTTATTCTCTACCTGCCGGTAGCATCACATATTGGGAAGAAATGGAAAAAGCCTTCTTGAATGAGTATTTTCCAGCATCGGTATTTCTGCGGAAGAGGTATGAAATTCTCAATTTTAAGCAAAAGGACAGGGGAACTTTGGGAGACGCGTACAAGAGATTCAAGAGAGTCCTGGTCACCTGCCCAACTCATAATATGGATCCAACCGAACAAATGCAGATGTTTGTGAATGGTCTCAAAATAAAGACCAAACAATTGATTGATACCGCAGCCGGTGGCTCCACCAATTTTTCAACATCCACTGGTATCAAGAAGACCATTAAAGCTATTGCTGCTAATGAGCACTTAAATTTGTACGATAGATGTCAAAGAAAACCATAAGGGGTGATAGACTTAAAGTTGGAAACAAATAAAATCCATATCGAAGATACTATAGCTTCGGAAGTTGAGAAGAAGTTGAAGGCGATGAATATAGGTACCCAACAAGTGGCACAAGTCCAACCGACTCCTACTGCCTGTTGTGAAATTTGTAATGGTCCGCACCAAACTGTTTATTGTTTTGCAACTTCTAAACAAGTGGAGGAAATCAAATTTTTGAAGCAGAATAATCCTTATTCCAACACGTAGAATCTAGGTTGGAAGAATCATCCCAATTTCTCATGGAAAGACCAAAAAGGAACTACTCCTCAACACGGTCAATACCAAACTCAATATCAACAACAACAGCAACAACAAGCCCCTAACAAAGATGATTGGGAAATTGCCATTGAAAGAATGGCAGCTCTTAATGTTCAATTTCAAGAAGAAACCCGGAACAATCAGAAAAATACCACAACATCCATAAAGAATCTTGAAGTCCAAATGAGTCAAATCGCTCAGCAATTAGCCTTAAGTTCTCAAGCACAAGGTTACCTTCCTAGTGCGACCGTGACAAATCCTAGAGAGCATAATAATGTGAGCGCTGTGATAACAAGAAGTGGTAAATCTGATGAAGTAGTCGAGGAGGTGGATGAAGAGGAAGATCAATTGATCGAAGTGGATCTTGAGATCAAAGAAAATGAAGTTGTGAGGGAAGAAGTGATAGCGCCAAAACCAATTGTGAAAGAAACAATCATTGAGCCTAAGCCGGTTGTTAAGCTTCCCTTTCCCACCAGAAACAAGAAAAAGGGACAACATGAGAAAAACTTTGAAAAATTCCTAGAGTTGTTCAAGAAGCTTGAGATTAACATTCCACTGTTGGAGGCACTTGAATAAATGCCTACTTATGTCAAGTTCATGAAAGACATCATTTTGAAGAGGCGTACCGCCGACACCAATCCGATTATTCTAACCGAAACTTGTAGTGCTACTTTGCAGGGTATGAAGATTCCGATAAAGAAGAAAGATCGAGGAGCTGTCACCATCCCTTGTACTACTGGAGATAGGTCATTCAACAAAGCTCTTATTCATTTGGGAGCTAGTGTGAGTTTCATGCCGTTATCCATTTACAAGAAGCTTGGTATAGGGGTTTTGCAAGATACCAGGATGACTCTGCAATTCACTGATCATTCGATCAAGAAACCGTATGGTATTGTTGAAGATGTTCTGGTGAAAATTGACAAGTTTGTATTTCTGGTGGATTTAGTAATTCTAGAAATTCCGGAAGATGAAGAAATCCCTCTCATTCTTGGGAGACCTTTTTTAGAAACAGGAAGGTGCTTGATTAACATAGAAGAAAGGACCATGACGTTGAAGTTTTATGATGAGGAATTGAAGATCGACGTTCGAAACACCATGAGGTACAAGGATGATATTTGTACCAGTCATACTATAAAGGTTCTGGATCAGGTGATGACATATGATAGTCCTTTGAAATCACCACAGTCACCTTTGGAAAGAGTGTTGAGTTTGTCCATTTTAGATAGTGATAAAGAAGTGGACAATGAGGAATCTGGAATGCTAGCCTTGTTAGACACACAACCTCCATGGAAAGGATCTCGGCCACACCAGTGGGAGGATTTACGCCTACCTCAATCTAGTGATGAGGATGAAGAGCCAAAGAAGGGAACGGAGTTAAAACAACTTCCTAAGAATCTTAAATATGGCTTTCTCGATTCTGAAGGAAAATGTTCTACTATCATAAACTCGAGCCTACAGAATATCCAAGAAGAAAAGCTCATCCAAGTCCTAAAAAAATACAAAAATGCTATTGGATGGGCAATTGAAGATTTGAAAGGTATTAGCCCTATTGTGTGCATGCATAAAATTCTCATGGGAGAAGACCACAAACTGGTAGTCCAACCGCAGAGAAGACTCAACTCAGCAATGAAGGAGGTAGTTCGGAAAGAGGTGGTGAAACTGTTAGACGCAGGTCTTATATATCCTATTTCTGACAGCCCCTGGGTGAGCCTGGTGCATGTTGTCCCTAAGAAAGGGGGGACCACATTAATAAGGAATGAAAAAATGAGTTAATTCCTACTTGGACAATTACCGGGTGGCACGTTTGCATTGACTACAGAAGGTTGAACACAACAACTAGGAAAGACCACTTCCGATTGCCATTTATTGACCAGATGTTGGAAAGGTTAGCTGAACATGATTACTACTATTTTCTAGATGGATACTCCGGGTATAATCAGATTGCAGTTGCTCTGGAAGACTAAGAAAAGACAACATTCACATTCCTGTATGGTGTATTTGCATACCTAAGAATTCCATTCGGGTTGTGTAATGCTCCAACCACCTTCCAACGATGCATGACTTCCATCTTCGCTGACATGCTCGAAAAGCATATGGAAGTCTTCATGGATGACTTTTCGGTCTTTGGATCCTCATTTGATAACTGTCTAACTAATCTCTCTCTTGTTTTAGACAGGTGCTAGAAAACAAACTTAATTCTGAACTGGGAGAAATGTCACTTCATGATGCGAGAAGGGATAGTATTGGGTCACAAAACTTCCTACAAGGGAATTGAATATGACCAAGCAAAAGTGGAAGTGATATTTAAACTCCCGCCTCCTGTTAATGAGAAGGGTATCAAGAGTTTCTTAGGACACGCAAGTTTTTACCGCAGGTTCATAAGAGATTTCTCAAAAATCACAAAACCGCTGACCACTCTATTGGTTAAGGATAAGGCATTTATGTTCGACAAAGAATGCACCATGGCCTTTGAGACATTGTAGAACAAGTTGATTTCAAAACCAATTGTTATTCCCCCAGATTGGTCTCTTCCGTTTGAGATCATGTGTGATGCTAGTGATATTATTGTAGGGGCAGTCCTAGGACAACGAAAAGAGAAGTTACTACATGTCATTTACTATGCTAGTCATGTGTTAAGCCCTGCACAGATGAACTATGCAACTACTGAGAAAGAGTTGTTGGCCGTGGTTTATGCATTTGACAAATTTAGGCAATACTTGTTAAGGTCGAAGGTTGTGGTTTATACTGACCATGCCGCTTTGAAATATTTGTTTGCTAAACAAGACTTTAAGCCGAGGCTTCTCAGGTGGATCTTACTCCTCAAAGAATTTGATGTAGAGATTAGGGACAAAATGGGGTGTGAAAACACAGTGGCAAATCATTTATCCCGAATGTCACCGATTGAAGAAACAGAAGAAAAGAGACCGATAAAGGATGAGTTCGCTGATGAACACATCCTCGCTGTTATCGGTATCCCTTGGTTCGTAAACTACGCGAATTATTTGGTGGGTGTGTAATCCCTTACGATTTTGATTCTAAGAATAAGGAAAAGTTTGTTCATGATTGCAGGTTCTACTTGTGGGATGACCCATTCCTATACAAGAGAGGAGTGGATGGGCTGGTCAGAAGATGCGTCCCAGAGGAGGAACAAAGGGATGTACTTAGAGCTTATCATGACTCGGATTATGGAGGACACTTCAGTGGTGACAGAACAACAGCTAAAGTCCTTCAGTCGGGTATATATTGGCCCAAACTATTAAAAAATGCCCAATACATCATCAAAGAAGGTGACAGATGTCAAAGAACGGGGAATATTTCTAAGAGAAATCAAATGCCGCAAAACGCTATGTTGGAAGTTGAATTGTTTGATGTTTGGGGAACAGACTTCATGGGGATATTTCCCCCGTCATTTGGGAAGGATTACATCTTGGTAGCAGTAGACTACATATCAAAGTGGATGCAAGCGGTGACATTCCCCACCAATGATTCTAAATTGGTTGTGACCTTTCTGAAGAATAATATCTTTTCGAGATTTGGGGTGCCGAGAGCACTTATCAGCGATGAAGGTACTCACTTTTTGAACAAAATGATGGAAAATATGCTGAAGAAATGTAATATTAAACACAACATCGCCAATCTGTATCACCCTCAAACGAGTGGCCAGGTTGAAGTGTCCAACAGGAAGATAAAGCAAATACTGGAAAAGACTGTCTGCGCATCTAAGAAAGACTGGGTAGTAAAGTTAGAAGATTGATCAGTGCATTTTGATCCACATTCTTCTATGATTGTACTTAGGCATTTATCTACTTTATTTTTATTATTTTACTATTTTATTATGTTTTTGGATTTAAGTTCATGATTGCCTTTAATCTATTTTCGTTTGCTATTTTCAGTTTTAGCGATTATTTGATACCTGTTCACTGTTCGGATCATAACTTGAGCTATGGGATGCCGTTTTGTGCGTTCTGACATGCGTTGGAAAGCTAAGAGAAAGAGATACAACGTTTGTGTTAAAGCCAAAAGATGATTTTGAGTGAAGAAGTCCCAAATAATTCATTAAAGTATCATATTTTAGGAAATAATTTCTTTTGGGCCATTTGTTGGGCCGAATTTAGATTTTCCGGCCCAGTTTGAATTATAAGTGCAACCCTTATTTTGTTTAAAAGGAGAATCCGTTTAACTATAGCATTTTACACCTTATTCCTGATAACTTTTTTTTATGCGATCATGAAGAGAAACTAATCTTCTAGAGTCAATCTGCTGTAACCGAATTTCCAAGGCTTTGAGGTTTTTATCCTATCAATTTAATTTCGTTTCTCTTTCAATTTTATTCTATGAAAATTCATTTGTTTAATCTGTATTTTATGGAATGGTTTTGATTAAATTTGTATGATTGCATTCCTAATTGTTAATCGTCGTTTTCGTCGCTTTGTCGTTAAATTGCATTTGTAAATCGTGTTTGCTTAATTCACGATTGTATTCATCCGTTTGTTTAATTCGGAATATAGGAATATAAATTTGTCATATATCTATTGCGCTTGTTAATCAAAATTGAATCGAATATAGATCGAAGCCGCTTAGGGAATTGGTAGGTAAAAACCAGTGATTAGCCGAAAATCGAAAACAGTAGATTGACTTATTTTATAATCGCTTATTTTAATCACTTTTTTTGCTTTGTTTTCTAAATCGATCACTAAAACATAACCCCCCCTATTAAATCGATTTCATTGGGTTAACAATAATACAAGAATCCTTGCGATACGATACTCGAGTTGTCGCTTCCGCTAAACTATAGTTTTCTAATTACTCGTTTTGACCCGTGTGTGACAGCGAATCTAAGATGCATTATGGGCATACAGAACTGCGTTCAAAACGCCCATAGGTATGTCTCCCTATCAGTTAGTTTGAGAATAAAAAAATGGCAATTTAACCTGTTTGCCTAAAACACAATAGTCACAAATGATAGAAGAATTAAAAGGTTCACAACATATGAACTTATTTTTGCGAAGGGAATTCAAAACAGACACGCCAGGATGACCAAGACGACTATGCCAAAGACTGGATGTGAGACCAGCAAAACTGAGAGGAGTGATAACTGGATAAAGATCTCCACGACTGTCACATCTGAGAAGGGTGATCCCCGTCTAAAAATCAGAGACAGTAAAACAAAAAGGATCAAAGGAAACAGAAACATTATTGTCAGTGGTGAGTCGTCTCACAGAAATTAAATATTTAATAATTTTCAGGGTATGCATGACATGGTTAAGGTGAAGTGGTTGGTGAGATGTGGTTATTTGTGTGTCAGGTGCCATGACTTGGAATTCCATGGCCACTGCCAACAATGACTTTCTGATTTGAATTACTTATTGGAAAATAAGACGAGAGATTACCTTGTGATGCGGTTGTGTGAGATGTTGCGCTCGTGTCCATTTACCACTGATTGTCAGGAGTGTGGAGTGACATGGTGTGCATTGCGATCTCAATGTTTGTCGGTATCTGAGATGAGGTAGAGGTTGCATACATCTGAGAACGCTGTCCTAGAATTCCTGGCTGCTTAGGAGGACCGGCAGGGCGTGTCTACTAAGAGGTGGGATACGGACACGGTGGCATAGTCCATGGTTGTGGAGTCCAACCCCATGGTTGCCAAGTCAGGTACTGTTATTGTTGTTGACAAGGAGGAGCGGACCAAGGTGAGGGAGCGTTGGGAGCTCCAGACAAAGGTGCACTACGGTTACCACGTCCCCCTCTGCGACCTTGGTTGCCACGAGAGCGAGAACAGTTGTCGGGGCGGCGGTTGCCACGCTGAGAGGTGTCTTCAGTAGGTTTTGGATGAGTGGTGTGCATAGCAGCATAAGAGCCTGTATTTTCCATCTTAGCCATACCGTCTCCTTCCAAAGTGAGCATGGAACGAGCCTGATAGAATGCCAGAAGAGGATTGCTCTGGAGAATTAAAGTAGCAACACTACGGTAAGCTTCTGAGAGACCAGAGATCAACTGAAGGACCAGACGATGATTGTTGACAAGGGAGCCGACATTTCTCAATTGATCGAAAAGCATCTTAAGACGCTGACAGTAAGCTAAGACATTGGGATAATCCTCCATACGAGTGTTAGAAAACTCTTGCTCAAGAGTGACAGCTCGAGCATTTTGGTTGTCTTGAAAAATATCTTCCAAGCGATTCCATGCTTCCATTGCAGTGGAGTTGGGTTCTAGAATAGGGGTCAGCAAATCGGTAGAAATAGTGGAATAAATTCACTAAAGAACGGTGGCATCAAGAGTGGACCATTGTTCATGGTTGGCGTCGGTAACAGTTGGTGGCTCTTTTCCGATAGATGGAACGATGTGATGTAGGACTCGATGTGAGCGAGCATGGATGCGGAAAAGCTCAGCCCAGGTACCATATTGATCTTTTTCCATCCCAAGAATAATAGGAATGTGGTTCCTAATATTGGAGACGGCAAGAGCGGGATGAAACTCCGATTTGGAACCTCGAAACGTGGTGTTCTTGGGCTGACCGGAATCACCAGTATCTGTGGATTTGAGGGTATCGGCGTTACTGCGATCTGAATGGTCTGATTCAGACGTGACAGCAGGTGCGATGACGGCGACGCGAACAGAGGCGGAAGGCGAGAGAATATGGTGGTTCTCGTGTTCGGCGACGGCGGTACAGAGTACGGTAGTCCTGTTGTGGCGGCAGACTTCAAGGAGGGAGAAGAAGCATGCGGCGGCGGACTGTAATGAGGGAGAAGAAGAAACGCGTTTCTGGGTTTGCTTTTTTTTAGAGAGGCATCAGTTAGGATTGATACCATGTAAGATAATGGAAATCGTGTCCTTCTCATTGATGTGAATCGAATATATATACATCAATCTAATATTTGGTCAACTATCTAATTATGATACAACATAATTATAGGAAAATAATTATGATTAATTATAACAAAATATTATATTCTATGAGTCTTGTGTAGAAGTAGATTTCAAGGAAGGTGATCACTAATGGACATAAAGTGGAAATATTTTTTTCACTCTAGTTTATTTCTAATCATTTATCTCTTATAATAATATTTTGAATTTTTACGAGGATTGACATAAAAATTTGGGTCTTCTGAACATAGAGTTCAGATGTCTTGTCTCATTTATTTAAAATAGGTTTCTTCCTTTATTTTATTTTTTGTTTGAAAGTTAAGTAAAATATTTCCTGTTTGGTGATCATCTCGTATATAGGGAATGTTTCTTGGAATTTCTCATGCTCACTATAAAAGCTTTATCAAGTTTATTGATGATTACAATATCCTTCATCCTACTTTTCCCTTCTTCAAGTAATGCTTTATCCTCTTCCTTGAACACTTTTCAAATTGATTTACCATCTTTCTGGTCCTTAACTTCTTTATGGAGAGGGTGGTCCAGTTTCTGCGATACATCTAATGCCAAGACTAAAAGCTTGCAAAATATTGGCATCTGGCATATAAGTCCAAAAACTTTTTCCTGCCTATTCATGATAGTAAGGATAATATACCAAGAATTATGCCTAAAGAAAGTACTTGTGAAGAAATAATCAGGTCCATAAATGTTTGAAAATTTAGATGCTTTGGTAACCTCTTACTACATATTGAAACTTTCAGATACCACTTATATTACACTAAATCCTTGAAGCAATAAATTTCTGTATAAACACTTGCGAATGATAGTTTAAAGACCATAACCTGTTAATATTCACATCTAGTGTCTATCACACTAATCATAGATAAATCATTTTAATTACTCTCTGACACTAACATTTACACATTTAGAAAATCATTTTAATTACTCTCTGACACAATATTTTAAGAAATGTAACTGTCAATGTTTGAATAATCTAGAAAAGCAAATTCTAAATTACATAAAACTGCATTTTTCTTATTTTGAATATATAAGGTCTAGCATATTAGTACCCAAATATAGGTTCTACATGGGGTACATCCTCAATAGAAAGTGGTTGCACAGATTCAAGTTGCATACTTTGAATATGGAGAACTTCTAGCTTCTCCAAGTGTTTGATGCCGGTAGGTATATTCTTCAGTCCGCGCAGTAGTAGTAACTCGAGCTTTTTAAGAGAAGATAGTGCTCCTTTGTCAATGATAATATCTCTCAATTCATCCGCATATCCAACATATTCTTCCTTTAGTTTCTGAAACCATCCATCTTCAGAATGCAACTGTAACCCTACACAAGAACCAATGCCTATAGAGAGAATCAACAAGTTTTGTCACAAAAAAGAAGATGAAAATGAGTGACTTGTTGTGCAAGTTATTGTTGAACTAAGCTTTGATAGTTTGCTCTTGTATTACTGGTTTCTCTTTTTTGGTTAGTTAGAGAGTTTGTTAGGTTGTTATCTTTCTCTAACTACCATGTAACTACCACTAGTATCTATATATGCTAGTTGGATTTTCATTCTCAAGCTAATGAATTATAGCATCTTTCATTCACAATATCTTTCAATTTACTTTAATGTTATGGTATCGTAGAGTCTGGCTCTACCAGCTCTTCTTCTACCTTGCGCGTCTTCAATGACAAGGAATAACAACAATAATAACAATGGTGGAAATGTGAATCCAGATGATGCGCTTGATCCTTACTACATACATCCATCGGAGAATCCAACAACAGTTTTTGTCATGCCACAATTAGAAGGAGATTCCAACTACCATGGATGGGAGAAGAGAATGCAGCGAGTTCTTGCCACAAAGATAAAGTTCAGATTCAATAATGGTTCAATTCCGGTACCAAGAGAAGATGATCTCAACTTTGTTGCGTGGAAGAGATGCAATAATATTGTGCATTCATGGTTGATTAATTCCATGAAACCGCAGATTGTTGAAAGTGTTATTTACATAGAAAACATTGTGGATGTATGGAATGATCTCAAGGAAAGGTATTTGAATGGAGATAGAGTCTGTGTAGCTAAATGTTTATGAGCATTTCACTAAAATGTGAGCAATGTGGGAAGAATTTGATCAGTTCAGGACCATGTCTCAATGAACTTGTCTGTGTGCATGTGTTTGTGTTGATATGCGCAACGCAATAAATTTTAAGAAGGAAGATCAAATAGGTTCTTATGGGATTGAATGCACAATATCAAAATGTCAAATCTAAAATTATGTTGATGGAGCCTCTACCAACCATCAACAATATTGGATATAATTCTAAGAAGCTGATGCAGAGATAAAGATGAAAGCACATTAGGGAAACATATCATTCACCAAGGAACAATTCAACAGATTGATTGCTTTGCTCGAAAGAAACAATGTATATGGAAACAATGCATGCAATAAACATGGTTAGAGGAGAAAGTAGCAGTTTTTATTTTGCAGGAGTTGACATTAAGCACTCTAATCATGATGTTCAAACCAAAGCTGATGATTGCAAATGGATTCTAGATACAGGAGAAACATATCATATTTGCAATTCTATAGACTGGTTTATATCTTATAATGAATTAGTTCTTCCTATATCTGTTGGTTTTCCAAATGCAACCAGCATTCAAGCTCATATAGTTGGAAAAGTCAAAATGCATGATAAGCTGATCCTAGAAAAAGTGCTATACCTACCTAGTTTTAACGTGAATTTGATTTATGTGTCAATATTATCTAAGAAAAAAAAATTGTACCATAGTGTTTGAATATGATTCATGCATTATACAGGAAAGAGGATTTCTGAAGAAGATTGGTTTGGCTAGGCTGATGGATGATCTTTATTACTTGAAGCTTGGTCAGGTAAAATTGAGTAATAGTATTCATGTTGTTGATGCATACCTGAGTAGGATATGGAATTTGAGATTAGGTCATTTATCACATGATAGAACTAAGTGTTTGGATAAGAAGTATAATTATATACCTGTCTTTGCTCATGTATCTTGTGATGTGCGTCACATGACAAAATAGAAGAAATTGTCTTTTGATCCAAGTAACTTCAATGCAAAATTTGTTTTTGAATTAATTCATGTTGATATTTGGGGGTCTTTCTCTACAACATCCATTAATGGATTTAAGTGTTTGTTTTACTATACTTGATGATCATAGTAGGCATATTTGGGTGATTATGATTAAGAATAAAACTGAGGTTTCTAGAGGTGCTAAAGAATAAAACTAAGTGATTATGATTAAGAAGATGAACATGAGTGACTTGATGTGAAAGTTACCATTGTTAAACTAAGCTTTGAAAGTTTGCTCTTGTATTACTTGTTGCATAAGTAATCCAGTTTCTCTTTTTGATTAATTAGAAAGTTTGTTAGGTTGTTATCTTTCTCTAACTACCTGTTTATGCAACAATCTCTATCCTTCCTATAGAGATTTACTTGCAGGACCGACTACAAAGTCCTAGACAGATGCATGTTAAGTATATGGTAGTTTTGTTGATGAGGTGCTTGGAATGTTTGAACAATAAGTGAAATGCTTTGCAAAACTAGAAATGTTATAAAAGTAAGGAAAGATAAAAGATAAGATACATTTGTAAATGAACGGAGTAAATGGGAATAACTTGACAAGTTAAATGACTTGAAAATAAAGGTGGAAGCAAAGGTACATTTTTCTCTCCAATGCTTGGTACTTCAAGTGTATTCCTATTGCAATGCTCAAAATATCACCCCTTGAAATGAAAATTACATCTACTTAAATAGTAGTAAGAAATAACTGCTAGGGGTTATGGCCTATTCATGATGTGCCATGTGTCGGAGCCAGTCACCCACGTTGCTGATAACTTCCCACTCTCTGCTTCCCACGATCAATTCCCTCCATGATAAGCTGACCTTCGATTTCGACAGATTCTCCTCTTTCGTCGACCCAACTCTCATGATTTTCCTTTCGTCGATCTTGCTTCCGACCTCCCACTGATCGACCTGACTTGATGCTTCTTAGGTCGAAATTTGTCGGCTAACATTACCACTAGCATCTATATAAGCTAGTCGGATTTTCATTCTCAATCTAATAAATGATAGCATCTTTCGATTTACTTTACTATAATTTTGCAAACTTTTTAGGAATTTAATTGGATTTTTTGTGAAACAGGAGTACATCAAATTCAACTCAACAAGATTTTGAATCTCTAACATCCACTTTGGCATCTTCTGTAGTCTCCCACATAGTGTAAGTTTGCGAAGCATAGTTGGTGTCGAAATCAAATGTAAATGAATGACATCAATGCATTAATAGTACTACTTGATAAAACAAAAAGTTTCACCAAGTGATACCGAAGATATCTTCTTTGCGTACATTAACCAACCCCAAATACCTTATCTGCTTCAACTTTCCTAACTCTTTAATCACCTCTGCTGCTCCATCCATACCTAAATCAACATAGTAAGTGTATGTAGGGATGTCATCTCTCCAATACCATCCTTTAATTGGATCGAATACAATTTAGAGCTGATAAAATGTCTTAACTTTTTGAGCTTGCTAATCTCCTTTAGCAACTCACAGATGAATGTATCTTTTCCATCCAAGGTCTCTAGATTCTGGAGCATGCCATATGATTTTGGGACTTCATCTACCTTGCATGAATGACTGAAGCTTATATACTACACATGGATCAAACTTTCCAAATTCTTAGTAACTTTCAACGATGGAGCAGATTATAGGGATTCTCCTGGATGTTGTAGCTGTAGGGATTCTCCTCTCAATATATATATATATATATATTATATATATATATATATATATATATATATATATATATATATATATATATATATATATATATATATATATATGATTCTTTATTTCTTTACAAAAATAGAGACCGAACATTATAACATGGTTGTTATTGATGAGCGCTGAATTATTCCACTTAAGGATGACTGTCCATCATTACTAATATGTTTGCAAAAATTTAAATCCTCACACTCTTTAACATAACTACATAATCTTTCGGATATATTCCAAAATATAACAAACATAACTTGAGATAGTAAGGAAAATCATTGCAACTCAAACACATTCTTCTCTCTTGTAGAATACCAATGACAACAATTGCTAGCGGTAACCCCTTGCATTTTTCAACAATTGCTAGTCTTTTTTCTTCTTTTTATAAATAAAAAACTATAATTAACAAGTTTAAATTGCATCATATCGTACTTTATACTTATGTACGTCTTTTTATTAAGGCTTCTATAAATATATATTTTCGGATTAAAATCCTTTTAGTTATTACAAGCTTATCAGTTTTCATCAGTTTTAGTATATACTATTAAGTTATGGTTTTGAATAATTTTGTTGTAGATAAATTTATAACATTTTAAAGAGTTTTTCCACAGAAAAGCTCAAATTTGAAGAGAGTAATGAACTCAATGATTTTTTCTTCTGTTAAGAATCAATAGAAAAAAATAATGTCTTAAAGTGCTAGAAAGAAATCATTACAATTATAAATTTATAACATTTAAAATTTTCCTCCACCAAAAAAGCTCAAGTTTGATTCATAAATCTAGATTTTGTTTAATTTTGTCCTTGGATTTTGGGCAACTTAAACAAGGTGCCATTATAAATGCAAATTTGAAATATAACTGCCTTCATATTCTTAAATTTATATTACATTATCATGTACATATTTTTGAGACCAACACTTACTGATTTATGAGTAAGTGTTGCTACTCTTGGACATTTTCTTCCCTTTCCTTCCACTCTTAACACATTTCTTTTAGAAATGTAATTGTGAGTGTTTGAATAAGTGATGCAATTAAACAATCTATGGAGAATCTGAATTGCCATTGCATGTGAAGTTGAAGCCCGACCCGACACCTACGAAATCAGAGGAAAATTATCAATATCAATTGCCTTTGAGGATCCAAAATAGTATTCATATTTGGTGATGCCGAGTTAAAATAATAAATCATGTATTTGGATTACTGAACAATAACTATTCTCATGGTTATGGAAAACAATAAGTATTAGAAAGTTTAGGAAGAAAAGGCACACCTTGGACTTAAATAACACGATAATTTATTTTAACAGTCGGCATATGCCCCGTGATCCGAATCAAATCCTTAGTATAAATGCCCACCTGAACATTCAGAACTTCAAGCTTTTCTAGGTGTAGGATTCCTTTGGGTAAATTCTTGAGATTGAAGAGCGAGAGTAACTGAAGCTTTTTCAGAGAAGGAAGAGCTCCTCTTTCGATAATAATAACTCTCAATTCAGATAAACCCTCAACATACAGTTCCTTTAGTTTCTCAAACCCTCCATCTTCAAAATGCAAAGATAAACCTTCAAAGGCTTTGTGGGTCAGAGAGAGGATCAACAAGTGCTGCAAACTTTTTAGGGATTGCATTGGATCTTCGGATAAATAGGACCTCTTTAACCTCAACACAACAAGATTCTGATGCTCTGGAATCGACTTTGGCAACTTCTTTAACCTCCCAACAAGTGAAAGTTTTCGAAGCATAGTTGGTGGAGAAATCAAATCCAAACAAATGGATTGAACATTTAGTTTCTCCAAGTGTTTCATTTCATTGATTGAAGAAGACAGAATGCTTCCATCTTCCTCATTAACATTAAGCAACCCCAAATCCCTCATCTGTTTCAGCTTTCCTAACTCTTTTATTACCTCTGCAGCTCCATCCATATTTAAATCAACATTACGAAACGTTTGTAGGGATGTCATCTCTCCAATACCTTTCTTTAAATGAATTAAAGATATTCGGTGGCTGATAAGATGTCTTAGCTTTCTAAGCTTGCTAATCTCCTTTGGCAACTCAATCACTGCATGTCTTGCATCAAAGGTCTCTAGGTTCAGGAGCATGCCAATGGATTTTGGGATTTTACCATTTATAATATAATTGAAACTTAAATACTTCAAATGGATTAGACTTCCAACCTCATGAGGAGGAGGGACTAATCGCTGATGTTCATAATCAAGAACCTTCAATAACCTGAATTTCTTAGGGATTCTCCAAAAATGCATGAAACTTAGATCATTGCTAAAAAAAAACAATGACCGAACATGCAACCTTTCAATATGCAAATTTAAATCATCAAGACCCGTTCTTAATTCGGTAGTTACTAACAAGCGTCGAACAATTCCACTTAAGTTTGATTGTTCATCATCACTAATATGCTTGCAAAAATTTAAATCCTCATTGATTTCAAGAATCATATCGCGTATTAGATCATGAACACGACAGCGTTTAACCTTACCATCATATCTAAGCGAGGATACTTGCACCAAGTTTCTATGGATTAGCTCTGTTAAATATTCTTCTGCTACTTCTTCCAATGTCTTCCCCCTTTCCTCCTTCACAAACCCTTCCGCTATCCAGTGACGAATCAGAGTCTTTGATCTAACCACATAATCTTCCGGATATATTGCAAAATACAACAAGCATGACTTGAGATAATAAGGCAAATCATCATAGCTTAAACCAAGAATTTCTTTTATCCCAATTAAATTTGTATCTTTCTTTAGCTCTAAGCTCAGGTTTTCTCTAAATCTATGCCACTCAAACCCAGTTTTCTCTCTTGTAGACAAAAGACCACCAATGGTAACAATTGCTAGTGGTAAGCCATTACATTTTTGAACAATTTCATTGGCTATAGCAGTAAGCTCTTTTGGACAGCACCCGTCATAGTCAAATTTGAATGCCTTCTTATTGAACAGCTCTAGAGATTGTTCTTGAGTTAGAGGTTGCAATTCAAGCATCTCAGTGAAAGAAGATTTTTTACATGAAACCACAATATTTTGGTTCCTAGTTGTGATAAGTATCCTACTTCCACTTTTATTATCAATTACAGCGTATTCAATATCATCCCAAAAATGCACACTCCAAACATCATCAAACACGACGATGTACCTCTTTTGCTGCAAGTAGTTTCGCACTTGTTCGGTCAATGACCCTCGATCCATTTGAGAAATATCCCTAGGAGCACCGTCTCCTTTTTCTTTGGAAAACTTTATCAGCATCTCCCTCAACAAGTCTTCAACATTATATGATTGAGAGACTGTGATCCAAACACGAGAATCGAAGTGACGGACTAGATCCTTGCTGTCAAAAACTTTCTTAGCAAGAGTGGTTTTTCCTTGCCCTCCCATTCCTACCACAGAAACTACAGTGCGCTCATCCCTTCCCTTTACCATCCAATCAATCAATCTTTTCCTTGGCTCTTCAAAGCCCAGAACTTCAGATTCTTCCATGTAAAGAGCAGCCAATCGAGGGTGATGCCATTTAGAATTCCGGATCTCCGTAGAATTGCTTGGTCCATGTTCAAGAGAACGTTGGAAGCCATATCTTTCACTTCTTTCCTTGATCCCTTGAACATATGACTTAATGTCTTGAATCTCAGAGGCTATTCGACGCCGAGAGAGAATAGTCTTGAGTTTATGGAGTAAAGATCGAAAGCCAGGAACACGAGGTTGCTGTCCTACCTGGATGATATACTCATCAATGATATCTTCAATGCGAAAAGCTGCTTCCCTAACTTGCTTCACCCATATTTTGACTCCTTCCGTTGTTGGAGCTCTTTTATCAGGATCCTTAAGGAACGCTTGAATATTTTCAAGTTCATCTTTAATATCAGCAAACTCCTTGTGAATACCTCTAAACAGCTTCACTTCTTCCCTTAAGAGTGGAAGTAGTTGGTCAATAACTAATGAGACTGCAATTTCCGCCATAAGAGTTGAGCTTTGATTATTGTTGTTTTGTAAGATTAAGAAGACGACACTGATTGTATACCAATCATGAAAATGGAAACACAAATGGAAGTTGCCTGTTATCCACTTAATGGGAATCTATAAAGCATGTCTTGTGGAAATGATTTCTCTTGTCGCTTTATAAAAAAAAGTTTTGATAGGGATAAAATCCCTCGCTAATACAAAAAATGCTTCACAAAATAAAAACTTATGAGGGGAGACGTTCCCTAATTAAATAGAGCATCGCAAATTATTCGTTAAGGGATAAGTCCCTTGCAAAATTGGCTAGGGATTAAGTCCCTCGCAAAATGTCATCAATAAAGTTCAACCTGTTGTGTGACGTAGGAGCAGAATTGAGACTCTGTCGTATCAGACATTAATAAAAGGATAAGCCCCCAACAAATAATACATCTATGTTTTGCTTTTTATGAAGGGGAAAGCTCCTAGCGCAATTGTGTCAGACATTAGTGAGGGGTTTAAGCCTTAGCTAATGCATATTTTGGAATTCATAAGGGGATTAACCCCTTGCAAACTACTAATTATTTGTGTGGAGAATAATCTCTAACTAATATTTACATATTATATAAAAAAATATATTATAATTATATAATTATAATTATAATAATACCTATCCATTATAATAAATATATATTTTTAAATTTTATAAAATAAAATTAGAAAATAAAATTAACAAATAAAATAATCATTAAAAGTAAAATAAAAATATTCATACCCAACAAAATAAAAATAATTCATGATTAAAGATAAAAATAAAATTAAAATTTAAAAATACATATTAGAAGTTTTATTTTTCAACAAATTTAATCAACTTCTTTCTCATCCTCCTCCTCAAAAATCTTGATTCATACGCGAGATCATAAATTTTCAAATCTCTGTGCGCACTCATTTGCAACCCCCATTGCTTTCTTACTCCGTTGTTTTTATCCTCAATTCTTCCTTCATCTCTACTTGTCTTCTCCTCATTTCTTTCATTTATGCATTTCTTGTTGCTGTTTCGGTCTGCGTCATGTTTCTCACATTTTCTAGCATATCAGCGGTTAAGATAGGTGGATGTGATATTCATTCTCCACCAGCAAGGCTCATTCTGAAACTTGATTGTTTTGGCATACCCTTCAGTGTCATACACTCTCTCATTTTTCCTCTTCCCGCGACCAACATTATACCAAGTCCGAAAATCTAATTAACTATTAAATTAGATTCAATTTAAAGATTATGATTTAGAGTAAGCTAAAAAAATATTTTTGGAGTAAGTTGACTCTCTCTCTCTCTCTCTCTCTCTCTCTCTCTCTCTCTCTCTCTCTCTCCTCTCTCTCTCTCTCTCTCTCTCTCTCTCTCTCTCTCTCTCTCTCTCTCTCTCTCTCTCTCTCTCTCTCTCTCTCTCTCTCTCACACATATATATATATATATATATATATATATATATATATATGGGTCAGGATCAAATGACACTAAGGTGTCAAATTTAGTAACATGACACCTCCGATAACTCTTCACCTTATGTTCGTATAACAAATTTAGTAACATGACATCTCCGATAACTCTTTACCCTATGTCTATATAACAAAATTAGAACCTAATAATAAATACCAATACCAAGAAACCTACATAAAATATAAGATCACATGCATGATCTTAAAAAAAAATAAAAGTATTACATAAGAAATAAAATGAAGATACATATACCAGAGGTTTTTGATGCCTATAAAGCAATATGCTTCCATAAATCAAAGCTAAAGATCCATATGTAAAAAGGCTATGAGTTAAAGTTGTATCAACACCTATATAAAAATCATATAAAAGTTCAAAAATACATATAATTTCATTTGTTTATATACCTTAATATATATTGTCTTTTTGGTGTAGAAGTAATGAGGGAAGTTGGTGTAAAAGGAGAATACTACGAGGAAGGAACAAGAATCTTAGAAAAACAAGATGAACACAAATTGGTTAGAATATAACCCCACATTATTTTGGTTAGAAATAATTTGAGTGTTTATAAAGCTAATAGGCACAAGTTAGAATGTAATAGATATACTGGGCCTTGGTGGTAAAAGAATGGGTTTAAGCCCAAAGATTCTAATTTTAAATTTTTTAATTAATTAATTAATTTAGAAATATGTTAATTTAACTTATTAAATATTAATTCAAATAGAAACATATTAATTAATAATTATTCTAGTCATCCTTGCTACCTAATTAAAAAATATTTTTTAAACTCAATCATCAATGTCACGTCTGCAAAAGTAGAGAGTATCATAAAAATCTAAAGTCCATCAAAATTAAGGGACCAAAGTCCCAGGTTTGCTAATAGCAGGACCAATTGTTTAAAACGTTAAAATTAAGTGGACCAAAAGTGCATTTAAACCTTATTTAATTAAGTGGGAATTGGTGAGAATTGTATAATTGGGTCAATTTTGAGAATTGAGAGACTTTAGTGGTGAGTGGAGGAAAACTGAATTTGAGTTGGATAAAAAGTGTAATTTATAGAATTAAAATAAAATATTATATATTCTAAAGTTGGACAAAAAAATTAGGTTTTTAGAGTTATTTTCTTCAGAACGTGAAAACAAGGGATTAGAAGAAAAGAAGTTTGAGAAGGAAGTGCTAGGGCTTGAAAGAAGAGGTCTTAGAGAGCTTGCTTGCTAAATTTTTCTCGAGTTACAAGGTAAGGGGGGATTCTTTATCTATGAGTGCCTAATTCATGAAAGGGTAGAGATATTTTCCTTAACCTCCAATAGAATTTTCTCTCTTTTGTTGGTTTATGTTGACTGATGAACAATTGATTGAAATTTTGTTTTTATGCCATGATATGCTTATAATTTCGTGTATTATTTTGGAGATGATTGTGTCATATGCTATTAGTTCATAAAATGAGTTTGGATGTGAAATTGGAGTTTTCAAAACATGAATAAATTTTGTTTTTGTGATTAAATCAAGAGAAACACATGTTAGATTAGTATGAATTAACATGCCTTTGTGTGGGAATCATGTGAGTATTATTTTTGGATTGTATAGAGGTATTTGAAGGTGTTTGGGTGGGTTTTCGCAGGTTCTGCCATAGCATAACGAATTTCTGCTTTTGTTAGCAAGGTGACCGGTGTCACCCGTATGATGCCCTGGGTGTCACGCGCTGTGAAGCGTTAATGGGCGTCAGGCATATGAAAGGGAGACCGTCATGGCTTCCAGGTGAGCGTGGTCTTGTCAGGTCATCACAGTGTGACATGTTGGATGATGGGAAGGATGACGAATGTCATCTTGGTGACGGGTTACCCGTCATCGAGTCAGAATACGTATTCTAACATGTTGTGTTGGGTTTTGAGGGTGGTTTTGGGGTTCACAGAGATTGGGACCCGATTCGTATGAAAAACCAAACATATAGCCAGTACCGCATGCATATATAGTCAAGTTGTGAGTCTGGTTAAGAGTGGGTTCGTGACGAGCATGAGTCGAGTCATTGTTGCATTTTATTGCATAATTTCGGTTCGATGATTGTGATCTGGGTGAGATGTGAATACATTATGTTTGTGTGTTTTCTGAGTATGTGGATAATTGCATAGATGTGTGAATCTATCATGAATGTTTATGCACTGTTTATTATTTGAATGTATTATCACCCCTTTTAGTGTTGTTGCGTTTGTGCTCCTATGGAGTACATATAATCAGGTAGCTGAGTATGAGCTTGAGGTTGAGAACGGTGTTGTGCCTCTTTAGTTGCTTGTCATTCGGGTATTTATTCGGAGTCACTCTGATGCGTAACACGAGGGGAACATGATGTCTTATATCTGTTTATGTTGTATATCTTTCTCTTTTGGTTTTATTTTGCAAAGAGCCACCTTTTCAAACTAATAGTTATGTTGAGACTTTTATACCAAGTGTTTTTTTTATTCCGCTGCTTATTAAACGAGTTGTTTGATCATTATGTGGTTCGATTTGGTTTAATGGTTGTGATTAATATCCTGCTTGGTGAATATTTATGTTTTTATACATGTTTTATCATTTTATTGTCGAGTCTGCAAGTAGGGTGTTACACTACCAGTTTAAGTGGGCATGAAATTTAATTCCCTAGATGATTTTAGAGATACAATACATGAGTGGTTAGTATTAAACGGTAGGGAAATTACCTTTGTGAAAAATGAGAGTTATATAGTAAGGGTAGAATGCAAGGATAAATGTTGTTTTTTAGTTCTATGCTCTAAAGTGGTTCATCAACACACTTATTCTATAAAGACATTGGTACCCATACATGTGCTAGGCCTAGGGTATTGAACAATAGATCTACAAACTCAAAGTGGGTGGCCAAGGAAATCGTGAGAAAATGCAAACTCAAACCGATACAGTTAGAATTCATGGCATTATGCAAAATATGAGACAACAATATTCTATGGGGATCACTGTTGCTAGAGCATAGAAGGCAAAGTTGATTTCCAAGAATATTATTAAGGGAGGTGTTGATAAGCAATATTCAAATTTATGGAGGTATCATGTTGAGTTAAAAAGGGGTTAATATTAGGGATACTGTGAAGATCAACGTTGACAGGCCAAGTCCATCAATACAACCAAGGTTTGGATATTTTTACTTTTGTTTTGATGGTTGTAAGAAGGGCTTCATGCAGGGTTGTAGTGTTGGTGTAAGCCCTAGAGGCCAATACTTTTGGTACTTGTATCGAATTATTTATTAATAATAAAAGGTTTTTTCTTTATTATGTTTGTTTAATAAAGTCCCTAGAATAGCTCATCCGTTTAATGTATCAAGTGTGACTTGATCATGAGATCCCATTAAACATAAGGACATTATTCTTAAAGTACCCGTAGTCGAGCTTTGTTGTGAAGTGGGATAACATTAAAGCATTAAGACTATTATGTATATAGATTGATGATCACATCTCATGGATCATGGATAAGGAGTTATCAAGTCTTAAACATAGGTATGAATATTAGGGGTAATATTTATACTGGATTGACCCGCTATGAGAATACTACATAGAATGTTATACAAAGTGTCATAAGTTATTCTCATGGTAAGGTACGGTGCACTTAAGTAGAATACGAAATGTGGTAAGGTACCACGCACTTAAGTGATTTTCGGTATACCATAAGATATGGGCCACATACACTTAATTGGCCTTTTTAGCTTGCAGCCCACACAAGTGGTTCTATAAATAGAACCCTTGTGCAGAAGCATTTCACTTAATGAAATTTAGTTTCTCTCTCTCTCTCTCTCTCTCTTTCTCTTTCTCTCTCTCTCTCTCACACACACACACACACATACACACACACACACACACACACACACACTCACTCAAAACCTTCATTTGTAGCAATTAGCACTGAGACTGAAGGAATCCGTTCGTGTGGACTGAGTAGAGGCGTTGTCACCATTCAACGCTCGTGATCACTCCTTAGATCTGCATCAAAGGTTTCAATCACCACAAGATGTAACCGTTTCTATCACTGACCATGCCCATTCGTAAGGATCACTAAAAGAATTTTTTTAATTTCCGCTGCATTTTGGATCGCAATTTTCCTTCATGTAGACCATTTGTTGGAGTTGATGACAGCCATTTGAAGATAAAGTATGATGGACAACTTCTAATAGTTATGGGTAGGGACCCCCAGTGACTAGTATTTTCCTTTGGCTTTTGGGATTGTTGAAACTGAAACAAAGCAAAGTTGGACGTGGTTTATTTAGTTATTAATGGAAGATATTGAACAAGATAATTTTCATCTCAGATCAGCATAAGGTATATATATTTTTAGTTCATTGAAACTGACTATTTGTTCATTTCATCCCAGGTCATCAAAATGTATGATTGTTTGTTTTTGACAAGAATTAGTGGTTGTGTTTGATGAAATGTTTGAGAGAATTGAGCATAGGTTATGCCTTATATACTTGTATGAAAATTTTAAGAATTTTTTTGGAGGTGACTCACTTATAAGGGATTTGATGATGGGAGCGGCCAAGGCAACTTACTATCAAGCTTGGTTGCAAAAGATGAATGAACTCGAACAATTGGACTTTAATGCTTGGACATGGTTGATAGGAGGTTAGATAATGAGGTATTTAATGGTTATCATTGGTGTCCAATTGGGTCAATGTATGAACAACTCCAAGTTACACTTGCCTTCAGCACATAAGAATTTATTGTTGATATTGGAAAAAGATCATGTAACTGCAATTTTAGGGAATTAGTTGGTATTCCATCTAAGCATGCAGTTGTTGCTCTAAGTTATAGAAAACAAAACCCAGAAGACTTTGTTGATTAATTTTATTTAAGAAAAAGGATGTACATTGTTATGGTTTTTCTATGAGTCCTATAAATGGGATGGACATGTGGCCTGAAGTTGAAGCTAAGGAACTTCAACCACCATTGTACAAAATTATACCTGACGGACCTAGAAAAGTTAGAATTAGGGAATGTGGTGAAGATGGTGCTAGGAGAAGAAGAGCATGTGTGTCGTATAAATGTACCAAATATGATAAATTTGGGCACAATGCATTGTTATGCAAGAGCAAAACTCAAGATCCAAATTCCTTGAAAAGAAAGCTAACTAAACTTACTCTAATATTGTACATGGTTTAACTTATGCATGCAGTCTCTCCAAAATATAACCACCAATTTATTTTTTTACAGAGGAAACCAAAAGGGCATAAAATTGAACCTTATGCAACTCAACCTGATGCAACTCAGGCTAATGCAACTCAACCTGATGCAACTCATGTTGATGCAACTCAACCTGATGCAACCCAACCTGATGCAACTCAACCTGATGCGACTAAGAGTTTCTTTGGTGATTTATGAACGTGGCAAGAAACACAAGAAATGGGGGTTTAAATTGGGTTTCTAAAATTAAAAGCTTTTTCAAAACCAACTCAATCAAGCAATAACACGAACAATAAAAATAACAAGGTTATTTTTATACTATTTTGTTGTTAACGAAGCTACCTCCAGTCCACCATACCAAGGTGATTTTTCCTTCTCAACAAGGACTTGATCCACTATAACCGAAACTGATTACAAACATCATAAGGACAAATCGTCTTTGTCTTCTTGAGTCTATCTGACTAAAACCTAGTCACTCAAGGAAACCACTCAAACAACTTTGAGATTTACAAGTATGTGTTTACAAATAATGTTTCTAAGAAAGCAGATTAACTCAAGTTAAATACAATGAATTTCTTTACACAATAACAAGCAAAAATTCTATGTGTGTTTATAAAGACTATACACAAGAATTATATACTCCAGCAAAGAGCGTGTGTATGAGCGTAGCATTGCGTAGTGAATTAGTATGAGCAATTTCTTCTAGTCTTCTAAGTCTCCTTTATATAGGAAGTTAAAAGATCCGTTGGAGGATAGAATTGGAATAGAAAATTACAGTTGTCTCTTCGTATAATAGTTTACATATATGAGACAAAATGGTATAATAGTACAGTCCTTAGCCCACAAAACCATCGTAGTGGAGGGAAGGGTGATCTTATAGTGTGTACTATTTTCCTGACGTAAAACTTTTTGATCTTATCTTCTAATTTTTAGATACTTCTGATGAAATGATGTTGAAACATGCTTAGAAGGATCAAGAGACTAGTAGAGAGAGTCTTCAGAACCTCAGTCTTCATAGTCTTGACACGGTTCCTTAAAACCTGTTCTTTAGAGTCTTTAGATCTTATTCTTCAGAATCTTCAGAACTTGAGCGCATAATCTTGAAGGCTGACAATCCTTCATAGGCTCTTCAATCAGAGTCACAATCAGAAGTTTTAGCATAAACATTCATCAAAACCGTTGTATTAGAGCTTGACAGCATCTTGTAAATCACGTGTATCTCTTCAGAGGCATAGTGTGTTGATTCCATAATATGATGACATCACACGTTAAAGTTTCAGAGTCAGAACCTATTAGCAAAAACTACACACTAGATAAAAATCATTAGTGTACAAAGTTGTTCTTCGAGAACAATGTATTTTTATCATCAAAACTAAAGACCAGATGCACAACCAAATCTTCTTACAATATATCTGATGAAGTTGTGTCTATATTACATAACATTAAGACAAATGTTATTCCAAACATGGTTAAACAACTTGTGGTGCAGAAAGCTGAGCATATGCCTGCTAAGAATGTTTAAAAAAACCTGTTGGGAAGATTAGAAAAATGGTTTCAGAAAGAGTGAAGCTGACATGGTTTCATAAACCTATTATAGGTCATGGTTCAAATTCTGGCCAACCAATTATTTTAAAGAGAATGATCCAGGAATATTGACTCAGGAAGATTCTGCAATGGTTTCTAATTCTAAGCATGGTACATGTCTCAAATCCAAGAAATCTAGGAGCAACAAGTCAAAAAACCCTTCTAAGTAGATCAAGTGAAAGATTATGCAATGGTTGTTGTGATATTTTATGTACTTTATGTTTCATCATTTTGCAGTTTCATTTTGTAATGAATTTATGACATGCACTTAATGTGCCATTTTGTAATGACTTTCCTTTGCTGGTTTATGTGCACTTTATGTGCCATTTTGTAATGACAAAACTGATTTATGTGCACTATCTTTGCTTCTTTTTATCAATACCAAATATTTCACTTAAATTTTTTTTTGTATTGGTTGTCTTTGTAAGATAATGGAAATTGTGTCCTTCTCATTGATCTAAATAGAATATATATACATCAATGTAACATTTGGTCAACTATCTAATTATGATACAATATAGTTATAGAAAATTAATTATGACTAATTATAACAAAATATTCTATTCTATCACACCCCCGCAGTCGAAGTGAGAGGTTCACGAACGCTTAGACTGGTCCGAAAATCATCAAAGAGAATGTGAGGAAGTCCTTTGGTGAAGATGTCTGCAATCTGATGTCTTCAGGGAACATGAAGGATGCGAGCCTGACCACGAGCTACCTTTTCCTAAACAAAATGAATGTCCATCTCAATATGCTTAGTGTGTTGATGCTGCACAGGATTACCAGATAGATAGATGGAACTAACATTGTCACAATACACCAAAGTTGCCTGAGGAATGGGAAAATGGAGTTCCGGGAGAAGATTGCGAATCCAACACGATTCAGAGACAACATTAGCAATCCCCTATATTCGGCTTCAGCACTAGAACGGGAGAGAGTTGGCTTCCTTTTAGAAAAACACAGTAACTAGATGTAGAACGTCTGGTGTCAGGACATCCACCCTAATCAGTGTCAGTGTAGGAGATAAATTTGTAATGGGAGATGGGGATAAGTGTGGTTCAAAATGTAAGGTTCCCTGAACATAGCGCAAAATGCGCTTAAGAGAAAGCATGTGTTCCGTGCGAGGGGCATGCATGTGAAGACAAACTTGTTGAACAACATATGATATATCAGGTCGGGTGAAGGTGAGATACTATAGGGCCCCTGCAAGACTCCGATATAAGGAGGGATCCTCATAAGAAGTGCCAGATGAGGTGCTGAGTTTCTGCTTGGTGTAAACAGGAGTGGCTGGTGGTTTACAAAACGTCATGCCAACACATTCAACGATCTCTGAGGCATAAGTGCTTTGACTGAGAAATATGCCATCAGGATGACGAGATACTGCAATACCCAGAAAGTAACTCAGATGGCCCAAATCCTTCATTGCAAACTTAGATATTAAGAGTGACATAATTGATTGGCGGAGGACCTGAGTGGAGGTGATGAGGATGATGTCGTCTACATACAACACAATGTAGGCCATGTCTAAACCTTGTCGATATATGAAGAGGGAGTGGTCTGATGTGCTATGGTGAAAGCCAATGGTGGTGACATAGTCAGTAAAACGTTGGTACCATGCCCTAGGCGCTTGCTTGAAACCATATAATGACTTCTTCAACCGACATACATAATCTGGATGACGGACGTCACAGAAACGCAATGGCTGATGCGTGTAAACAGTCTCATGAAGATCACCATGTAAAAAGCATTTTGGACATCCAGTTGATGAATGGGCCAGGGTTTGGAGAGAGAAATGGTAAGCACAATTCGAATGGTAGCGGGTTTCACCACGGGGCTAAAAGTCTCATCACAATCCACACCTGCAACCTGTAACCTGCCATCACCTACAAGACGAGCCTTATAATGCTCAAAGGAGCCATCAGAATTTTTCTTATGCCTAAAACTCCATATACATCGAATAAGATTAGCATCACAAGGACGAGGAACTAAATCCCACGTCTTATTTCGAATAAGAGCATCAAATTCAGATTGCATTACGGATTTCCAATTCGTGTCTGATAAGGCTAGTTTGGGGTTTTTAGGTATGGGAGAGATGGTGTGGTCAGAGTGAGAGATTGATAAGTTAAATATCATGTGGGGTTTGACAATGCCTTTCATGCTTCGGGTGGTGATGGTTCGTGTAGGTGGTGGTGGATGCGGTTGAATTGATGGTGGTGATAGAGAGTTTATTGTAATGGGTGTGTTGATCGAAGAGGTAGGAGATGATGATTGTTTGTTTATTAAGGGTAGTGGTTGGTCAATTGGGATTGTGGGTGTTGTTTGGTTATGTGCAACAGGTGGTAAAATTTGATTTTTCCACTGATGTATAAGGTAGGAGTGAAGGTCATCATCTAGGAATTGATAAGAGTGAGGTGAAGGGGAGTGTATCTTGGTGAAGGGAAATTGAGTTTCATCAAAGATAACATGCCTCAAAATTATTAATTTTCTATTAAACAAATCAAAACACTTGTAACCTCTATGATTAAGCGGATAACCCAAGAAGACACACGGAGTAGAGCGGGGTTGTAACTTATGAATGGTAGATGACGGGAATAATGGATAACATAGACAACCAAAGACTCTGAGATGTGTGTAGGTGGGATTACGATGATACATGAGTTGTGTTGGTGACTGATTATGAAGTGTTTTACAAGGAATAATATTTAACAGGTAAGTTGCCATGTGGAGAGCATGATGCCAAAACGAGGGGGGAACAGAAGAATGAGCTAGCATAGTGCGTACCATATTATTAATGGTTCTTATTTTGCATTTCTCTTTCCCATTTTGTGAGGATGTGTGGGGATAAGAGAAACGAAAAACTAAACCATGATCAATGCAATATTTTTGAAAAAGCTCATTATCATATTCACCGCCATTATCACATTGAAATGTTTTGCTTTTTGCAAAAATTGAGTTTGAATGAGTTGAGTAAGTGACTTGAACGTTTCAAACACATGAAATTTTCTACTAATAGGAAAAGTCCACAAGAAGTTTGTAAAATCATCTAAGAATAAGACATAATATTTATGACCAGCAGAACTTAAAATTGGAGACGTCCATAAATCACTATGTAAAATGTCAAAAGGCATCAAAGTCGTAGTTTGAGAATAAAAGAATGGCAATTTAACCTGTTTGCCTAAAACACAATAGTCACAAACGACAAAAGAATTAAAAGGTTCACAACATATGAACTTACTTTTGCAAAGGGAATTCAAAACAGACACGCCAGGATGACCAAGACGACTATGCCAAAGACTGGATGTGAGACCGGCAAAACTGGGAGGAATGGTAACTGGATAAAGATCTCCATGACTGTCACATTTGAGAAGGGTGATCCCCGTCTAAAAATCAGAGACAGTAAAACAAAAAGGATCAAAGGAAACATAAACATTGTTGTCATTGGTGAGTCGTCTCACAGAAATTAAATTTTTAATATTTTTCGGGGCATGCATGACATGGTTAAGGTGAAGTGGTTTGTGAGATGTGGTTATTTGTGTGTCAGGTGCCGTGACTTGAAATTCCATGGCCACTGCCAACAATGACTTTCTGATTTGAATTACTTATTGGAAAATAAGATGAGAGATTACCTTGTGATGCGGTTGTGTGAGATGTTGCGCCCGTGTCCATGTACCACTGATTGTCAAGAGTGTGGAGTGACATGGTGTGCATTGCAATCTCAATGTCTGTCGGTATCTGAGATGAGGTAGAGGTTGCATACATCTGAGGACGCTGTCCTAGAATTCCCGGCTGCTTAGGAGGATCGGCAGGGCGTGTCCACTAAGAGGTAGGATACGGACATGGTGGCATAGTCCATGGTTGTGGAGTCCAACCCCATGGTTTCCAGGTCGGGTATTGTTATTGTTGTTGCCAAGGAGGAGCGGACCAAGGTGAGGGAGCGTTGGGAGCTCCAGAATGAGGTGCACTACGGTTACCACGTCCCTCTCTACGACCCTGGTTGCCACAAGAGCGAGAATGGTTGTCGAGGCGGCGGTTGCCACGCTGAGAGGTGTCTTCAGTAGGTTTCGGATGATGTAATACCCCAAAATTTACCCTTCATTTTTCCTGGAAGCATGGTTTAATGTTTTACACTTCATTAGCATCATATTAGGTCATACTCATTGCATACTGCATTAGTGACATGGAGATCAAGTTTTGATCGATCACTCCTTAATAGAAGGAGCCCACATAAAGCAAGATTGAGAATTGGACTTCATTTTCTAAGTATGCAAGTCTCAAGGGTCTCAGGGGGGGGGTCTAAGTATCTTATTATGGTCCTCAGTTCATCAGTGAAGGATTCGAAGCTATCAGAGTGTTCATCTGGATTTAATCAGAAATTAGGGTTTCATGGCTACCTGCAACAGGCAATGTTTGGTTGGAAGTAGAGGAGCTCATCCATGTCATGATTAGAGAGGCATCTTGACCTATGAAGATTCACAATCATCTCAGAAAGATCCATTGGCAATCAGTGCAATCAGTTCCTGATCATTTTGCCCTAAAACCAGGGTTTGGTATAAAATCAGTTTATTTCTGATTCTTTGGGTGAAACTCTTTTCCATGGCCCTCCATGTGTCCACAAGGGTATACATACAAAAAGTCAGCTTTTTATTTGAGCTAGAAGTGCTTCAATTGATCAATGGAATCGGGAATCAGACATTTTGGGAAAAGTCAACTATGGGGCCAGAAAAGTCAACTCCAGACATTTTGAGAGTGAAATCTCAAAATCCATGCCTAGGGGATCCTACATGTGAAATTTTATCAAGGTTGGATCATGGATTCATCATTTAATCAGGAATTGGAAAAGGTACTTAATTTGGAAATGGTTGACTTTCCATTTAGGGCAAGTTTTCATGATCGTTGCACTCACTTTAAGCCTATTTTGCATCAAGATAAAAGCTCCATTTGAAAATTTCTCCAACATGAAAGTTGTTCCCCTTGTTCCAAGATTTCTAGAGATATAAAGTTTTCTCCATTTGGATTAGAATTGAGAAAGTTATGCTTAGTCAAAGTGAGACATGTTTTTAGGACACTTAGAAAAGTTTCTAAGTCCAAAATCTTCAAAATTTGTCAAGACATCTTGGCCAGTTTTCTTGCACTTCAAGGCATTATTTGAAAATACTTTCTTCACAACAATTGTACCTTGACATGTCCTCTTTCACATCCTTTTGGAATCATCTCATTTGGATCCATGGTTTGAGAGATACATTCATTTAAAGTGGGCACCATGACTTGATTTTCTAGGCAGATTTTGGGCATGGCTGGCCCAATCAGATTTTCTAAGCATGCTACACAAACCAGTCATGTTTTTTACCTCTTTTAGCCATGCATTGGACATCCATTCACTTAAGTTTGGCCCAAAATAACAACATTTTACACCTCACTTCACACTTTTATTCTTATGGATAAATCACTTATTAAAAAGCCCATGAGAACACCTAATCCACCCTATTTAAGAAGTTGAAACCCTAACCCTGAAGGGGCATTAGAATTTTGTGGCAAGGAGGCAAAGCTTCATCACATATCATATTCCAATCCACTTCTATTTTCCATTAGGTAATCATCTCTTCCATGACCATGTTTTGATATATCTACGCTTACTTACCATGTTCATCACCATTAATCCTTCCATTTTCGTATTTCTTTTTCTTATTTAAAATATTTTCTTCGTCCATAAAATTACCCAAAAATCTTTTTCACTTTTCTTAACGTTTTATTTAATTTTATATAATTTTTATTTTCGAATTTTTTTTAATATTAATATTTTATTTTAATTATTTATTCTAAATGGTCCATTTTAACACACTTTTTTTATTGATTTTATTTTTATGACTTAAAATTATTGTTAGCATTTGATTTTTGGGATGAAGGTTGACCACTATCTCATGGTCAACCTGGCCTTTTCTTGGAATTTGATTTCTCATTTTGAATTTATTTTGGATTTATTTTTGACCTAGTTTGGTTGGTTGACTTTTAATTTGACTTCTATTTTATTTTAACTAATTCACATACCAATTTTCGTTATTTTTATAATCTTTTTGGGGGATGATGATGTCCTGACCCCACCTTATTTAGTTTAATTTTTCATAATTTTCTTGCTTAATTTACTATTTATTCTTGATTTATTTCTAACCTAGTCTTATTAATTGACTTTTGGTTTGACCTATGTTTTGTTTTAATTAATTCACGTGCCAATTTTCATTATTTTTAAAATACTTTTGGGGGATGATGATGTCCTGACCCCATATTATTTAGTTTAATTTTTTCATAATTTTCTTGATTAATTTGCTATTTATTTGTTATTTTTTAAGTTGACTTGAATTTTCAGTTGACTTCTGTATGATCGATGTTTGACTTAGGGATTGCTTATGGCAATTGAAGAGATATTTTGATCCTCCCTCGTTCATATCATATGCCATGTATTAGAGGCCTCTTACCTTGATTTTATTTGGTCCTTACCTCATTTCCTGATTAAATTATTCAGTGGACCCTTCGTGTGCATATTTTCATCTGTTTGATTCATCTGTTATCTTTTATACTTGTTTCTCTCATTCATGCTTTCTACTGCTTGATTATTTAACATGTTCATACTCCCATGTATTGTTTAAATGCTCCATTATTTGATTCTTTGGTTTGATTATATATTGTTTATTTATCCGATCTGATTGATAACTATTGCCTACTTGTATGATGTATGAGGCATATATTCTTATTGTTTGTTTGCCATGAACAATCCCCATTCATAACAAATGTACCCCTCTCCCATAAAGTGTATAATATTTATTTCTTTATTTCTTTAGTCACCTATTAATACAAGAATTAAAACGAACATCCGATAACCATTTCAAAATAAGATCAAAAGCTCGATCCAACGTCGAGTAATCATTTTCAAAACTTAACAGAACCAGCACGCATTCATCCATCCTCTTGTAAGTCGATTGCCTCAAGCATCTCCATCTACTTGTAAGTCGATTGCCTCCGGCATCGCCATCTACCCTTATCCGTAACTCCTCTCCTCGCTCCATCCGTCGACTCTTGTTCCGTTTAGGTAGCACCCATTAGGTAGAACCCTTTGTATGATAACATAGGTAGAATTCTCCTATTCTTTGCATGCTAACATTAGGTAGATGTTCCCCTTTGTAAATCCTAACACATAGGTCCATATTGCATGAAAACTCTAGAGCAGAGCTTCCCCACTTTTAGACCTTCCGTGCGTCTCCGATCTTGTGGCATGTCAGTCCGTTCTATTGCAAAGAGGTAACTGCCTAAGACTCGATTCAGTGAGTTGCAACACCTACTGCTAGGACGTTGAACACACTGCCCACCCTCCTTTGACACAGCTGGTGTCCTCTTCTGTAAGTTCATGTTCATATGGAAATCCTTAACCCCTAGTTAGCCGAACTATGACAACTCTGATTCTCATGTTCAAATGAGATACGTAGGCACGAGACGCGATGTCTTGCCGAGTTTGACTGACGACTAACAACTAATCCTTGCTTGCTTTCGCCCTTGCTGCGATTCTTTTCTCTCGCCCTCGTTGCGATCGAGACCGTCCCTTTCCCTTGCCCTAGGTTCAATCGAGACCCTTGTTCCCGTAGTTAGCCGAACTACGTTTTGCTCTGATTCTCATTCCATATGAGATACGTAGGCATAAGACGCGACGTCTTACCGAGCACACTTCTCTTTATCCCATAGGTAGCCGAGCTACGAAGACTCTGATTCTCATACTCAGATGAGATACGTAGGCAGTGGATGCGACATCCTTGTGAGTCATTTTCTTTTAACCTTTCTTTTAGTAAATAGTACTTTAGATATACCTACACCCTTTAGACTAGAACAACACTTATGAAAAGGGCTCCCTAGGAGTACCTAGGATGTTTTGGGTGCTTAAAACCTTCCCATTGCATAACCAACCCCCATACCCAGATCTCTGACATTTTTACTAGTTTTTGATTCGATAAAACTTTTAGGTTTTTGTTCGCTTTTTAACCATTCCTTTGGATAAATAGAAGTGCGGTGGCGACTCGACTTGTATGGTTTACCTTGGATTTAGTCAATATCTCTAATGGTAACGAATACCCCACTACAGAAAAGTGGCGACTCTGTTGGGGACTATCATTTGCCTTGTGGGTTTTGCCTACTTTTCATATTTGTTGTATTGTATGGTGTATTGCTTTGTGACATATTTTTGTGCAATTTGGGATTACTGTATTGTATGTAATGATTGAATTGTTTGAATATTAATTCCTTGTATGCTTGGTGATCTTTGTGAGATGAGTTCTATACCCGAACTCGAGTGCACTTAGGATAGGAGAATGGCATAGTCTTGTTGACTTGTGTGGAGTTATTCCTTAGCAAGTTGACTTGCAAGCCCATTCACTTGGTGGAGGTTATGTTGGGATCAATAATGTCACACGAGTAGTCGTGGTTAGGCATTACTCTTTCCAATATATTCCTTAGAAGCCAAGGACCTTAGTTTACCACGCCCATCTTGGCCTATTTTTAGGACGTAGTGCGAAGATCGTTCAAGTGTAAGATTTGATACGATTGTTACACGATACTACACTCATAAGAGTCTCTCTTGAGAATATTTTTGGAATATGAGTAGTCGTTTATCCGATAATATCCGAAAGATGGGATGATGACTATGGGAACCTCTTGTAGAACATGATTGTCAGGTTTAACCATAGTACACTCCCTTTGGGTGGTTCTTAACCAAGACTCCATGCTCGCGACTCGCAACAAACCCTTGATTCGTGGTTGATCTGTTCTTGTGTATCCTTAATATCAATGGAACTTGGATGTTGATAAGGTGTAAACCATAATCCACCAAAATGGATGATTGATATTAAGGATGACTTGATCCATCCCATGACCTTTGTGTGGTATGATTTGCTTGATCCTTTAGTGTGATTGTTGCATCCATGCATTCATGCATTCATACACATCCATATCATCAACAATGAGAAAATTTTCAAGGAACTTAAGAGGTCTATTTGCAAATTTTTAGACATGGATAAGCAAAGAAGGAATACAAAGAAGTACAGTTTCAGACAACCCGACTTGAAAGAGTTAAGGAGTTTGACATCCTATGTATTAGATCCCTTGGAATTCAAGGCTCGTCATGGGAAGCTTCTGTTTATTCTGGCTACTCAAGTGGATGAAGGTCTAATGAGTGTGTTGGTGCAGTTCTATGATCCCTTGTACCGTTGCTTCACTTTTCCGGATTTCCAGTTTTTGCCCACGCTTGAGGAGTATGCCTATCTTGTGGGCATACATATCTTAGACCAGTTGTCGTTCAGTGGCTTGGCGAGAGTTCCTTCTTCTCAAGAGATTGTTGATCTGTTGCGTATAGATGAATCTATTATTGGTGCTTATATGACTACCAAAGGTGGAATTTAAGGTCTCCCGTCTGATTTCCTTATTGATCAAGCTATTATGTTTGGGAAGGCCATGAGTGAGGACGCCTTTGAGGCCATATTTGTACTTCTCGTCTATGGGCTAGTGTTATTCCCCAACATCGACAAGTTTGTGGATGTGAACGCCATTAGGATTTTCTCTACTCGTAATCCCGTTCCTACTCTGTTGGGTGACACTTATTTCTCTTTGCATATGAGGAATGCAAAGGGCGGTGGTACCATTGTGTGTTGTTTGCCTCTGTTGTACAAGTGGTTTATTTCGCACTTGCCTCATACGCTCGCCTTCAAGGAGAACAAAGGATGTCTACGGTGGTCCACGAGACTTATGTCTCTCACTAATGATGATATCTTTTGGTACAACCGTGTATATGATGGTGTGCAGATTATCGACTCTTGTGGTGAATTCTCCAATGTACCTCTTCTTGGTACATGCGGTGGAATTAACTACAACCCTATTTTGGCACGTCGTCAGCTTGGGTTCCCCCTAAAGGATAAACCCAATAAAATTCTATTAGAGGGTGTGTTCTTTCAGGAGGGTAAAGATCCCCAAGGCTTGAAGGGAAGGATGGTTCGCGATTAGCGCAAGATCCATAAGAAAGGAAGGAAGGAGCTAGGTTCGAAGAACTGTATCGCTTTGGAACCCTATACCTCTTGGGTTAGGAGGAGAGCTTCCGAGTACCTCATGCCGTATGAGTATCCAAGACCCACACCTTTGGTTGTGGCTGGGCCTTCAACCCTCCCTAGCCAAGGAGTAGAGGAGTTGAGAGACGAAGACCGTTCGCGTGCTTGGATCCGTGAACGAGAGGAGTTGCTTCAGCAGATCAGAGAGAAGGATGATTTGATAGAGTTCCTTGAGCACCAGGTTATTGATGATCATGATGACGCATTGACTTCTCTAATTCCTCAGTCTTCCAAGTTTTTGAAGAGGAAGTATGATCGACTCACCAAAGAGAAGGCAGATATGGAGGCAGCCTATGAGAGGGAGGTGAAGAGGCTTCGTGCAACTTATCTTCCGGTCTCGAGGGCTTTGGACGATTGCTTCTAGGGATCCATAGGATGTTCATTTTCCTTCTCTCTTGTATTGTATTTGGTTACCAAGACTGTACTTCTTTGGCGTAAAAACATTTCCAAATATTAATTGACATGATATTTCCGTATGTGATAAACGTTTAATATTTCCAAAATTTGCAAATAAGACTCTAAAGTTCCTCTGATATAAAAATTAAATCATAAGTATTGCATGCATCATGTTTATCTATTCCCAGGGGTTTATATCTTCTTCTTGATTCTAGTCGGGGTTTTCTTACACTGTTTATCTAATGTGAGACTGGAATCAAGGGGTAGAATACCCTTTGAAATTGATAAACATGTCATTGCATTTGCATATTCATTAGCATGTCTTGCATAACAGGTACTGCCGCAGTGTTTTCATCTTGTTTGGTATTCCATTATTAGGATAGCTGACTCAGGCATTCACCGATACGGTACCCGAAGGAATCAACAGAGAGCAATGGAAGGTTTACAAGCAGAGCTTGCTGAGATGAGGATTCACATGAATCAGTTCATGGAAGTGGTCCAAGGAGTGGCTCAGGGACAGCATGAGATTAGATTGTTGGTACAGGGGAATCCCCTTACAACTCAATCGGAGGTTGTGGCCGATCCTCCCGCTGGAGATGTAATATCCCATATTCCCTTAAGTTCTCAATTAGTTGTCAGTTGAGACCGATTGAATTCCTGTGTATGATATCTTTTGTCATTTGTAACAATTGGAGCTCCTATGTGCTCTAAATATTGTCAGTTGGGACCAATAGAGTAACTAGTGAACTCTGAAGGGATTAATTATTAATAAAAGAGACATACCAATATTAATAAGTACAAGAGAGGACATTTTTGGTAACATTAATAATTGGTCAATTGGTACTGGAAGATAAAATATCAATTAAGATATTTTATTACTACTTGATATTATATATATATATATATATATATATATATATATATATATATATATATATATATATTATATATATAATTGCGTGGTGTAGAAAGAAAGAGAAAGGAAAAGAGATAAGAAGAAGTAGGTAAGAGAGAGTGAGAGATATCAGAAAGGAAAAGGAAAAGAAAGAGAAGGAAAGAAGAAAGAAGAGAGAAAGAGGGAGAAGATAAGGAGAAGAAACTCATGGGAGAAGAAGAAGGAGGAAGCCATGGAAGCACCATCATCTCATCTTCATCATCACCAACTTCATCTTCTTCTTCTACTAGGTGAGTTCTTAGATAGTTTTAGCATTTGGGGAAAAATAACCTATATTTGTGGGGTTAGGATTTGTGTGAATTTGTGATGAACTTGTTGTGTTCATACTCCTTATCCATGCTATGTGTTGATATCATGTTGTTGTTGTTGAAATTGTGATACTTGGGTGTCTAATTTTGATGTGTTTTGTTGTTGAAGTTATGGAGGTTAATCACTTGAATTCATAACAATATAAGTTATTCATAAAATGTTCCATGAATCATGAGTTAACCATGTTTTCTATGATTATGGTGTTGTTGTAATTGAACATGGTTGTTGAGGTTGTTAAGAACATGTGTTTACGAGGTTGAGGGATTCTTGAGTGTTGGTTGTTGTTGCAGAATCATGTTATGTGAAAATGGTAGGTAAAAATGGTAGATGGAAAGGAAAATAAAAGAGGAGTTATTTAAGGAAAAGAAGTGGAGTTATTTAAGGAAAGAAGTTACTGAGAATTAATGGAGATTGGAATTTTCCCTTTTTCAAACTTTTGAGGTAACCGGTTAACCAGAAAACAGAATACACTTCTGGGAAGACTTCGTGAGTAGGTAACTGGTTAACGTTTTTAGGGTAACCGATTAACATGGAAACAAAATTCAGTTTCTGGGCAGAATGTGTCACCAATGGGGGTCGAATCTAGGACCTCCCTGAAACTGTACAAGCCTTACCACTAGGCTAGAGATGTTGTTGTTGAATACTTATGCAATGAATAAATATTAATCTAAATCTTGATTAAGATAGATTAATGAATTAATTGAGTGGTGTAACTCCGTTTTGGACACGGACGGATGCGTTAGAAGGATAACGTAAAGGGCTATTATTATTGTTCCATGTTATAAAATATTATGTGATTTATAAATGCCATGAATTTTATCATGATGAAAATTAAATATTGTTTTTATGTGGAAGGTGAAGTAACATGATTAAAAACTTTACAAAGATGAGTGAGGAAACCTAGGAGAATAACGTGATTAATAACTTAGAAATACGATCTAGGTTATGGAACATGTGTGATATATGTATGAGAATACGGTATTCATTCGTACGACGCTTATGTGAGGTCGTGGACGAATTGTTGCCATGATTGAGAATGAGACGCATTGTATGAAACATGCCATATTATTATTTGTGTATTGTGGTGAATGAAGTCACCCATGATTGATGAATTTTCTTATGGTTCGTGGAACCGATGATTATGGAACCGATCATGTATTCAGAATGTGTGTTTTTCTGTGGTGGTACACATCTCTCGTGGTATGCTTAGATGAGTAAGCATTGGGATGTGGGACCAATTATTCGAGCCTCAATTGGGTTTGAGCCCCAACCATGAAAAACATGGGGGAAAGGTGGACACCTAAGTGGGTTAGAGTCCCATACGGTGAAAGATACTCTAAGTGGGTTAGAGTCCCATACGAGTGATGGTTCTTAAAAATGGGTTCGAGTCCCATAGGGGAACCTGATATCCACCGTGAAAGTCGAATCATACGAGCATGCATGAACCAGGCCTGGCTTAGACGTAAGTCCGTTCGGGAATTGATGCGTCGTGATCTGAATAATGATCGTGGTTGAGTTGTGAGAACTCAAATGCATGTTGCCATAAAATTGCGAGATAGTTTCCCCATCGCTCAAGTCTTCGCTCCCTTGTTGACTTGAGTTGGTTATGAGTTGAATGTTGATTAGAAACCCTATAGAGCCGAGTGGATCCATAGGATAGGAGAACTCACTGAGATTATTATCTCATCCCATCATTGTTGTTATTTTTCAGGTAATTCTTTACAGGTTGGATTTAAGAGAAGCTGTTATGGATGTTTCAAGGAATCCTGTTTATTATGATCTTCCGCTGTGGAGTTGTGTGTAGTGAAGATATTGCACATAGTTCTTAGAATTTATTTTTAGGCATTATTGTATAACATGTTCCATTGATGTTTTTAGTTTGGACATGTATATATTTTTTGATGCCGTTAGGCACTTATGTTGTGACAGTACCAAAATTTAACACTTGTATGATATTATTCTAGATATATATTATACGGGTTGTTACAGGAGAGGCTAATGGACCCAATGGACCGGGGCCTATCCCAATCCCACATGGCTACCTTGGTCAACAACCCATCCATGATGATCAGGAGGATCAATTCCCCCTGCTTCAGGAGGAATTTGGCATGGGCCATGGTATGGACCCTATGTTTCGAAGACTGGAAGAGAGGTTGAAAGCTGTGGAAGGGCAGAATGCTCTTGGTGTGGATGTTGCTGACTTGGGGCTGGTCCCAGGCGTGAAAGTTCCGCCAAAATTTAAAGTCCCCGTGTTTGATAAGTACAATGGCAACTCTTGCCCGAAGACTCATGTACAAGCTTACTTTCGCAAGATGATCGTGTATTCTGATGATGAGAAGCTGCTCATGTACTTCTTCCAGGACAACCTAGCTAGGGCATCCTTGGAGTGGTATATGAGGCTAGACAGAGCCCATATTCGCTGTTGGAGAGACTTGGCTGAGGCTTTTATGAAGCAGTATCAGTACAATACGGATATGGCACCTGACAGGACTCAGCTCCAGAATCTGTCTCTCAAGAGCAATGAGTGCTTCAAAGAGTATGCTCAACGCTGGAGAGAGATGGCTTCCCGTGTTCAGCCTCCGATGTTGGAAAAAGAGATGGCCAACATGTTTATGAACACACTGCCTGGATCTTATTTGGAGCGTCTGGTGGGTTGCGACGCCTCGAATTTTGCTGATGTGGTCTCTACCGGTGAGAGGGTGGAGAACTACTTGAAGACGTGTAAGATCCAAAACGGGGTTGGATCATCTTCGGGGTCAAAGAAGTCGTTCTTAGGAGGACAGAAGAGGAGAGAAGGGGATGCAAATGTTGTGTCTTCTTATCAGAGCAGAGGTAACCGAAGGAGCAGTTTTCAGAATTACCATCAGCAACCTTATGTTGCAGTTGTGACCATTCCGGCTGCAGCACCAGTGCAACAACAACAACGACAACATCAACAAAATCATTACCAATAACAACAGGGTAACATACCTGCTTATCAACAGAGACAGAGGATGATTGATAAGCGTTTCGACCCTCTTCCGATGTCGTACGCCCAATTGCTTTCCAACCTTCAACATTTGCAACTTGTGCAGTTACGCACTTTGGCTCCTCCCGTTGGCAGGCTTCCAGTGGGTTATGATGCCAATGCTATGTGTAATTTCCACCCTGGGGCACCTGGCCACACTATTGAGAACTGCAAAGATTTTAAGCACGTAGTTCAGGACCTTATTGATTCAAAGGCCTTTAACTTTGCGCCGACTCCTAATGTTGTCAACAATCCCATGCCGCAGCATGGTAGAGCAAATGTTAACATGGTGGAAGGAGAAGTCAAATTAGTCAAAGATGTGTTGAAGCTGAAGACTCCGCTGTTAGAAATCAAAGAATACTTGCTAAAGGCAGATGTTTTCCCCGGCTGTGGGAGCGGTTGTTTGGGTTGTGTTGCACAGAGTAGGGTGTTGCAACCTGAAAAAAGAAGATGCGAAAAAAACAATCGACGAGAAAAGAAATGACAGAAGAGTCGCCACCGCGCGTTATTCATCCCAAAGGAGGGAAAGGAAACGCTCGAAGTAAACCTGGAAAAAGGAAAGGAAAAGACAAGGTCTCGCAAGCAAATCTTGCGTTCGGGAGTCGATTATGCGAAGGGAAGGTATTAGCACCCCTACGCATCCGTAGTACTCTACGGGATCCACTCTTGTGGTTCTTGTCTAAAGGGTGTGGGTTTATCTAATGTACTATTTACTAAAAGAGGGGTCAAAAGAAAATGACTCGCATGGATGTCGCATCCACTGCATACGTATCTCATCTGAATATGAGAATCAAAGTCTTCGTAGCTCGGCTACCTATGGGTTAAGGATAAGTGTTCGCGGTAAGACATCGCGTCTTATACCTACGTATCTCATCTGGAATGAGAATCAGAGCGAACCGTAGTTCGGCTAACTATTTTTGTTTGTTTTGTGTTTTTTAGGTGAACGACGTTACTACGCAATCTACCGGATGCTCGACCTTTGGAGACTTACTCGCCTGTAGTAGAAGAAGTTAACGTGTTCTTAGGAGAAGAAAAATCAATGAGTTTGTTTGTGTTTTAGGGATGCTCATGCAAAAAGGAAGTCCTAGACGAAGGAACAGTGCTACCTTAATTGACATGCAAACGAGAGACTATACGAAGTCTAGCAAACCTATGGGGAGACGATCGCACCATACAAAACAAACATGCATAAAGTAAACGCGCCAACAAGGGGGCTCAAACTAATAGGTAAGGCTTTAGTCAAGAGGGGTCATATCAACCTCGACAAACAAGCCATGGAGGGGTAATCAAATGGGCTCTTAACCACTGACATTGAACGTCAGGGTGAGCAGATCAGAAGGGAAATGAGGATAAGACCTCATAGCTCTTAACCCTGGACGGGGTGAACTCATGACAAAAAGTAGGGATTCAGAAAGGTGGAACCCTCTCCACTGACCGACCGGACAAACGACCTTGGGCTTTTGTTCTGAAGCATCAACACGTAGTGTGAGCATAAAGAACGACACACTGAATAACGGGGGATTGACTACTAATCCCTTTTATCCGTCAATTGCCTCTTCGTGGAGGTCTTTAGCACTGATGCCTCTTCTTGGAGGGCTTTGGGCACAAAAGTAAACAAACAAAAGAAAACATTGCCTCCTATTGAGGTCTTCCAGCTAAGAAAGCGGTAAAATGCGGGAAAGATAAAGGATCAAGAGATCTACCACACGGATAAAGATCCGAAGTAATAACAGCTAAAGAAATAAGAAACCCAGAGATCTTTCGAGCTGGCACCATCAAAGAAAGCAAGTCAATACAGGTAATCGGAATAAATCTCCAAATGGTATCCCACAAATAAAGTGGAATGCCAAGCAAGCTATCCTTTCAGGAGTCATGTGAGCCCTCACAAAAAAAAACTCAACAAACAGGTTAGAGTGACAACATGGGGTGCAATCAAGAGTTGCCCCAAATCAAAATGTAACCACATGAATCATGCTATTAAAATTCACAAAAAAAGCTCACAAAAAGCAACCAAGTGTATGAGGCCTAAACCTCTTGTCAAACACATGCATCAAAAGGGTATCAAAATTCAAAGTCAGGGGGCAAGGATCCACACATCAAGACATGACATACATACTAAAACATGTGCCCACATGCAAAACCTAACGATACCCACTCTTCCAAATTCAATCATAATACCTCATACATTCAGAACTTTCAGGTTGAAAGTATAAAGTAGTGGAAATAGGGCATACCTGATTGGGGAGGATTGATTGAAATTGAATTGCATCGTTGGCTTTACAGAACAATCTTAGGGTTTATATGAGAGGGAATTGGTTCTTTGCAGATGAGTTCCCTTCAGTCTCTAGAGGTTGCTCTGAATTAGTTAGAATCTCTCTAGGGTTTTTTTACTGATTTTTTTTTAGAATTTATAACCTGATTTTCGTGGCTTTGTGTGTTCAAATGAGAGAGGTCCAAGTCCAAGATTTTTCTGTTATATTTTATTTATTTATTTATTTATTTATTCGTTTTTTTTTTTCGTTTTTTTTTTTCGTTTTTTTTTTCAAAACGCGTGGGCTTCGCCTAGCGAGCATGACAGTTCAAGAAATTCCTCTGAGCGTAGGTGATTTTGGTGGCTTTTCTTGGGACTCGCTAGGCGACTCACTCTGCTCGCCTAGCAAGCATGACAGCTCATGAACAAACTTTTGCTCCTTCAAGATTAACGTTTTGACTGATGAATAGACCCCATTTGAACATGTTAGAAGTATCTCAAGCCATTCCCTTGTGTTGGCTGATCACCCAGATAGGACCCACAAAGTGTCTTGGATGTTATTCAAGCTTCTTGGATCTAATTCCGATTGACATGATGAAATTCAATATGAAATGTTAAATGACCTAAAAATGAATGCATGAATGAGGGGGGAAAATTTTGAGGTATTACAGCTGCCCCTATTCAATCAACTGGAGACCCGAAAAGAAAATAGCAGCGGCTTTCGCACTTTCGAGGTATCAAGGGATTGAATACAATAAAAGCCCAAAAATTTGCACTGAAGTGAAGTGAAGTAACAATGCCTGTCAGAATCGGCAAAGAGATGGTCTTGAAAAAAGAATCCGTCTGGTACGGTGAGAGTCAGTCTGAATACCGAAAAAGAATGTTAACCTGGATACCAAAATAAATAGTAACACAGAAATAACCATGGCCTGAATGCCGCTCATCAGTCTGAATACTGGAAATGACTTCGATCTGAACATCGGAAGATATGAGATTATTAATATCGGTCTGAACACCGAGAGGCTAGCCTGAATGCCACAGGTTGCATCGACCTGAACGTCGGAAACTTCTTCGATCTGAACATCGGAAAAATGGCCTGAACGCCACTTTGGTCTGAATACCGGAAACTGACCTGAATGCCACTTTGGTCTGAATACCGGAAACTGGCCTGAATGCCACAAGTTGCATCGACCTGAACGTCGGAAACTTCTTCGATTTGAACATCGGAAAATCGGACTGAACGCCACTTCGGTCTGAATACCGGAAACTTCATGCCTATCAGCATCGGCAGAAATAGGGAAAGATAATAGAGGCGGCGCATGGGCCAATGACACTTGCTAGGGATAATAAAGGTAAGTCATGAACAATCTTCAGTCTGAGTCCTGGAAACAACTTCTGGCTTATCACTTGGGATACCGAGAATGTTTTATGCTTACATGCGTATGTTTGAATTTTTCAATGGCGTAATGCTCCATGAAAATGAAAATGATACGCGATTTGGGAGGATGGAATGCAATATGATTCTACATGCAGGGATGCGAAATGCTGGGTAGAATGCCAAGCCGAGGCAAGGGAATCTACTGGGGAAATGATCACCATCTTCTGGACCCTAACAAGGCTGTTGGAGATGCACAGTGAAAAGAACTCTGTGGGGAAATGACCCACCACACGGTGTTCTAGCAATGACGAAATACCGAGACTCTGACTGGGGAGAGAACGACACTGAAAACCTGCTGTTGGGGAAAGCGATAGTGGTTCTGGCAACCATAATCTGCGAGAGAGACGACTTAGCAGGGGAAGCAAACGCCGATACGGTACCGAGATTCTGCTTCAAGGAAAGAGACCATGGATCTGGCGTCGAGATCATCGATCTGGCATCGAACCCTGAGGAGCAGCCGCTTCTGCTGGGAAGATACAGTCTGGCACTTTCAACTCTACTGGGGATATACAGTCTGGCACTGTCAACTCTACTGGGGAGTGTATAATCTGAAACAAATGCTTGGGGAAATACAACAGTGAGAGCCTGCTGGGGATCGAAGAATCCAATGCTTTGATCAGCTCTGCAGGGATAAGATACCAAATTCCAACTGTTGAGGAAAAACATCCACGATCATTTGGTGGAGACTTTAAGGAAATGCCCTGAGTGTACCTGTTCTGAATAGACGATCTAAAGCACTTAACATTTACAGCAATTTTAAATGTTTATTAAGCATGTACCTGTAAAGCTCTTATGTTTCATGATGCAATGTTTATCAAAAATTCGGACGTCATTTTTGCAAACAAAACAGTAAAATGAAAATGAAAACAGAGATATATTGAATAACATGATTTTATTGATTGAATGACCTCTGAATAGGCATTTACATCAGGAAGCAATCCCTGGAAAGAGGTACTCGCACAAAAGATAAAAACAAAAAATTAATCTAATGGCAATGTGAAATGGATTTCTATTGGGTTCCAATTCTGCTACGACTTGCTCGTCTTCAAGATCCTCTAGATGATCAGCTTTCTGAAAAGAGTTATTGAACTGTTTCCTATCCTTCAAAAGTTTCCAGTCATTGACACGAGATGAGATTCAAAACTACTCAGAACGCAGTCATTCGTTTAATCCCTAACTTTTGCCTGGATCGCCTGTAACACCCCAAAATTTGCCCTCCTCATTCATGCATTCATTTAGCATTTCATATTGCATTTCATCATGTCAATCAGAATTAGATCCAAAAAACAAAACAAAAAAACAAAAAAAAAAACAAAAAAAAAACAAAAACAAAAAAAACAAAAAAAACAATTTTTATTTAATTAATTAATTAATTATTTAATTAATTAAATAAATAATTAAATAAATAAAATATAATAAAAAAATTTGGACTTGGGTCTCTCTCATTTGAGCCCACAAAACCATGAAATTCAGTCTATAAATACCAAGGCTTCACTTGAGAGAACACACACAAAAGAGGAGAAGAAGGAAGAGAAGCAAAATACTCTGAGGTTTCCTTGGAACAAAACCCTGAGGAAAAAGATAGTGAGAGAAGACCTAACGGAGTTCAGAGCAGCCTCCAAACCCCGAAGGGAACTCAACTACACAAAATCACCTTTGCCTCACATAAACCCTGAAGATTGTTTTGTAAACCTCACGGGTGCAACTCAATTTCAATCAAGCTCTCCAATCAGGTTTGCCATTATTCCCATTACCTTTGCCCATGGGTTTAATATGTATATGAATGTATAAACAATACCTTGACTGTTTAACCGTTTAATTTTGAGTGTATGCCACAGGGTTTGAGGTTTCTGAAACCATACTGTTATTCATGAAAAAAATGCTTATGATGTTTCACTAACCCTTTTGTTGAGTTTTTGTGAGGGCTCACATGACTTTTGCAGGGATAACTTGCGTGGTTTCCCACTTTATTTGTGGGATAACCCCTGGAGGTTCATTCCGATTACCTGTACTGACCCACTTTCTTTGATGATGTTAGCTTGGAAGGATCTCAGGGTTTCCCATTCCTCTAATTGCTGTTACTTCGGATCTTTATCCGCGTGGTACTTTTACATTTTTCCCGCATTTTACTGCTTTCCTAGCTGGAAGACCTCGATAGGAGGCAATGTTTTGTGTTTACCTCAAGATACATGTTTTGTGTTTTGTATTCATATCCCTGCAGGTAGCGCGGTTCTTTCGTCAAGGACTGCCTTTTTGCCCTCGAGCATCCCAAACCCTAAAACCCAAAGCAACACGTTAACTCCTTCTGCTACAGGCGAGTAAGTCTCCAAAGGTCGAGCATCCGGTAGATTGCGTAGTGACGTCGTTCGTCCAAAACCCAATCCATAACCCCGTAGTTAGCCGAACTACGTTTTGCTCTGATTCTCAGGCCAGATGAGATACGTAGGCATAAGACGCGATGTCTTAGCGAGCACACATCCCCCCAACCCATAGGTCAGCCGAGCTACGAAGACTCTAATTCTCATATTCAGATGAGATACGTATGCAGTGGATACGACATCCGCGCGAGTCATTTTCATTTAACCCTTTTTTGGCAAACAGCACAAGATAAACCCACACCCTTTAGACGAAAACTACAAAAGTGGATCCCGTAGAGTACTACGGATGCGTAGGGGTGCTAATACCTTCCCTTCGCATAACCGACTCCCGAACCCAAGATTTGGTTGCGAGACCCTGTCTTGTCCTTTCCTTTTTTCAGGTTTACTTCGAGCGTTTCCTTTCCCTCCTTTGGGATGAATAACGCACGGTGGCGACTCTTCTGTCTTTTTCTTTCGCCGGTTGTGTTTTTTTTCGCATTCCATTTTTCAGGTTGCGACAGCTGGCGACTCTGCTAGGGACTAAGAAGTTGACCTCTTAGGATAGGAGAATGGCATAGTCCTGTCGACTTGTGTGGAGTTATTCCTTAGCGAGTCGACTTGCAAGCCCATTCACTTGGTGGAGGTCATGTTGAGATCAATAATGTCACATAAGTAAGTTGTGGTTAGACATTACTTGTTCCAATATAGACCTAAGAAGCTGAGGACCTTAGTTTACCAAACCCATCTTGGCCTATTCGTAGGACGTAGTGCGAAAGTCGTTCAAATGTAAGATTTGATACGATTGTTACGCGATACTACACTCATAAGAGTCTCTCTTGAGAATATTGTTGGAATACGAGTAGTCGTTCCTCTGATAATATCCGAAAGATGGGATTATGACTATGGGAACCTTTTGTAGAACATGTTTGGCAGGTTTAAACCTTAGTACACTCCTTTTGGGTGGTTCTTAACCTAAACTCCATGCTCGTGACTTGCAACAAACCCTTGATTCATGGTTAGTCCGATCAGGTATCCTTAATATCAATGAAACTCGGGTGTTGATAAGGTGTAAACCATAATCCACCAAAATGGGTGGTTGATATTAAGGATAACATGATCCATCCCATGACCTTTGTTTGGCGTGCTCTTAATTTCTCTCCAGACAGTGCAACCTGACCGATGTTCAAGCGGATCCATCAATTCTGATTGACATGCCTTTGCATTGCATAACATCATCTGCATATTTGCATCCAACATCTCATGCTTATTCATTTGCAGGGTATTCCCTTTCAAAACAGGGGTGCCTTAAAACTGAACAAGCAGTGCATCGCATACCATGCATATTAACCCTTGTCTGTTTTGCAGGTGTCACCGCAGTGTCTAATGTTTGTTCCCTGTATCAGGCAGTTATTGGTCCCAAGCGAGTCCACAGGTACCCGACAAAGGAAAATCGTCCACAACTAGCGAAGGACCAAGTACAGAAAGAGCTGGCTGATATGCATGAAAGGATGGATAAGTTCATGACATTGATGACTGGTATGGCAGAAGGCCAGGCTAAGGTGAAGGAATTGGTTGAGCAACCGAGGCCCGATCCAGAGGTGGAGATACCAAATGCTGAGGGAAACCCTGGTAACCCTGGGAACGCTGATAACCCGGTGAACACTGGGAACGCGGGTAACGCAAATGCTGATGGAAACCCGGGTAATGTTGGCAACACAGGGAATGTTGGAAATGGTATTGGTGGAAGATACAATGTGAATCAAGGAATTCGGATTAACGGGCACCCCGTTACTGAAGATTGTCAGTATGATCAATTTTCTTTGCACGACGAAGCCCTCGAGACCACTCGCCGTATGGATGAGCTTGCTGAGAAGCTCAAATCTTTGGAGTCTCAAAATTCCTTAGGCTTTGATGTCACAAATCTTGGTCTGGTTCAGGGAGTAAGGATTCCTCACAAGTTCAAACCCCTACTTTTGAGAAATACAACGGGGCTTCTTGCCCACGCACTCATCTCCAATCTTATCTGGGAAGGTTGGGAGCTCACACGGAAGATGAAAAGCTGTGGATGTACTATTTTGAAGACAGTCTAACTGGAGCTTCTCGTGAATGGTATTCTCATTTGTCTCGTACTACCATCAAGAGCTGGAAAGACTTGGCAGAGGCTTTTGTCAAGCAATATCAATACAACTTGGACATGGCTCCAAATCGGACCTTGTTGCAAGGTATGTCTCAGACTGCCAAGGAAACCTTTAGAGAGTATGCTCAGCGTTGGAGACAGATTGCTGCGTCCGTCCAACCCCCTATGTCTGAAAGGGAGATGGCGGACATGTTCATGAACACTCTTCAAGGCAATTATATTGAGAGATTGGCTGCTTGCCCGTCAATCAGCTTTGTAGAGATAGTAATTGCTGGAGAAAGAATCGAGAGTCTGTTGAAGATGGGCCGAATTCAAGACAATAGTGCTTCCAACTTATCAGGTCCCAAGAGACCGTTTGCTGGTAACGGTCAATAAAGAAAAGAAGGCGAGACAAGCGTTGTGTATGCCGGCAGAGGCAGGAGTAAAGGACGCCCTAATTACTATCAAGATCAAGTGGCCGCAGTCACTATTCCAACACCTGTTCCTCAACCGCAATATCATCCGCAACAACAACCCAGGTACAACAATCAACAACAAGGAGGTAATCCGGGTCAGCAGAGACATTATCAACAACGTCCAAGGCAGACAGACCGGGTCATCGAGCCAATCCCAATGCCTTATTCAGTATTACTTCCCAAGCTGATTGACATGAATCTGGTTACATTGAGAACTCTGGCCCCACCAATCGATCCCAATAATTTGCCTAGAGGTTATGATGTCAACGCCAGATGTGCTTTTCACTCCAACGCACCTGGCCATACTACAGATAATTGCAAGGCTCTCCAGTTAAAGGTACAAGATTTGAGAGATGCCCAGGCTATCAATTTTGATCTGGTGCCTAATGTTATCCAGAACCCGATGCCGGCTCACGGCGGGCAGGGGATTAATGCTGTCGAAGTGGTTGAAGCTGGTAATGCCCAAGGCTGGGGCAAATTTGTGGAGCCAGTCATCAAAGAAGACAAGTTTGGATAGGGGTATGCTCCGGGATCTCAGAAGAATGAAGTCGGTACTTTCTCCAGCGGGGGTTTGGTTTCTCCCCACGTCGTCAATGCTGCAGATGAAGACAAGGCTGACAGCGACTGTGACTTAGATAGCTGGATTCGCCCGTGTGTCCCAGGAGAAAAGCTCGACAATTGGTCATCTGAAAAAACCGTCCGGGTTACTCTGCTGAAAGAGTGATTTTTATTGTTTTCCTTTATTACATGCATAATAAAGTCTTACACTTTGTCCAAGGTGTAACGGCTCATTTGTAGGGCCATCCATTTAGTTACGTTTTGCAATTATTTTTATCATCAATAAAGGACGGTTTTTGCAAACAATTTTGTGTTCTCTTTCTTTCAGTTTTTTTTTACTTTTACAAAAAAAATGGCAATGTTTCTTTTTTTGTTTTTCCTTTCTTTCAAAAAAAAATCTCTCATTCTAAGGTAAAGCATGATCCTCCATCATGCAGAGCCGACCACTCGGATCTCACTGCTAACGACACTGCTATGGCCAAGTATGACTTCGACAATCCTATCTATTAAGCCGAAGAAGGGGTTGAGAAAGATTGTGAATTGCCTGAAGGGTTAGCCAGATTGTTGAAACAGGAGAACCGAGCTATTACACCTTATCAGGAGGTGATTGAGACCGTCAACATCGGTACCGAAGACGACAAGAAAGAGATCAAGATCGAGGCCAGTCTACAGGCCGAGAGGAAAGACCGTTAATCATGTACTTGACTGTGTTAGAAAGGTCAATGGGTTGTGTGCTCGGTCAGCATGACGAGTCAGGTCGAAAAGAGCATGCAATATACTACCTTAGCAAAAGTTTACCGACTGTGAACAAAGATACTCATTGCTCGAGAAAACTTGCCGCGCTTTGGCATGGGCTGCTCGCTGACTAAGACAGTATATGTTGAATCACACGACTCTATTGATATCAAAAATGGATCCAGTCAAGTATATTTTTGAAAAGCCATCACTTACCGGAAAAGTTACTAGGTGACAAATGATACTGACAGAGTATGACATCCAATACACTTCACAAAAAGCCATCAAGGGAAGTGTCTTGTCAGACTATCTTGCAGAGCAACCGATTGATGATTACCAACCTATGAGGTTTGACTTTCCTGATGAGGACATCATGTTTCTCAAATCGAAAGATTGAGAGGAACCACTCCCGGAGGAGGGGCCTGACCCTGAATCCCAATGGGTTATGATGTTTGATGGGGCGGTCCACGTCAATGGTCGCGGAGTTGGTGTAGTATTGATCACACCGGAAGGGGGTTCATATGCCATTTGATGCCAGAATAACTTTTCCCCGCACCAACAATGAAGCCGAATACGAAGCCTGTATCCTAAGACTTGAGGAAGCCGTCAAAATACAGATTAAATCCCTGGATGTATACGGGGACTCAGCTTTGGTCATCAATCAAACCAATAGGGAAATGATTCTATGCTGGAACTACGTACCCAGAACTGACGTATCTCGGTCAAAGACGAATGAAGAAAGCATTTGGTTAAAAAGTGCGCCCTCGGGGGTATCAAGTCGGTGAAATGGTACTCAAAAGATTTCTTCCTCCCAACACATATCACAGGGGCAAATGGACACCGAACTATGAGGGTCCATACGTGGTTAAAAGAGTTTTATCTAACGGAGCTTTGACGCTAACAACCATGGAGGGCGAAGGATTCCCGTCCCCTATTAACTCAGACGCGGTTAAAAATACTTTGCATAAAATAGACCCGCTGGACAGTAAAAAGAATAGTCCAGGCAAAAAAGGGGAATCCCGACGAACCAAAAAAAAAAGAATAAAGAGGTTCGGGCAAAAATTAGGGATATATAAAAAAAAAGAGTACACCCGGTGAGTCGAAAACCCAAAAGGGCGGCTCAGGAAAAAATGGGTATCCCGGTGGATTGAAAAGCCGAAAAGGGGGCGATCCAGGAAAAAGTTAGGGAATAAGCGAATGACTATGATCTGAGTTCATCAGTGTTATATCACCGTTTCATTCAATCCGACAATCTTCGAAGGTTGAAGATCGACTAATCATCCACTTCAGAAAGCAAGATGAGCAGAGCGTCTTGAGGACATACGAACCATAGCAGAGTCGAAACTCAGTGGGACCCCGTTTCCACATTGTCATTAGGATAATTCTCTTTTTTATAGCGATCACCTCTTTTCAGGGATCAGCTTCCTGATGCCCTCGCCTATTCCTTGCACAAATTTTCTCCCCATTAAGAGTCGAATAATTCAGTTAAAGAGCCTCTTTATTTTTCATTTATCAGTTTGTTTGCAAAAATATCCGAATTTTTGATAAAACATATTGCATATGAACATAATGGTGGCTTTTGCAGATGATTTGCACAGGAAAACATTTAAAATTGCTTTGAATGTGCTTAATCCCGAACGGTGAATTCAAACCGAGTAATTCCCCCGAGGCATACATGTATTTTTGGTTGCAGGTCACAGGAACCGGATGCCAGGTCATGAATCCTCATCCCCAAGCGGTTGACAAAGTCTCTCCTCAGCAGAGCATGTTCCCCAACAGAGTTGACAGTATCCAGACTGTCTATCCCCAGTAGAGTTGACAGTATCCAGACTGTCTATCCCCAGTAGAGTTGACAGTATCCAGACTGTCTATCCCTAGTAGAGTTGACAGTATCCAGACTATATATCCCCAGCGGAGTTGACAGTGTCAGACTGTATCTTCTTAGCAACAGCGGAGTGGTTGCATGCCCAACGGACAAGAGGGTGGTGTTCCCAGTGTTCATCTCATCCCCAGCAGATTATTTCTAACAGATTTGTTCTAATCCCCAGCTTGAGGACGATTAGCAAGTTCATATCCCCAGCAAAGGTCGTTTCCTACGACATTTCCCCAAGAAGTGTTTTCCCCACAGAGCCTCGCCGAACAAAGTTTCCATTGTTGATACTCCCCCCGCAAGGTCAACTTTTCAAGCAGCCAATTTATTTTTGGTGGCTCATTGGTCCCGGAAGACGGATCATTCCCCACAGAGCATTCAAGGATTGATACAGCGAGTTGTTCCCTACCGGAGTTTGCTTCCCCTAGCAGATTTCTTTTTTTTCTTTTACACCATGCATAGCATTTGCATTCGCATGCATATCATATCAAGCATACACATAAGCTGATAAACAGGTTCTTCCAAGCAAACTGAAGAATTAATTTACAACCAAAGTCATGAGATCCAGCTAGAGGATCAAGCGTGAGTGATCCAGCCTGAGGGTCATTTTGAAGATTCAGCCTGAGAATCGTTTTCCAGTGATCCAGCCTGAGGGTCATTTTGAAGATTCAGCCTGAGAATCGTTTTCCAATGATCCAGCCTGAGGGTCATTTTGAAGATTCAGCCTGAGAATCGTGTTCCAGTGATCCAGCCTGAGGGTCCATTTCGAAGATTCAGCCTGAGAATCGTGTTCCAGTGATCCAGCCTGAGGGTCATTTCGAAGATTCAGCCTGAGAATCGTGTTCCAGTAAGCCAGCCTAAGGCTCAATTTGAAGATTCCCTAGTGAAGTCGCCTACAAGCTTTATTTCCCCAGCAAGCCTAAGTCTAATTGAGGAGTCGTTACAACATGTTCTAGCCCGAAGAATATGTACGAAGCCCAAAAGTGGAATATTCTCGAAGCTGCATATCTAATATGAAGGTTGGGTTTAGATTTCAAAAGAAGGTCAACCAGCGCATGCCTCAGATGCGGGATCCTAATGATGGGAATTTATCATCAAAACAATCCAGATCTAGCCAGAAGATCGAAATAGATTCAGCCAGAGAATCGAAACAATTCAGATCTAGCTAGAAGATCGAAGTAGATTCAGCCAGAGAATCAAATTAAGTTCAGATTCAGCCAGAGGATCGACACTCCAGATCTAGCCAGAAGATCAAAGTCAGGTCTAGCCCGAAGACCGAAAACGGATTCAGCCAGAGAATCAAAGGAAATAGATTCAGCCAGAGAATCAAAACGAAGGAGATCTAGCCAAAAGATCGAAGAAGATCTAGCCAGAAGATCAAAATCGTATCCAGCCCGAGGATCAAAATTAATATCCAACCAGAGGACTAAATTGAGTATAGGTTCAGCCAGAGGATCGAAACTCCAGATTAAGCCAGAGGATCGGAAGGAAAAATAAACAGCGCGGTGTATTTCCGCGTTTTTGTGGTGTTCTCGGAGCGCAAATTTTCGGTCTATCTTTGGTATTCAATCACAGCACACCCCGTTTGTCTGATAAGCTGTTCGCTTTCATCCTACTCGGGTTAGTTGATGATTGAATAGGGGCAGCTGTAACACCCCAAAATTTGCCCTCCTCATTCATGCATTCATTTAGCATTTCATATTGCATTTCATCATGTCAATCAGAATTAGATCCAAAAAAAAAAAAAAAAAACGAAAAAAAAATAAATAAATTATTATTTAATTAATTAAATAAATAATTAAATAAATAAAATATAATAAAAAATTTTGGACTTGGGTCTCTCTCATTTGAGCCCACAAAACCATGAAATTCAGTCTATAAATACCAAGGCTTCACTTGAGAGAACACACACAGAAGAGGAGAAGAAGGAAGAGAAGCAAAATACTCTGAGGTTTCCTTGGAACAAAACCCTGAGGAAAAAGATAGTGAGAGAAGACCTAACGGAGTTCAGAGCAGCCTCCAAACCCCGAAGGGAACTCAACTACACAGAATCACCTCTGCCTCACATAAACCCTGAAGATTGTTTTGTAAACCTCACGGGTGCAACTCAATTTCAATCAAGCTCTCCAATCAGGTTTGCCATTATTCGCATTACCTTTGCCCATGGGTTTAATATGTATATGAATGTATAAACAATGCCTTGACTGTTTAACCGTTTAATTTTTGAGTGTATGCCACAGGGTTTGAGGTTTCTGAAACCATACTGTTATTCTTGAAAAAAATGCTTATGATGTTTCACTAACCCTTTTGTTGAGTTTTTGTGAGGGGTCACATGACTTTTGCAGGGATAACTTGCGTGGTTTCCCATTTTATTTGTGGGATAACCCCTGGAGGTTCATTTCGATTACCTGTACTGACCCACTTTCTTTGATGATGTTAGCTTGGAAGGATCTCAGGGTTTCCCATTCCTCTAATTGCTGTTACTTCAGATCTTTATCCGCGTGGTACTTTTACATTTTTCCCGCATTTTACTGCTTTCCTAGCTGGAAGACCTCGATAGGAGGCAATGTTTTGTGTTTACCTCAAGATACATGTTTTGTGTTTTGTATTCATATCCCTGCAGGTAGCGCGGTTCTTTCGTCAAGGACTGCCTTTTTGCCCTCGAGCATCCCAAACCCTAAAACCCAAAGCAACACGTTAACTCCTTCTGCTACAGGCGAGTAAGTCTCCAAAGGTCGAGCATCCGGTAGATTGCGTAGTGACGTCGTTCGTCCAAAACCCAATCCATAACCCCGTAGTTAGCCGAACTACGTTTTGCTCTGATTCTCAGGCCAGATGAGATACGTAGGCATAAGACGCGATGTCTTAGCGAGCACACATCCCCCCAACCCATAGGTCAGCCGAGCTACGAAGACTCTAATTCTCATATTCAGATGAGATACGTATGCAGTGGATACGACATCCGCGCGAGTCATTTTCATTTAACCCTTTTTTTGGCAAACAGCACAAGATAAACCCACACCCTTTAGACGAAAACTACAAAAGTGGATCCCGTAGAGTACTACGGATGCGTAGGGGTGCTAATACCTTCCCTTCGCATAACCGACTCCCGAACCCAAGATTTGGTTGCGAGACCCTGTCTTGTCCTTTCCTTTTTTCAGGTTTACTTCGAGCGTTTCCTTTCCCTCCTTTGGGATGAATAACGCACGGTGACGACTCTTCTGTCTTTTTCTTTCGCCGGTTGTGTTTTTTTTCGCATTCCATTTTTCAGGTTGCGACAGCTGGCGACTCTGCTGGGGACCAAGAAGTTGACCTCTTAGGATAGGAGAATGGCATAGTCGATGGCAACAAGGATGAAGCGATGCCCATTGGAGGCGGTCGGCTCAATCTTTCCAATCAAATCGATGCCCCACATAGCAAAAGGCCACGACGAAGACATCACATTCAAAGGATTTGGCGGCACATGCACCTTATCAGCATAAATCTGGCATTTATGACACTTCCGAGCATATTTAAAACAATTAGATTCCATGGTCATCCAGTAATAACCTGCTCTTAACAATTTCTTAACCATTGCGTGTCCGCCGACATGAGTATCGAAGGAGCCTTCATGAACTTCCTGCATTAACATGTCCGCTTCGTGTCTATCCACGCATCTGAGCAAAACCATGTCGAAGTTCCTCTTATACAACACATCGTCTTTGTTCAAGAAGAAACTGCCTGCCAATATTCTCAAAGTCTTTCTATCATTGTTGGATGCCCCTACAGGGTACTCTTGATTCTTCAGAAAGCACTTGATGTCGTGATACCAGGGCTTGTCGTCAACTACCAGTTCAGCAGCAAACACATATGCGGCCCTGTCGAGGCGCGTCACATCGATCCTGGGAGCGTGGTTCCACCAAATCACGTTGATCATGGAGGATAGAGTGGCAAGAGCATCTGCCATCTGGTTCTCATCACGAGGTATGTGATACAGCTTTACTGTTGTGAAGAAAGTCAATAGTCTTCTCGTGTAATCTCTGTAAGGGACCAGATTGGGATGGAGGGTGTTCCAATCACCACTCACTTGATTGATCACTAGAGCTGAATCTCCGAAGATGTCCAGAGTCTTGATTCTCAAATCAATGGCTTGCTCAATACCCAAGATACAGGCTTCATACTCAGCTTCATTATTTGTGCACTCAAAAGTCAGACGAGCGGTGAAAGGCATGTGGGCACCTTTCGGAGTAGTAATGACAACGCCAATTCCACTTCCTCTGGCATTGACAGCGCCATCAAACAACAAAGTCCACTTTTTGTCTGGATCAGGTCCCTCCTCAACAACTGGCTCTTCACAGTCTTTCATCTTGAGGAACATGATGTCTTCATCTGGAAAATCAAACTTCATCGGCTCATAATCATCAATCGGCTGCTGAGCAAGATAGTCTGACAGAATACTCCCTTTGATGGCTTTTTGGGATGTATACTGGATATCGTACTCTGTCAGTACCATTTGCCAACGAGCAACCCTTCTGGTGAGAGCTGGCTTCTCGAATATGTATTTGACTGGATCCATCTTGGAGATTAGTAAGGTTGTGTGAGACACATCCATACCTTTCCATCCTTCTTAGGTACTGGAACGATATTTGCAACCCATGGCGGGTAATTTGTGACTGCTAGAAACTCTGCATCCAACTGTTTTTGCACTTCTTCCTTTATCTTGACAGCCATCTCTGGTCTTGTTCTTCTGAGCTTCTGCTTGATCGGAGGACAACCTTCTTTGAGAGGAAAACGGTGTACCACAATATCTGTGTCAAGCCCCGGCATGTCCTGATAAGACCAGGCGAAGATGTCAACATACTCTTGCAGCAATTCAATCAACCCCTTCTTCACATTATCTTTCAAAGCAGCCCCTATATTGATTTCTTTCTTGACGTCCTTGGTGCCAAGATTAATCACTTCAGTAGACTCTTGATGCGGTTGAATGACCCTTTCCTCTTGCTTTAATAGCCTGGTAAGTTCTTCAGGGAGTTCACAGTCTTCATCACCCTCTTCTTTAGCTTGAAAGATTGGATTTTCAAAGTCGAAGCGAGTCGTAGCAAAACCGTTATCAATAGGATCCGGTGATGTGCATCTGCATGAGCGATGGTATGTGCTTATAAGTGTGAAAAAGTGAAAACTAAACAAAACATTGCCAAATATTTTTTGATTTTCGAAAACTGCAAAAATAGAAAGACAGTGAACAAAATATTTGAGTGCAAAAAGACGTCCTTTATTGATGATAAAAAATGCAGGTATTCGCATAGATGAGCCCTACAATGAGTCATTACGCCCTGGGCGGAACGTAAGACTTGGATATGCATGAATAAACAAAGAAAATTACTCCTTCAGAAAAGTGACTTGGACAATCTCCTCAGAAGACCAATTGTTGATGACTTCACCCGGGATCCTCGGACGCACCCAGTTGTCAATGTCGCAATCACTATCCCCATCTTCATCGTTGACCGCAGAGACCTGGCCATATTGGATGACGCCAGCGCTGGAGAAAGTAATCGGCCCCTGACGAGTCTGAAGTGTTGAAGTTGTAGAAGTCAGAGCTGGCTGATACCCAATCCCGAACTTATCTTCTTTCATTGGTAACTCCAACAGATGTCCCCAACCAGGGGCAACGCCTGAATCTACCAAGGCATGTGCCTGCTTGAAGGATGAGATAAAGGCACCCGCTTTACCCTCTTCCATCGGAGCTGCGTCCTTGATCTGAACTGCCTCAAAGGCCTGGCATAGGGTCTCATTGTAAGACCCCAATTTTGACCCTAAGATCCCTCATGGCATCATAACATTGCATTTGCATTGCCTCAAGGATCTTTAGCATCTTGGTTCCCTTTGCCTTTGGGTGGGACTCCTTGTGATTGGTTTGAGATCACCAAGCATGCTTGAATTATACAACATTGTTTCTCTTACTTTTGTTTACTAACCAAAAGCACAAAAATGTGTCACTAACATCTTTTGTTTGAAGCTTGAGTATCATCCAAGACACTTTGTGGATTCTATTTAGATGATCAGTCAACACAAGGGAATGGCTTGAGATACTTCCAACAGGTTCAAATGGGGTTTATTTGTCAGTCAAAACGTTAATCTTGAAGGAGCAAAAGTTTGTTCATGAGCTGTCATGCTCGCTAGGCGAGCAGAATGGGTCGCCTAGCGAGTCCCAAGAAAAGCCCCCAGAATCACCTACGCTCAGAGGAATTTCTTGAACTGTCATGCTCTCTAGGCGAAGCCCACGTGTTTAAAAAAAATGAAAAACGAAAAAAAAACGAAAAACGAAAAAAAATAAAATAAAATTAAAATAAAAATAAAAATAAATAAATAATTAAAATATAACAAATTTTTTTTGGACTTGGGCCTCTCTCATTTGAGCCCACAGGTCCACAAAAATCAGGTTATAAATTCAGAGTTTCAGTGAAACAAATTTTCATTCTATTCCTATTACCCTGGCAGGAAAAATATAGTGAGAGAAGAGCTAACAGAGTTCAGAGCAACCTCCAGAGACTGAAGGGAACACATCGGCAAAGAACCAATTCCCTCTCATATAAACCCTAAGAGTGCTTTGCAAACCCAACCGGGCAATTCAATTTCATTCGACCTCTCCAGTCAGGTTTTCCTTATTCCCATTACTTTATGCTTTTAATTTGAATGCTCTGAATGTATGAGGTATTATGGGTGAATTTGATACCCTGTTGATGCATGTGTTTGACAAGAGGTTTAGGCCTCCTACCCTTGGTTGCTTTTTGTGAGCTTTTTTGTGAATTCTAATGGCATGATTTATGTGGTTACATTTTTATTTGGGGGCAACTCTTGATTACCCTATCCTGTTTGCTCTAACCTGTTTTGTGTTTGTTATGACATTGTTTTCTCCTAATTCCGTCATATTACTCTAACCTGTTTGTTGAGTTTTTGTGAGGACTCACATACTCTTGCAGAGATGGCTTGCCTGGTGTTCCACTTTATTTGTGGGATACCACCTGGAGGTTTATTCCGATTACCTGTACTGACTCACTTTCTTTGATAGTGCTAGCTTGGAAGAGTCTTTGGGTTTCTTATTTATCTAATTGTTGTTACTTCGGATCTTTATCCGTACGGTAGATCTCTCGATCCCTTTACTTTTCCCGCATGTTACCGATTTCTTAGGTTTCGTATAGCCTCTCGTGGCATGTCATTTAAGGTAACGCGGTTCCTTCATCTAGGACTGCCTTTTTGCATGAGCATCCCTAAACACCCCCAACTCATTGATTTTTCTTCTCCTAAGAACACGTTATCTCCTTCTACTACAGGCGAGTAAGTCTCCAAAGGTCGAGCATCCGGTAGATTGCGTAGTAACGTCGTTCACCCCAAAACACAACCCTTACCCCATAGGTGGTCGAACTACGTTTTGCTCTGATTTTCATCCCAGATGAGATACGTAGGCATAAGAAGCGATGTTTTAGCGAGCACAATCCTCTTTAACCCATAGGTAGCCGAGCTACGAAGACTCTGATTCTCAGATTCAGATGAGATACATATGCAGTGGATGCGATGTCCGTGCGAGTCATTTTCTTTTGACCCTTCTTTTAGTAAGTAGTACATTAGATAAACATACACGCTTTTCTCATCCCTTCAATCATGTTAGCACAAATAAATTTTCAAAAAAAAAAAAAAACAACAACCTTTGCAACAAATGTGAAAAGGGCTCCCTAGGAGTACCTAGGATGTTTTGGGTGCCTAACACCTTCCCATTGCATAACCAACCCCCTTACCCAGATCTCTGACATTTTTACTAGTTTTTGATTCGATAAAACTTTTAGGTTTTTGTTCGCTTTCTAACCACTCCTTTGGATAAATAGAAGTGTGGTGGCGACTCGACTTGTATGGTTTACCTTGGATTTAGTCAATATCTCTAATGGTAACGAATACCCCGCTACACTCATGAAATTCACCTTCTACCTCTACATACTTGAATGTAGACAGGTTACTGACCAGAATGTCCTCCTCACCACAGACGGTGATAATCCTTCCATTGACCGGGAACTTAATCTTCTGATGTAACGTTGAAGAGACTGCCCCAACATTATGGATCTAAGGACGACCCAGCAGGCAGCTATAGGACGGACTGATATCTATCACATAGAAGACGGTGTTAAAGGTCTGTGATCCAATCTGAATTGGCAATTCTACCTCTCCGAACACCGACCTCTTAGAACCATCAAAGGCTCTCACAATAAGATCTGAAGGCTTCAAGACCAAACCCTCTACTTCTAACCTTGACAAGGCTCTCTTGGGTAGCACATTAAGAGAGAACATGTATCCACCAGAACATGAGATAACACAATGTCTTTGCATTCTATCGAGATGTGCAGAGCCTTGTTATGGTTGCGTCCAGCTGGTGTTAAGTCAAAATCAGTAAAACCTAACCCGTTGCTTGCATGAACATTTGCAACGATTCCTTCCAGTTGGTTCACTGAGATCTCCTGAGGCACATATGCAGCATTTAGGACTTTCAGCAGTGCTTCCCTGTGCGCCTCCGAACACAATAGGAGTGAGAGAATGGATATCTTGGACGGAGTCTGAATCAGCTGATCGACTACCTTGTAGTCACTTTTCTTTATAATTCTCAAAAGCTCGTCCACATCCTTCGCGAAAGTGGGCTCAGAACCAGCCTGGGGTGCAGAGGCACCTTCATTCACGACTTGCTTGCCTTTGGCTTTCGCCGCGGCGTCAGTACTATCAGTTTGGGTAACGGGTGGTGAGAACAGTCTACCACTCCTGGTGAATCGCCCGATTCCACCAACATTGTCCACTGCGGGACCTTCAATCTCAAGTTCAGACTCAGACCTCTGATTCTGCATCTCTTCTGTTTTCAGTGGCTGTTCCACTCCATGATCGTGCGTGTACACACTCCCCCCATAATGCTAAGGAATGGCCCTTTTGCTGGTGAAAGGTAAAGGACCAGGGGTCGTGATGGTCATAGTAGATGGTCGCACAGGCGGCGCCGGTTGCGCTTCTGGAACATTGATCTAATTAGTTGGGTAGAAAATGGTGATAGTAGCAACATCATAATCATACTCTGAAATCGCATTCATTGAAATGCAAGCATCCGAAACATCGGAATCAAGTTCAATTACATCAGGATCAACCACATTGGAAAAATTAAATACATCATCATGGATTACAGAATCAGTAGGAACAACATCTGCGAATTCACCAGTAGCATCTTCAAACACTTCTTCCTCAACCCCTTCCACAGACTCTTGGACAGACAAATCTTCAACCTGGAGGATACCTTTGTCGAGCAAGGCCTGGATACCCTGCTGTAGCTTCAAACAACCTCCACTCTGAGTAGCACAATCCAAACAACCCTTCCCATAACCGGGGAAAACATCGGCCTTCAACAAGTAGCCCTTGATATACAACAACGGAGTCTTCAGCTTCAACACATCTTTGACGGGTCTGGCTTCCCCTTCCGTCATATTAACATTCGCACCACCATGCTGGGGCATGGGATTGTTGACGACATTCGGAGCCGGTGCAAGGTCGATGGCCTTTGAATCTATGAGGTCCTGAACTACATGCTTAAAAGCTTTGCAGTTCTCAATATTATGGCCAGGTGCCCCAGAGTGGAAGCTACACCTAGCGTTGGCGTCGTAACCCATCGGAGGTCTACCAACGGGAGGAGCTAGAGTGCGTAACTGTACAAGTTGTAGTTGTTGAAGACTAGAAAGTAGCTGAGCGTACGACATTGGAAGAGTGTCGAAACGCCGGTCCATCGTCCTTGGCCTCTGTTGATAAGCGGATCTGTTACCCGGTTGTTGTGGTTGGTACTGAGCTGGTTGACGCTGAGGTTGTTGTTGTTGTAGTGGTGCTGCAGCTGGAATGGTCACAGCCGCAACATACGGTTGCTGATGATAGTTCTGAAAGTTATTCCTCCGGTTATCCCTGTTTTGATAAGAAGATATGGCACTTGCATCCCCTTCTCTCCTCTTCTGTCCCTGAATGAACGACTTCTTCACCCCTGATGAGGATCCACCTCCACTCTGGATCTTGTATGTCTTCAAATAGTTCTCCACCCTCTCACCGGTAGAGACTACGTCAGCAAAGTTGGAGGCATTGCAACCCACCAGGCGCTCCAAGTAAGGTCTGGGCAGAGTGTTCATGAACATGTTAGCCATTTCCTTTTCGAACATAGGAGGTTGAACACGGGAAGCTGTTTCTCTCCAACGTTGAGCATATTCCCTGAAGCACTAATTGCTTTTAAGAGATAGATTCTGAAGTTGAGTTCTGTCCGGAGCCATGTCTGCATTATACTGATACTGCTTCAGGAAAGCCTCCGCCAAATCCCTCCAGCAACGGATGTGGGCTCTGTCCAGCCTCATGTACCATTCCAAGGATGCCCCAGCTAGGCTATCCTGGAAAAAGTACATAAGCAACTTCTCGTCATCGGAGTATGCAACCATCTTTTGAAAGTAGGCTTGCACATGGGTCTTCGGGCAAGAGTTGCCACTGTATTTGTCAAATATCGGGACCTTGAATTTCGGTGGCACCCTTACGCCTGGGACCAATCCCAAGTCAGCAACGTCTACTCCCAGAGGATTCTGTCCTTCCACTGCTTTCAACCTCTCTTCCAATCTCTTGAACATAGGGTTCATACCATGGCCCATGCCAAAGTCCTCTTGAAGCAGGGAGAAATGATCCTCGTGATCTTCATGGATGGGTTGTTGATCGGAGTTGACAAGTAGGATCGGGGTAGGCCCCGGTCCACTGGGTTCATTAACCTCTCCAGCTGGAGGATCAGCCAACGTCTCTGGTTGAGTAGTGGCGGGATTCCTCTGCATCATCTGCCTGAGCTCTTGTTGTCCCTGAGCCACCCCTTGAACCACATCCATGAACTGATTCATGCGAATCTTCATCTCGGCGAGCTCTGCTTGTAGGCTTTCCATTGCTCTCTGGTGGTTTCTGCGGGTACCGTACCGGTGAATGCCTGGGTCAGCTATCCTGCTAGTGGAACACCAAATAATATGAGAATACCGCAGCGGTACCTGTTATACAAGATATGCAAATGAATATGTAAATGCACTAACATGTTTATCAATTCCAACGGGTATTCTACCCCCTTGATTCCAGTCTCACATCAAACAGAAAGCGCAAGAAGACCGAGTTATGGATAAACTTCTGAGATCAAGATGCAATAAAGGAAAACCATGAATCCAAGGAGAAGGGCCTTAGCCAACAGTACATCAAAAAAAGGATCTCCACAACAAGCCTGTGGATCATCACTACAATACAATAAGTAAAGAGAGGAACAAAAAATCAGGAATCAGCCTCCTGTATACAACCCATAAGGACTGCTCCTTACTTCAGCCAGTAGTGCCACTGTGTCAGGACGATCTGGAGATTCTGTCAAACACCGGATAAGCATATTCCTTTTGTGAATAACTCCATCCAACTCGTTGATGTGCTCTCTGTAGTAATTCCCATCATCTTCTCTGAATACCTCTTCAAGTCTGGATTTCTTCAAACCTGCCAGCACTTTGAGTTCCTCAATCTGTCCTTGAGCTTTGTTGAACTGATCTGTGATATAGCCATTGGTTGAACGGGCGCACAGCAGCTCATGGTTCTTCTCCCTCAGTAGGATCTTCAACTTCTCCATCTGACCAGTCAATTGGACCACCATCTCCTCCTCTTTTGCCTTCCGAGAAGCTAAAAATGTATCCCATTGCTCTTGCCAACCAGCTAACCTACCATGAGCATCTGCTAACTGCTGTTTGACTCGCCTCAACTCAGAACTGGATGATCTCAAGGCTTCGTCTGTCTTCCTGAAGAAATCCACCTCCACAACTAATTTCCTCTCTGCTTCCCCTTGCAATCTGACGGCTTCCCTCTTCTGATATTCTGCCTCATGAAATTGATGCATATAGTCCTGCAGCTTCACACTTAACTCCGAGTTTTCAGATTGAAGCTCCTCCATGGCATTTTTCAATTTGTCATACTCTTCTCGGTTCACCATTGTTGACTGCTCAGGAGTAGGTGGATACAAAGGTTCCTCAATAGGAAATGGAAGACCAAACACTTCGACTCTTCCTTGAAGCCAATCTTCATACTGAGGGTAAGTCCTGCAATCTCCTTTTCCAAGCACAGTCCTTCCTCTCTTGATCACCTTGAGCCAAGCCTCAGCTGCCTTACGGGATACAGTCAGATCAGATGAAGAATGGAAAAACAGAGATTCTTCCACATCCTTTTCCAAAAGCGGAGTTCTTAAAGCATATCCAAACTGTCTGACTGCCAGAGAAGGATTGTAGGTGATACCTCCTCTTCTTCCTACCAACGGTACATTCGGGAAGTTCCCACAACTGTGAATAATATCCGCCCCAAGCAAGCCCCGATCTGACCACCAATAAATATCTTTAGCTCTTATCCCCATCAATCTCTTCGACCAACTCAACGAGTCCTTGACATCAACGAACGCTCCTGACTTGGGCAGGTGGGAACTGAACCACTTATAAAACAAAGGCGCACAACAATTCACCAATCCTCCCCTTCTATTCTCATTCATGTGATGCACTGAATGAAAGAAATCTCCCAACAAGGTCGGCACTGGATTTCCCAACACGAAGAGGCGTATGGCGTCTACGTCCACAAATTTCGCCACATTAGGAAACAGGACGATCCCATACACACAAAGAGCCAACACAGCATTGAAACCCCTCTGGTCACCATCTTCAAGCTTCTTCTTTGCTTCTCCCAGTAAGAAACTCAGATGAAAACCATTAACTTCTCCCTTCTGACACATATTAGCCTTCAAGACTGATTCCCCCAAATATGTGGTTGAAGAAACCATGCTGAGATCGGGCAGAAACTCGGAACTGTAGAATAGCAACTGCGGCTTGATAGGAATTCTGAGAAAACTAGCAACCTCCTCCAAAGTAGGGACCAGAATGTAATCCGGGAATGTGAAACACCTCAATGGAGGATCATAGAACTGCAACAATGTAAAGAGAGCATCACGTTGATCTTTGGAAAGAACCGTGACGAAACTTAGAATGAAACCGTAATCCTTTCGGAATCCTTCTAGAGAATCAGGATCCATTAACTTCATCAGTTGTTGAATAGGCTCCAAACAGACCACAGGAAACTTGTAGGCGACATGTCTCTTTCTGCCAATATCCATCTTAAGAGAACCAGAGAAACCCCGACCAGAATCAAGAGGAAGATGTAAACCCCCTAGAAATAGATAAACATGTGTTAAATGATATGAATGCAAAATAATGTGATGCAATGATGTGACATGAGAATCAGGATTGCTGTATCGGCTTGAACATCTGTCGGGTTGCACTGTCTGAAGAGAAACCCACTGAAGAATATAATACAAGATCAAAGCTCTGCTCCAGAAAACCGGGTTGGTTGGAGGTTAAGGTTTCTTGAATTTAGCCCGCCCCTCACTGGTAGGTTCTTAGAACAGAAGTTTGTCAACTTCGGCCCTTCGGTCGAGAATAATACGTTTACCACTGAAGGTTTGGCATTATTACGGGATAAAAGACCTCCACTGACTCCCCTCAACAGGACATCCTAATAGCAAGTTCCCAGTCTCGGGGTCCTCGGATTGAGCAGCGAGAATGCGCCCACCAGAGCTAACATAATCAAGTCTCGGAGGAGAGGCCTCGACTGAGTTCTCGGGAAATGGTCACCAGAGTCGACGATTTCTAAAGGAATATTGTGCCGTTACGGAACACCCGTAGGACAGAATATATCCAACAGAAACCTCGTCTGGATGTGGGTCTTCATGAACGACTTAACGTAGCAACACGCCACGCAAGCCTCATGACTATCCACTCTAAAACCTGTATGTACACTCAAGCCTGGGTAATGGGCTTATCTCTCATAGAACACCCCATCCCAACAAACAAACAAACCAACAGCAGAGCCAACAGGTACAGCAATGATATGTACATAATGCAATGAAGCAGGTAAATGCTGAAAAATAAATAACTGTACAAAAGAATGAACACCCAATAAACAAATAACCTACAAAAGCTAGGAGGGACTCGCTCAGGGAAACCAGGGTCCCCAGCAGAGTCGCCAGCTGTCGCAACCTGAAAAAAGGAGATGCGAAAAAAACAACCGGCGAGAAAAGAAATGACAGAAGAGTCGCCACCGCGCGTTATTCATCCCAAAGGAGGGAAAGGAAACGCTCGAAGTAAACCTGGAAAAAGGAAAGGAAAAGACAAGGTCTCGCAACCAAATCTTGGGTTCGGGAGTCGATTATGCGAAGGGAAGGTATTAGCACCCCTACGCATCCGTAGTACTCTATGGCATCCACTCTTGTGGTTCTTGTCTAAAGGGTGTGGGTTTATCTAATGTACTATTTACTAAAAGAGGGGTCAAAAGAAAATGACTCGCATGGATGTCGCATCCACTGCATACGTATCTCATCTGAATATGAGAATCAGAGTCTTCATAGCTCGGCTACCTATGGGTTAAGGATAAGTGTGATCGGTAAGACATCGCGTCTTATGCCTACGTATCTCATCTGGAATGAGAATCAGAGCGAATCGTAGTTCGGCTAATTATTTTTGTTTGTTTTGTGTTTTTTAGGTGAACGACGTTACTACGCAATCTACCCGATGCTCGACCTTTGGAGACTTACTCGCCTGTAGTAGAAGGAGTTAACATGTTCTTAGGAGAAGAAAAATCAATGAGTTTGTTTGTGTTTTAGGGATGCTCATGCAAAAAGGAAGTCCTAGACGAAGGAACAGTCCTACCTTAATTGACATGCAAACAAGAGACTATACGAAGTCTAGCAAACCTATGGGGAGACGATCGCACCATACAAAACAAATATGCATAAAGTAAATGCGCCAACAAGGGGGCTCAAACATATATAGGTAGGGCTTTAGTCAAGAGGGGTCATATCAACCTCGACAAACAAGCCATGGAGGGGTAATCAAATGGGCTCTTAACCACTGACATTGAATGTCAGGGTGAGCAGATCAGAAGGGAAATGAGGATAAGACCTCATAGCTCTTAACCCTGGACGGGGTGAGCTTATGACAAAAAATGGGGATTCAGAAAGGTGGAACCCTCTCCACTGACCGACCGGACAAAAGATCTTGGGCTTTTGTTCTGAAGCATCGACACGTAGTGTGAGCATAAAGAACGACACACTGAATAACGGGGGATTGACTACTAATCCCTTTTATCCGTCAATTGCCTCTTCGTGGAGGTCTTTTGCATTGATGCCTCTTCTTGGAGGTCTTTGGGCACAAAAGTAAACAAACAAAAGAAAACATTGCCTCCTATTGAGGTCTTCCAGCTAAGAAAGCGGTAAAATGCGGGAAAGATAAAGGATCAAGAGATCTACCACACAGATAAAGATCCGAAGTAATAACATCTAAAGAAATAAGAAACCCAGAGATCTCTCGAGCTGACACCATCAAAGAAAGCAAGTCAATACAGGTAATCAGAATAAGTCTCCAAATGGTATCCCACAAATAAAGTGGAATGCCAAGCAAGCTATCCTTTCAGGAGTCATGTGAGCCCTCACAAAAAAAACTCAACAAACAGGTTAGAGTGACAAGATAGGATGCAATCAAGAGTTGTCCCAAATCAAAATGTAACCACATGAATCATGCCATTAAAATTCACAAAAAGAGCTCACAAAAAGCAACCAAGTGTATGAGGCCTAAACCTCTTGTCAAACACATGCATCAAAAGGGTATCAAAATTCAAAGTCAGGGGGCAAGGATCCACACATCAAGACATGACATACATACTAAAACATGTGCCCACATGCAAAACCTAACGATACCCACTCTTCCAAATTCAACCATAATACCTCATACATTCAGAAATTTCAGGTTGAAAGTATAAAGTAGTGGAAATAGGGCATACCTGATTGGGGAGGATCGATTGAAATTGAATTGCACTGTTGGCTTTGCAGAACAATCTTAGGGTTTATATGAGAGGGAATTGGTTCTTTACAGATGAGTTCCCTTCAGTCTCTGGAGGTTGCTCTGAATTAGTTAAAATCTCTCTAGGTTTTTTTACTGAATTTTTTATAGAATTTATAACCTGATTTTCGTGGCTTTGTGGGCTCAAATGAGAGAGGTCCAAGTCCAAGATTTTTCTGTTATATTTTATTTATTTATTTATTTATTTATTTTTCGTTTTTTTTTCATTTTTTTTTCAAAACGCGTGGGCTTCGCCTAGCGAGCATGACAGTTCAAGAAATTCCTCTGAGCGTAGGTGATTCTGGTGGCTTTTTTTGGGACTCGCTAGGCGACCCATTCTGCTCGCCTAGCGAGCATGACAGCTCATGAACAAACTTTTGCTCCTTCAAGATTAACGTTTTGACTGATGAATAGACCCCATTTGAACATGTTGGAAGTATCTCAAGTCATTCCCTTGTGTTGACTGATCACCCAGATAGGACCCACAAAGTGTCTTGGATGATATTCAAGCTTCTTGGATCTAATTCCGATTGACATGATGAAATGCAATATGAAATGTTAAATGACCTAAAAATGAATGCATGAATGAGGGGGGCAAATTTTGAGGTATTACATGGGGGTTGTGTGAAGCTGCAACAGGGTATCCAGGCCTTGCTTGACGATGGTGTCCTTTAAGCTGAGGACCTATCTGCCCAAAGGTCTGTTGAAGGGATTGTTGAGAATGCAGATGTTGATCAGGGGCCGATTACTTTCTCCAGTGCTGGCATCAATCAGTTGGCCAGATCTCTACAATCAACGAAGAAGATGAGGATAGTGATTGCGACATTGACAACTTGGTGCGTCCAAGGGTCCCGGGTGAAGTTCTCCGCAATTGGTCTTCTGAAGAGATTATCCAAGTCACTCTTCTTGAAGAGTAATTTTCTTTATTTATTCATGCATATCCAAGTCTTACGTTCCGCCTAGGGCGTGATGACTCATTGTAGGGCTCATCTATGTGGATACCTGCATTTTTTTATCATAAATAAAGGACGTCTTTTTTGCATTCAAATATTTTGTTCACTGTCTTTCTATTTTTGCAGTTTTCAAAAATAAAAAAAAAACATTTGGCAATGTTTTGTTTAGTTTCCACTTCTTGTTCACACTCCTAAACACATACCATCACTCATGCAGATGCACGTCACCGGATCCTATTGATAACAGTTCTGCTATGGCTCGCTTCGACTTTGAAAATCCAATCTTTCAAGCTGAAGAAGAGGGTGATGAAGATTGTGAACTCCTTGAACAACTTGCCAGGTTATTAAAACAGGAGGAAAGGGTCATTCAACCGCATCAAGAGTCTGTTGAAGTGATTAATCTCGGCACTGAGGACGCCAAGAGAGAAATCAAGATATGGGCTGCTTTGGAAGATAATGTGAAGAAGGGGCTGATTGAATTGCTACAAGAGTATGTTGACATCTTCGCTTGGTCTTATCAGGACATGCCAGGGCTTGACACAGACATTGTGGTGCACCGTTTGCCTCTCAAAGAGGATTGTCCTCCGGTCAAGCAGAAGCTCAGAAGAGCAAGACTAGAGATGGCTGTCAAGATAAAGGAAGAAGTGAAAAAACAGTTGGATGCAGGGTTTCTAGCAGGTACCAATTATCCGCCATGGGTTGCAAATATCGTTCCAGTACCTAAAAAGGATGGAAAGGTACGGATGTGTGTTGACTACCGGGATCTGAACAGAGCTAGTCCTAAAGATGATTTCCCATTACCTCACATTGACGTTTTGGTGGATAACACAGCTCAGTTCTCGGTATTCTCCTTCATGGATGGCTTTTCTGGCTATAACCAAATTAAGATGGCACCAGAAGACATGGAGAAAACAACTTTTATAACTCCATGGGGCACCTTCTACTACAAGGTGATGCCGTTTGGTCTGAAGAATGTTGGGGCAACATATCAACGAGATATGGTGACTCTTTTCCATGATATGATTCATCATGAAATCGAGGTTTATGTTGATGATATGATTGCCAAATCTCAGACATAAGAAGAATATTTGGTGAATTTGCAGAAACTGTTTAAGCGTTTGAGGAAATTCAAGCTGAGGCTTAATCCGAACAAGTGTACTTTCGGGGTGAGATCTGGAAAACTGCTGGGTTTTATTGTTAGTGAAAAAGGGATTGAGGTGGATCCGGCCAAAGTGAAAGCGATACAAGAAATGCCTGAGCCAAGAACAGAAAAACAAGTTTGTGGTTTCTTAGGGAGGTTGAACTACATTGCAAGGTTCATCTCTCACCTAACAGCCACGTGTGAGCCAATATTCAAGTTATTAAGAAAAGATCAGGCTATCAGGTGGAATGATGATTTCCAAAGGGCTTTTGAAAAGATAAAAGAGTATTTGCTACACCCTCAAATCCTATGCCTCCAGTCCCAGGGAGACCGCTGATTATGTATTTGACAGTACTTGATAATTCCATGGGTTGTGTTCTCGGTCAGCACGACGAGACAGGTAGGAAAGAGCATGCCATCTACTACCTGAGTAAAAAATTCACAGATTGTGAGTCGAGATACTCAATGCTTGAGAAGACATGTTGTGCACTTGCATGGGCTGCTAAACGATTAAGACAATAAAAGCTAACTCACAACCTTACTGATCTCCAAAATGGATCCAATCAAGTATATATTTGAGAAGCCAGCTCTCACCGGAAGGGTTGCTCATTGGCAAATGGTACTGACAGAGTACGACATCCAGTATACATCCCAGAAAGCCGTCAAAGGGAGTATTCTGTCAGACTATCTTGCTCAGCAGCCGATTGATGATTATGAGCCGATGAAGTTTGATTTTCCGGATGAAGACATCATGTTCCTCAAGATGAAAGACTGTGAAGAGCCAGTTGTTGAGGAGGGACCTGATCCAGATGAAAAGTGGACTTTAATGTTTGATGGGGCCGTCAATGCCAAAGGAAGTGGAATTGGTGCTGTCATTACCACTCCGAAAGGTGCCCACATGCCTTTTACCGATCGTCTGACTTTTGAGTGCACCAATAATGAAGCTGAGTATGAGGCTTGTATCTTGGGTATTGAGCAAGCCATTGATTTGAGAATCAAGGCTCTGGACATCGTCGGAGATTCAGCTCTAGTGATCAATCAAGTGAATGGTGATTGGAATACTCTCCAACCTAATCTGGTCCCCTATAGAGATTACACGAGAAGACTGTTGACTTTCTTCACAACAGTAAAGCTATATCATATACCTCGTGATGAGAACCAGATGGCAGACGCTCTTGCTACTCTATCCTCCATGATCAAGGTGATTCGGTGGAACTATGTTCCCAGGATTGATGTTATGCGCCTTGATAGGGCCGCGCATGTGTTTGCCGCTGAATTGGTAGTTGATGACAAGCCCTAGTACCACGACATCAAGTGCTTTCTGAAGAATCAAGAGTACCCTGCAGGGGCATCCAACAATGATAGAAAGACTTTGAGAAGATTGACAGGCAGTTTCTTCTTGAACAAAGACGATGTTCTGTATAAGAGGAACTTCAACATGGTTCTGCTCAGATGCGTGGACAGACACGAAGCAGACATGTTAATGCAGGAAGTTCATGAAGGCTCCTTCGGTACTCATGCCGGCGGACATGCAATGGCTAAGAAATTGTTGAGGGCAGGTTATTACTGGATGACCATGGAATCTGATTGTTTCAAATATGCTCGAAAGTGTCATAAATGCCAGATTTATGCTGATAAGGTGCATGTGCCGCCAAATCATCTAAATGTGATGTCTTCGCCGTGGCTGTTTGCTATGTGGGGCATTGATATGATTGGAAAGATTGAGCCGACTTCTTCCAATGGGCATCACTTCATCCTTGTTTCCATAGATTATTTCACCAAGTGGGTCGAAGCAGCGTCATTTGCGAAGGTCACCAGGCATATGGTTGCCCGATTCATCAAGAAAGAAATCATTTGTCGTTAATGGATTCCCGAAAGAATCATTACTGATAATGGTTCTGATCTCAATAACAAAATGATGAAAGAGTTGTGCAAGAACTTCAACATTCAACATCACAACTCTTCCCCTTATCGTCCTAAGATGAACGGTGTTGTTGAGGCAGCAAATAAGAACATAAAGAAGATTGTGCAGAAGATGGTCATTACGTACAGAGATTAGCATGAGATGCTACCCCTCGCCTTGCATGGGTACCGTACTTCAGTACGTACATCGACCGGGGCAACCCCTTACTCCCTTGTGTATGGTATGGAAGCAGTCCTACCTGTTAAAGTGGAGATTCCTTCTCTAAGAGTCCTGCTGGATGTCAAGTTAGATGAAGCTGAATGGGTTCGGACAAGGTTCAATGAGTTGAGTCTTATCGAAGAGAAGCGAATGGCAGCCATTTGTCATGGGCAATTGTATCAGAGTCGGATGAAGAGAGCCTTTGATCAGAAAGTGCGTCCTCGATGCTTCCAAGTCAGAGATTTGGTGTTGAAAAGGATCCTTCCTCCTCAGACAGATCACAGGGCAAGTGGACTCCTAACTATGATGGACCGTATATTGTCACCAAGGTTTTTGATGGTGGAGCCTTAGTGCTTGCAACTATGGATGGTGAAGACTTCACTTCCCCTGTGAACTCAGACGTAGTAAAAAAATACTTCACATAAAATAGACCCGCTGGACAATAAAAAGAATAGTCCAGGCAAAAAATGGGCATCCCGGCGAACCAAGAAAATGAAAAAAGTTCGGGAAAAAGTTAGGGATTAAAAATGAAAATATTGTACACCTGGTAAGTTGAAAACCTGAAAAGGCAACTTAGGCAAAAATGGGTATCCCGGTGGATTGAAAACCCGAAAAGGGCGATCCAGTCAAAAGTTAGGGATTAAGCGAATGGTTGCGTTCTGAGTAGTTCTGAATATCATCTCGTGTCGATAAATGGAAACTTCTGAAGGATAGGAAACAATCTAATCACCTTTTTCGGAAAGATGATCATCTGGAGGATCTTGAAGACGAGCGAATCATAGCAGAATTGAAACCCGATAGAAATCCATTTCACATTGCCATTAGATTAATTTCTGTTTTTATCTGTTGTGCAATTACCTCTTTCCAGGGATTGCTTCCTGATGTAAATACCTATTCAGAGGCCACTCAATCAATAAAATCATGTTATTCAGTACATCTCTGTGTTCATTTTCATTTTACTATTTTGTTTGCAAAAATGACGTCCGAATTTTTGATAAACATTGCATCATGAAACATAAGACCTTTATAGGTATGTGCTTAATAAACATTGAAAATTGCTATAAATTTTAAATGCTTTGGATCGTCTATTCAGAACAGATACACTCGGGGCATTTTCTTAAGGTCCCCATCAAATGATCGCGGATGTTTTTCCTCAACAATTGGAATTTGGTATCTTTTCCCTGCAGAGCTGGTCCGAGCGTTGGATTCTTCAATCCCCAGCAGGCTCTCACTGTTGTACTTCCCCAAGCATTTGTTTCAGATTATACATTCACCACTAGAGTCTACAGTATCTGACTGTATATCCCCAGTAGAGTCGATAGTGTCTGACTGTATATCCCCAGCGGAGTTGACAATGTCAGACTGTATCTTCCCAGCAGAAGCGACTGCTCCTCAGAGTTTGATGCCAGATCGATGATCTCGACGCTAGACCCATGGTCTCTTTCCTTGAAGCAGAATATCGGTATCGTATCGGTGTTTGCTTCCCCTGCTGAGTCGTCTCTCTCGCAGATCATGGTTGCCAAAACCACTGTCGCTTTCCTCAGCAGCAAGTTTTCAGTGCCATTCTCTCCCCAGTCAGAGCCTCGGTATTTTGTTATTTTCCAGAACACCGTGTGGCGAGTCATTTCCCCACAGAGTTCTTTGTGCTGTGCATCTCCAACAACCTTGCCAGGGCCCAGAAGATTGAGATCATTTCCCCAGCAGAATTCCTTTCCTCAGCTTGGTGTTCTCTCTAATCAAGCATTTCGCATCGCTGCATGTAGAATCATATTGCATTGCATCCTCCCAAATTGCGTAGCATTTCCATTTTCATGGAGCATTACGCCATTGAAAAATTCAAACATACGCATGTGAAGCATAAGGCATTCTCGGTATCCCAAGTGATAAGTCAGAAGTTGTTTCCAGTACTCAGACTGAAGATTGTTCATGACTTATCTTTATTATTCCCAGCAGGGGTCGTTGGCCCACACGCCGCCTCAATTATCATTTTCCATATTTCTGCCGATGCTGACAAGCATGAAAGTTTCCGGTATTCAGACCGAAGTGGCATTCAGGTCAGTTTTCCGATGTTCAGATCGAAGAAGTTTCCGACATTTAGGTCGATGCAACTTGTGGCATTCAGGCCAGTTTTCCAATATTCAGACCGAAGTGGCATTCAGACCAGTTTTCCGATGTTCAAATCGAAGAAGTTTCCGACGTTCAGGTCGACGCGACTTGTGGCATTCAGGCCAAGTTTCCGGTATTCAGACCGAAGTGGCATTCAGACCAGTTTTCCGATGTTCAGATCGAAGAAGTTTCCGACATTCAGGTCGATGCAACTTGTGGCATTCGGGCCAGTTTTCCGGTATTCAGACCGAAGTGGCATTCAGGCCAGTTTTCCGATGTTCAGATCGAAAAAGTTTCCGACATTCAGGTCGACGCGACTTGTGGCATTCAGGCCAAGTTTCTGGTATTCAGACCGAAGTGGCATTCAGGCCAGTTTTCCGATGTTCAGATCAAAGAAGTTTCCGACATTCAGGTCGATGCAACTTGTTGCATTCAGGCCAGTTTTTCGGTATTCAGACCGAAGTGGCATTCAGGCCAGTTTCCCGGTGTTCAGACCGATGTTTGATAATCAAGTATCGTCCGATGCTCAGATCAAAGTCATTTCCAGTATTCAAATTGATGAGCGGCATTCAGGCCTTGGTTATTTCTATGTTACTACTTATTTTGGTATTCAGGCTAACATTCCTTGTTTCGGTGTTTAGACCGACTCTCACCATACTAGACAGATTCTTTTTCAAGACTACCTCTTGGCCGATTCTGACAGGCATTGTTACTTCATTTTTTCACTTCAGTGTAAATCTTCGGGATTTTATCGTATTCAATCACTTGATACCTCGAAAATGCGAAAGTCGTTGCTATCTTCCTTTCGGGTTTCCAGTTGATTGAATAGGGGCAGCTGTAATACCCCAAAATTTACCCTTCATTTTTCCTGGAAGTATGAGATTATGTTTTACACTTCATTAGCATCATATTAGGTCATACTCATTGCATACTGCATTAGTGACATGAAGATCAGGTTTTGATCGATCGCTCCTTAACAGAAGGAGCCCACACAAAGCAAGATTGAGAATTGGACTTCATTTTCTAAGTATACAAGTCTCAAGGGTCTCAAGGGGGTCCAAGTATCTTATTATGGTCCTCAGTTCATCAGTGAAGGATTCAAAGCTATCAGAGTGTTCGTCTGGATTTAATTAGAAATTAGGGTTTCATGGCTACCTGCAACAGGCAATGTTTGGTTGGAAGTAGAGGATCTCATCCATCTCATGATTAGAGAGGCATCTTGGCCTATGAAGATTCACATTTATCTCAGAAAGATCCATTGGCAATCAGTGCAATCAGTTCCTGATCATTTTGCCCTAAAACCAGGGTTTGGTATAAAATCAGTTTATTTCTGATTCTTTGGGTGAAACTCTTTTCCATGGCCCTCCATGTGTCCACAAGGGTCTACATACAAAAAATCAGCTCTTTATTTGAGCTAGAAGTGCTTCAATTGATCAATGGAATCGGGAATCAGACAGTTTGGGAAAAGTCAACTGTTGGGCCAGAAAAGTGAACTCCTGACATTTTGAGAGTGGAATCTCAAAATCCATGCCTAGGGGATCCTACACGTGAAATTTTATCAAGGTTGGATCATGGGTTCATAATTTAATCAGGAATTGGAAAAGTTACTTAATTTGGAAATGGTTGACTTTCCATTTAGGGCAAGTTTTCATGATCGTTGCACTCACTTTAAGCCCATTTTGCATCAAGATAAAAGCTCCATTTGAAAATTTCTCCAACATGAAAGTTGTTCCCCTTGTTCCAAGATTTCTAGAGATATAAAGTTTTCTCCATTTGGATTAGAATTGAGAAAGTTATGCTTAGTCAAAGTGAGACATGTTTTTAGGACACTTAGAAAAGTTTCTAAGTCCAAAATCTTCTAAATTTGTCAAGACTTCTTGGCCAGTTTTCTTGCACTTCAAGGCATTATTTGAAAATACTTTCTTCATAATAATTGTACCTTGCCATATCCTCTTTCACATCCTTTTAGAATCATCTCATTTGGATCCATGGTTTGAGAGATACATTCATTTAAAGTGGGCACCATGACTTGATTTTCTAGGCAGATTTTGGGCCTGGCTGGCCCAATCAGATTTTCTAAGCATGCTACACAAACCAGTCACGGTTTTTTACCTCTTTTGGCCATGCATTGGACATCCATTCACTTAAGTTTGGCCTAAAATAACAACATTTTACACCTCACTTCACACTTTTATTCTTATGGATAAATCACTTATTAAAAAGCCCATGAGAACACCTAATCCACCCTATTTAAGAAGCTGAAACCCTAACCCTGAAGGGGCATTAGAATTTTGTGGAAAGGAGGCAAAGCTTCATCACATATCATATTCCATTCCACTTCTGTTTTCCATTAGGTAATCATCTCTTCCATGACCATGTTTTGATATATCTACGCTTGCTTACCATGTTCATCACCATTAATCCTTCCATTTTCATATTTCTTTTTCTTACTTAAAATATTTTCTTCGTCCATAAACTTACCCAAAAATCTTTTTCACTTTTATTAATGTTTAATTTAATTTTATATAATTTTTATTTTCGTATTTTTTTAATATTAATATTTTATTTTAATTATTTATTCTAAATGGTCCATTTTAACACACTTTTTTTATTGATTTTATTTTTATGACTTATAATTATTTTTAGCATTTTATTTTTTTGGATGAAGGTTGACCACTGTCTCATGGTCAACCTGACCTTTTCTTGGAATTTTATTTCATATTTTCAATTTATTTTGCATTTATTTTTGACCTAGTTTGGTTGGTTGACTTTTAATTTGACTTCTGTTTTATTTTAATTAATTCACGTACCAATTTTCGTTATTTTTAAAATCTTTTTGGGGAATAATGATTTCCTGACACCACCTTATTTAGTTTAGTTTTTCATAATTTTCTTGATTAATTTACTATTTATTATTGATTTATTTCTAACCTAGTCTTATTAATTGACTTTTGGTTTGACATATGTTTTGTTTTAATTAATTCACGTGCCAATTTTCATTATTTTCAAAATCTTTTTGGGGGATGATGATGTCCTGACCCCACCTTATTTAGTTTAATTTTTCTTAATTTTATTGATTAATTTGCTATTTATTTGTTATTTTTTAATTTGACTTGAATTTTCAGTTGACTTCTGTATGATCGATGTTTGACTTAGGGATTGCTTATGGCAATTGAAGAGATCTTTTGATCCTCCCTCGTTCATCTCATATGCCATGTATTAGAGGCCTTTTACCTTGATTTTATTTGGTCCTTACCTCATTTCCTGATTAAATTATTCAGTGGACCCTTCGTGTGCATATTTTCATCTGTTTGATTCATTTGTTATCTTTTATACTTGTTTCTCTCATTCATGCTTTCTATTGCTTGATTATTTAACATGTTCATACTCCCATGCATTTTTTAAATGCTCCATTATTTGGTTCTTTGGTTTGATTATATATTGTTTATTTATCCGATCTGATTGATAACTGTTGCCTACTTGTATGATGTATGAGGCATATATTCTTATTGTTTGTTTGCCATGAACAATCCCCATTCATAACAAATGTACCCCTCTCCCATAAAGTGTATAATATTTATTTCTTTATTTCTTTCGTCACCTGTTAATACAAGAATTAAAACGAACATCCGATAACCATTTCAAAATAAGATCAAAAGCTCGATCCAACGTCGAGTAATCATTTTCAAAACTTAACAGAACCAGCACGCATTCATCCATCCTCTTGTAAGTCGATTGCCTCAGGCATCACCATCTACCTGTAGGTCGATTGCCTCCGGCATCGCCATCTACCCTTATCCGTAACTCCTCTTCGCGCTCCATCCGTCGACTCTTGTTCCGTTTAGGTAGCACCCATTAGGTAGAACCCTTTGTATGATAACATAGGTAGAATTCCCCTATTCTTTGCATGCTAACATTAGGTAGATGTTCCCCTTTGTAAATCCTAATACATAAGTCCATATTGCATGACAACTCTAGAGCAGAGCTTCCCCACTTTTAGACCTTCCGTGCGTCTCCGATCTTGTGGCATGTTAGTCCGTTCTATTGCAAAGAGGTAACTGCCTAAGACTCGATTCAGCGAGCTGCGACACCTACTGCTAGGACGTTGAACACACTGCCCACCCTCCTTTGACACAGCCGGTGTCCTCTTTTGTAAGTCCATGTTAAGATGGAAATCCTTAACCCCTAGTTAGCCGAACTACGATAACTCTGATTCTCATGTTCAAATGAGATACCTAGGCACGAGACGCGATGTCTTGCCGAGTTTGACTGACGACTAACAACTAATCCTTGCTTGCTTTCGCCCATGCTGCAATTCTTTTCTCTCGCCCTCGTTGCGATCGAGACCGTCCCTTTCCCTTGCCCTAGTTGCAATCGAGACCCTTGTTCCCGTAGTTAGCCGAACTACATTTTGCTCTGATTCTCATTCCAGATGAGATACGTAGGCATAAGACGCGACGTCTTACCGAGCACACTTCTCTTTAACCCATAGGTAGTCGAGCTACGAAGACTCTGATTCTCATACTCAGATGAGATACGTAGGCAGTGGATGCGACATCCTTGCGAGTCATTTTCTTTTAACCTTCCTTTTAGTAAATAGTACTTTAGATATGCCTACACCCTTTAGACTAGAACAACACTTATGAAAAGGGCTCCCTAGGAGTACCTAGGATGTTTTGGGTGCTTAAAACCTTCCCATTGCATAACCAACCCCCTTACCCAGATCTCTGACATTTTTACTAGTTTTTGATTCGATAAAACTTTTAGGTTTTTGTTCGCTTTCTAACCATTCCTTTGGATAAATAGAAGTGCGGTGGCGACTCGACTTGCATGGTTTACCTTGGATTTAGTCAATATCTCTAATGGTAACGAATACCCCGCTACAGATGAGTGGTGTGCATAGCAGCATGAGAGCCTGTCTTTGCCATTTTAGCCATACCGGCTCCTTCCAAAGTGAGCATGGAGCGAGCCTGATAGAATGCCAGAAAAGGGTTGCTCTGGAGAATCAAAGTAGAAACACTGCGGTAAGCTTCTGGGAGACCAGAGATCAACTGAAGGACCATACAATGATTGTTGACAGGGGAGCCGACATTGCTCAACTGATCAGAAAGCATCTTAAGACGCTAACAGTAAGCTAAGACATTGGGAAAATCCTCCATACGAGTGTTATAAAACTCTTGCTCAAGAGTGACAGCTCGAGCATTTTGGTTGTCTTGAAATATATCTTCCAAGTGATTCCATGCTTCCATTGTTATGGAGTTGGGTTCTAGAATAGTGGTCAGCAAATCGGTAGAAATAGTGGAATAAATTCATTAAAGAACGGTGGCATCAGGAGTGGACCATTGTTCATGGTTGGCGTCGGTAACGGCTGGTGGCTCTTTTTCGATAGATGGAACGATGTGATGTAGGACTCGATGTGAGCGAGCATAGATGCAGAAAACCTCGGCCCAGATACCCAATTGATCTTTTTCCATCCCAAGAATAATAGGAATGTGGTTCTTAATATTGGAGATGGCAAGAGCGGTATGAAACTTCGATTTGGAACCTCGAAACGTGGTGTTCTTGGGCTGGCTGGAATCACCAGTATCTGTGGATTTGTTGGTATCGGCGTTACTGTGATCTGAATGGTCTGATTCAGACGTGACTACAGGTGCAACGACGGCGGTGCGAACAGAGGCGGAAGGCGAGAGAATATGGTGGTTCTCGTGTTCGGCGGTGGCGGTACAGAGTACGGTAGTCCTGTTGTGGCGGTAGACTTCAAGGAGGGAGAAGAAGCATGCGGCGACGGACTATAATGAGGGAGAAGAAGAAACGCGTTTCTGGGTTTGCTTTTTTTTTAGAGAGGGATCGGTTAGGATTGATACCATGTAAGATAATGGAAATCGTCTACTTCTCATTGATCTGAATATAATATATATACATCAATGTAACATTTGGTCAACTATCTAATTATGATACAACATAATTATAGGAATTTAATTATGATTAATTATAACAAAATATTATATTCTATCAGTCTTGTGTAGATTTAGATTTCAAGGAAGGTGATCACAAATGGACATAAAGTGGAAAGATTTTTTTCACTCTAGTTTAGTTCTAATCATTTATCTCTTATAATAATATTTTGAATTTTTACGAGGATTGACATAAAAAATTGGGTCATCTGAACATAGAGTTCAGATGTCTTATCTCATTCATTTAAAATAGGTTTCTGCCTCTATTTTATTTTTTGTTTGAAAACTGAAATTCTGGTATCAGATATGAGATGTCGAAGATAATGTCACGACACTAATATCTGAACAATATAAACAGGATAAAAGATAAAGAACGGTAATGAAAGTGACACAAGCAATTGTTAACCCAGTTCGGTGCAAACTCACCTACGTCTGGGGGCTACCAAGCCAGGAAGGAAATCCACTAAACATAATTAGTTCAAAGACTCTCAGTAAACAACTTCAAGTTACAGTCTTTTCACCTAATCTTTACCCGTGTGACTTCTACATAAGAACTCTTAGATATGAGATCCTACTCACTCCCCCTCAATCACAACACTGATGTAAAACAAGTATTACAATGAAAAAAAGACACTCTTCAAAGACACATACTTGATCTTTCTTAAAAGCTTTAACCAAGTAAACACACACTCATACTTCAAAACTTAGAGTGGACACATTACAACTCAAAAGTCAGTCCAATTCAATCATCTATGGATGAATGAATGACTCACAATACACATGACCACATAATACTAAAACCCTTATTCTCTCTCAATATTTCGTTCGTTATTTCTTGTGTATTAAAACCAGGTATTCCATGCCCTATATTATAGAAGTGTTTGGCTGGGCTTGGACATCACAAAACCCTAAAACTATTTTCCATTCATATCTTCTCATGACAGCTGATTATATCTTGTTGGAAAATAAGTCAATCTGGTTTTAATTACTGATTGAAGGCGCGTTCAATCATTACATCAATCACACATAGAATATCATAAAATACGCAATCACATAATGCATAACATTCAAACTGAATGTTCTGTATACAGATGTCATGACATCGGGTCTGACATCTCAGTAACATCCTGCATATTCACATTTTAAACACCCTGCAGGTACATGTTATCTCATGTCAAGACAACACTTTTGACAACTTGTGAACACTCTAGGTTTTACCAAAATTGCTGCCAACACATAGAACCAACAAACTCCCCCTTTGTAAAATTTTGGCTAAAACATACATCAGACCATTTGTTCACAAGAGTAAAAAAAACACATCAGCAATTTTGCAGCAGAAGTAATAAAACACATGTTTACTAGCTAAAATAGCAACTAGTAAACACATATTAAACACACATGTGCTTCTTCTCCCCCTCAGTCTGCCAACACAGACATCTCCTTCAACAACACCTATAACATACACTTCCCCATATGACATCACCTTCAACATCACCTGTACTACACAAAACATCCTTTTCAACATCATCTGTCATCTATTTATAGCATAGCTACTTCTGTCATTTGTTTATAGCATAGCTACTTTAGCTACAGCTCCTTTAGCTACTTCTCCCCCTTTTTAGCCAAAAGAGACCAAAGAGACCAATGAGACAAAATAAATGTCTATTAGTCAACTAGAATGTCACATAGAATGTCAAAACATATTGTTAGGTGTTACAGAACCACAAACATACACAGCTTAACAAGCTGAGATAAAAATCTAGAGAAATAAAAAAGAACCCAGAAAAAAAATACATCAAGGCATCAAAACAAGACTTCCAAAAGAACCACCATCAGAACATCCAGAACAGCACACCATCAGAACAGTGGGGGACAACTTCAACAAAACTTAGTCAGAGGAGCTTGCATCTTCATCAGCTTCAGATCCAGAACTGCCACTTGATTCATCTTGAGTTTCAGACTTCTCACTAGAGGTTTAGGCTTCTGTTTCCTTGGCATGTCCAACATTATCTCTATCACCTTGCTCCAAGCTTACAATTAGAGCCTTCAAAGCTTCTTTCCTGGCTTTAGATACCCTTATCCCAGTCTTCAATTCCTTACAAGTTTCTTTCAGTTCAACAATCAGACCACCTTGAGAGGCTGGCTTCTTCACAGCAGATGTCATGACAATGTCATTGACATGACTTCCTTCAAATAATTTGTAATGAACTGATAGAGGAGGTTTTCTTCTACTAGGAAGATCATTTGTGCTCAGAATTCCAAGTTGCAGGCTCAGGATTATCCCACAAATCATTGAGGGAAAAGCTATGGCCAACTTCACTGCATTTGTAGAAGCATGTTTGACAATTTGTTCAAACATGAATCTACCATAATCAAACTTCAACTTGGTTCCAATAGCAAATATGAACCTTCCAATAGCATTTGAGATTGTAGAGATGTGATTGGTTGGTACCCAATTTGTTGACCCTATCTTGTGCAAGATAGCATATTTCACAGTTAGCTTTCCAGCATGGAGATGCTTCTTGCTAGGCCACTTCTTGACCTGTCTAGCAGTTATTTCCCTACAGACCTTATTGTCTGTGGCTTCTAGTTCACAAGCACCTTTTGTTCCTCTTCCTAGGAACTTATTAATCACAATTGGAGAAAAATTGATACACTTCCCTCTAATAAACACCTTACAAAACTCTTTGTTGTTTTTATCAGCAATGTCCTCAGGGATGTTCACCACAAATTCTTTAACCAGACCTTCAAAACACTGAGATAACCCAGTAACAGTTTTCATTAATCCATCAAATTTAATCAGGTCCATGACCTATTTAACCTCCACAGCATCCTTGCCCAATTCTCTTTCCACATCCACTCTCATTTGGATTACAAACTTCCATTTTGTTGCTCCATCTTCAAGATGGAAGGAAATATTATCCAAGTGTACAACAACAACTTTTGCAGGGGATTTTCTAACAGTTGTCCTCTTGACAAGAGAGATGTCAGGGACATCTTCTTCAACATCTTCATCTGAGTCAGGACTCTCTTTTACTTTTCTCTTCTTCACCTCCACTTTGCTCCAAGACTTTGAGGGGCCTACAGCAGTAGCCTTCTTAGCAGTTTTGGCTGTCATCATCTCAACCACAAACCTACCCTTTCTGGTCTTCATCCTCTTAGCTACACTAGGCTTCAAGTGATGAAGCAAGCTATCATCTTCATCATCCGAGCTCTCATCTTCCAGGTCAATCACCTTCTTTGTAGAGTCATGCTTCTTAGACTGTGAAGCATTGGCAGATGCCACAGAATTCTTACTAAATAAAGTTTTCCCTAAAGAGCATAATCCTTCAACAACTATATATTTTTCAGACCTAGAGGAATCATCCTCCTTCTTGTTGTGAGGTCCAGCCTCAGGAGAGGGGTCCCTTCGTGATAAAGGAGTAGAAACTCCCTTTACAGAGTGCCCCTCATTGAGGATTCTCGTAACAAGGTTCCTTATGACACGATCAGTGTGATGCATGTCGTCCTTAGAACTAGGAATATAGGTAGAGCTTGAGGGGATATTGGAACTGTTACCTTGAGTAGGGCATGCAGTTGAGGATGAACCAGGAGCGTCGCCTGGAATGACATACATGGGAATCACGTCCAGAATATCTTCATTAAGAAAGTCCATAGAGGGAGTTATATCTTTGTGCACATGTTTGGTAGTTTTGGAACCAGATGGTGAAGGATGTTGTGACATCTTGTTGTTCTTGTGGAATTTTTTTTGTTTCCCTAGCAGAGAAGGTTGATGAAGTTGAAGGAAGGTGGAAATGTTTGAGTAGAGGTTGCGTGTGAAAAGGCTATAGATGGAAGTTCCAATACTAGGTGATGATTTACCATAAATGGGGCACTTTCTTTTAAGTGGGCAGAAAATATTTTTATTACCTTTTCCACTCCAAATTAATTGCTATAAATTCTCATAGATACAAATCCCTAATTTCCCTCTTAGACATTCAAATTGATTAGCATCCAAAGCCTTTGTAAATATATCAATTAACTGCATTTCAGTAGTAACATGCTCTAGGGCTATGATTTTCTCTTCCATTAGTTCTCTAATAAAATGATGACGAATATCAATATATTTTGTCCTGCTATGCTGAATAGGATTCTTAGAAATATTTATAGCACTCAGGTTGTCATAGTACAATGTCATGACATCTTGCGTGACATTGTATTCAGTCAGCATCTGTTTCATCCAAACCAGTTGAGAACAACTACTTCCAGCTGCTATGTATTCAGCTTCAGCAGTGGACAGAGACACACAATTTTGTTTCTTACTAAACCATGATATCAAGTTGTTTCCCAAGAAGAAACATCCTCCTGATGTGCTTTTCTTATCATCAGTACTTCCAGCCCAATCAGCATCACAGTATCCAGTCAGCATAGATCCAGATCCATGAGTGTACAACATCCCATAGTCACTGGTGCCATTGACATATTTCAGTATCTTTTTCACATGGTTTATGTGACTGACTTTTGGTTCAGCTTGATATCTAGCACAAACACCTACAGCAAAAGCAATGTCAGGTCTGCTTGCTGTGAGATACAACAGACTTCCTATCATGCTTCTGTAGAGACTTTGATCTACACTAACACCATTTTCATCTTTGGAGACTTTCAGATGTGTAGGAGCAGGTGTCCTTTTATGACTTTCATTCTCCATGCCAAACTTCTTAACAATGTTTTTGGCATATTTGCTTTGAGATAGAAAGATAGAATCTTCCATCTGCTTGACTTGTAGCCTAAGAAAATAGGTCAGCTCTCCAACAAGGCTCATTTCAAATTCAGACTGCATTTGTTTAACAAAATGTTCGACCATCTGATTTGACATCCCACCAAATACAATATCATCCACATATATTTGAGCCACCATGAGTTTTCCTCCTTCATTCTTAACAAATAGGGTCTTGTCAATGTGAGAGAATTCTTTACTTGAATTAATTTTGAATGATAGCAAATTGTGTGATCATCATCCAAATGTTGGTTGTGCATTACATCACTTGATACACTTATGTTTTTATTGTGTTTCTATCCCATTCTATTGTTGCATAACTTTACATAAAAGACCTACATTGACACATCTCTTAAAATAACACATAAAATCCATTTTATGTCAGTATGCATCAACACATAAGCCTTTGCATCGATACATACTGCATGTGGTATATCACAAAACTTCTTTTGTTCAGTATGCATCGATGCATACGAGTCATGCATCAATACATGAAAGGCTAACGGCTCCATGTATCGATCCATACGATCCCTGCATCGATACATGATCAATTGAAACAGACTGTGTATCAATTCATACGCATTAGGCATCGATACATGACAAATTGAAACTACCTGTGTATCAATACATACGCATTAGGCATCGATACATGCTAGTGAAAAAGGAGCATGCATCAATACATACGAATTGTGCATCGATACATGATTAATTCATTTCACCAAATACTCACTTATGTTACAGTATGCATCGATGCATACTCTCATGTATCAATGCATAAAGTTGTTTTTGTTTTATAACAGTTTATGTGGTTGCATATATAAGACAGGTTATGACAGCAGCAAAATGCACGAATTCATTGAGGGAAAACAATTGAACACAAGATCAAAAGCAGTGTTGGAGCAATTGTTTGAGAGCAATTAGAAACCTGAAAGAGACTTCATCTTCTTCATCTTCTCAATCACTTTTCTTCAAGAACATTTACACATAACCATTCTTGTTCTTTGGATTAAAGAAGCATCGAGATAACGTTCAGTGGTACGATCAAGGATCTAGCTGTGGTTTGCAGTGGAACGATCGAGGATCTAGCTGAGTTGAAGATTGAAGGGGGTTTCTAGGAAAAACCTACTGGTTTGTCCTTCAAGAACTGGAGTGTTCTTGAGGGTTTGGGAGTCACGTTTGCAGAACATATTTCAGCCGCAGCGTTGCGTTTGGAAATCGGGGGATTTCGCAAGCAGGTCGTGGAACCGGTGAATTGTTTGCAATTTCGTGCAGGAAAATCTTGATCGTGCTCAGATCAAGTGAAGGTTCATACAAGAAGAAGTTCTTAGAGTTTAGAATTCTGTCTTTTTATCATAACCTTGTATCAACGGATTCGGCAAATATTGATAATCAAAGTTCTCAATTTCATTTGAAATTGAGAGGGAGACGTACCCACACGCGAGGACGACGTGGGGAACTTCCTTACCAAATCTCTGCGTATCGTATTCTTACCTTACTCCTCTTTACGTTTTAAAACTGTTTTCGCAATTTCAGTTAGTGTGTGGTGATTGTTCCTGTTGCAAGACAGCAGTGGCAAGAAAACTTTTAATCAAACTCCATTGCTGTTTATCATCGATCACATACACACCAACTGTTTGACAAAACGGTTAGCTAGATTTTATTCATTGGAAATAGACTTTAATGATAAGTGCATTCAATTAGTTAAAATTCTGGTGTGAATTGTTTCTGTCATTCTCATTAAAATCCAGCAATTAAACTTGTGTGTCCGGCTTTCTAGTAGCGGTTCAGAATAGACGGAAGTCGATTCGGGACTGATTTTTCCACCAACTTTGAAAACTCTGATAAAATTTTAAATCCGTTAAATTTCAAAGAGGTGATCTATTCACCCCCCCTCTCGATCACTAGCCACACCGTCTAACAAGTGGTATCAGAGCGCCGGTTCGCTGGTGCTCTGTGGCTGCCTGTAACAGTATGGATTCTGAACCAAAGGGGGCGTATAATAGAGCGCCTATTTTCAACGGTGAAAATTACGGCTACTGGAAAGACTGCATGCGAGTTCATATAAATTCTGTGGATAGGCTAGTATGGGCTGCCATTGAAAACGGTCTGTTTCAAATTACTATGACTAATGCAGCTGACGCCATAGTACCTAAACCAGAAGATGATTGGAATGAGAAAGATGAAAAAAAGTGGTCGTGTGATTGGAGAGCTCGAAACATGTTAATTTCAGCACTTGGTGTTGATGAGTATTATCGAGTATCCCATTGCACGACAGCTAAAGAAATGTGGGATGCTTTAGAAGTTGCTCATGAGGGTACTACTGAAGTAAAACAGGCCCGCATTAACACACTCAATCAAGAGTTTGAGCTCTTTCGCATGAAACAAGGAGAATCCATCTCCGACATGCAAAAGAGATTCACTCATCTAACTAACCGATTGAATGCTCTTGGAAAACCTATTTCCAATGAAATTGCTACTAATAAAATTCTCAGGTGTCTTAGCAGGGAGTGGCAACCTAAAGTAACAGCAATCAAGGAAGCCAACGATCTAACAAGACTTACGATTACAACTTTGTTTGGAAAGCTGGAAGAACATCAGCAAGCATTGGAAAGTCTTGAAAAATATGAGAACAAAAGTAAGAAGGAAAAGGAGAAGAAAAGAGACAAAGAGGGAGAGAAGAAGCCAATAGCTCTTGTGGCCTCTAGCTCTAAGTCCTCACGAAAAGAGCAAAGCGACAATGATTCAAGTAGTGACAAAGACTCGGATGATGAGGAAATGGGACTGTTTGTAAGGAGATACAATAGATTCATTCGAAAGAATGGAGTCAAGCATTCCGACAAAAATCTCATGAAGTTTCGAAAACAATCTACAAATTCGAAACAAGAAGAGAACAAGAAGAGTAGAGGAAGAGGATCCTGTTTTAATTGTGGTAAATCTGGACATTATAAAACGGATTGCCCTATAAAGTATAAGGATCAAAGAAAGGATTCACCAAAAGGGTACAGCAAACAAAGAAGAGTGTACATTACATGGGAAAGTGATAGCGATTCATCAAGCACACAAAGCTCAAGTGATGATGATGAAGCAGCAAATCTGTGCCTTATGGCTCACACAAAAAATCTGTCCTACCACAAGAAGAAAAACAATGACAAAAAGGTAAAACAAGCCTACTACAATAATTTCTCTTCTATGTCTTTTTTGGAACTAAAAATAGCTTTTGAAAAACTGCATAACGAAGTTGTAGATGCTTTTAAAAGACTATCTTCCGACAAACATATTTTTTCATTTTTGGAAGGTAAAGTAAACAAAGCTGAAATTGAGTTAGAAGCGTTGAAAGCTAGTATTGCAGAAAATTCAAAAATATTGACATTGACGGATGTAGTAGAGTTAGGTATTGTGACGCTTGTTATATTTGGCAAAAAGAGGTAAACACTCTTAAGGTCAAATTAGAGAAAGCGCTACAACCTAAAGTTACTTATGCCGTTGACCCCAAGTTGTTTAAGAAGTCATTGAATCCTCCATATGCAAAATACTCTTTTATTCTAAAGGATTCAATGAACAAGAAACAACAAACACATCATCATGGTTTATGTCATTATTGTTGCCATGCTGGCCATACCATTGAGAAATGCAAATTTAGGAGATTTCTTGTCCCTAAATGCATTTATCAATGGAAGCCAAAAGGCAACCATGTTAGCACTTACCCACTTGGACCCAATGAAAATTGGGTACCAACTTCTCTCTTTTGATGTTGTAGGATGAGTGCCTTGCCTCCGCAGATAGAAGGTGGTTTCTTGACAGCGGCTGCTCAAGGCACATGACCGGTGACATATCGCTTTTTATAGACTTCAAGGCAAAGAAAAAGGGATATGTTACTTATGGAGACAACAACAAAGGAGCTATACTCGGCAAAGGTAGTGTAGGTAATCCCTCCACCACTACTATTTCAAATGTCCATTTAGTTGAGGGACTTAAACACAATTTGTTAAGCATAAGTCAACTATGCGACATGGGCTATAAAGTGTCGTTTACAAAAACTTGCTGCATAATTGAACATGTTGAACAAAACATTGTGTTTAAGGGTGTAAGAGTAAACAATATCTATATGCTTGACTTGTTTGATGTACCTTTAACAAATACTAAATGTCTAGTCACCTTGAATGATGATTCTTGGCTTTGGCATAGACGTTTAGCGCATGTTAACTTCGATTTGCTAAATAAGGTTGTATCTAAGGATCTAGTAGTCGGTCTACCAAAAATAAAATTTTCAAAAGACCACCTATGCGACGCGTGCCAAATGGGAAAGCAAACAAGGGTGTCTTTTAAATCTAAAAATGTAATTTCAACCTCACGACCCCTTGAGCTTCTCCATATGGACCTCTTTGGACCTTCTAGGACAAAGAGCCTAGGTGGAAATTACTATGGCTTTGTAATAGTTGATGACTACTCTAGATTCACTTGGACTATATTCCTTCATAGCAAAGATGAAACTTATTCTGCTTTTAAAAATTTTGCAAATCTGTCCCAAAACAAAATGAATTCCAAAATAGTTACAATTCGTAGCGATCATGGTGGTGAGTTTCAAAATTATCACTTTGAGAAGTTTTGTGACAAGTATGGTATTGAGCATAACTTTTCAGCCCCTCGCACTCCACAACAAAATGGCGTTGTGGAGCGTAAAAATCGTGTTTTAGAGGAGTTGGAAAGAACAATGCTTAATGAGGGTGGATTACCAAAATACTTTTGGGCTGATGCTGTCAGTACAGCCTGTTATGTTCTAAACAGAATCTTAATTCGCCCTATTTTAAACAAAACTCCTTATGAACTTTTGAAAGGAAGAAAACCAAACTTGTCACATCTTCACGTATTCGGTTGTAAATGTTTTGTTTTGAATAACGGTAAGGAAAACATTGGAAAGTTTGATGCAAAAGTGGATGAAGGTATCTTTCTTGGTTACTCACTGTCAAGTAAAGCATATAGAGTGTATAATAAGCGTTTACTTACTGTTGAAGAATCTGTTCATGTTTCTTTTGATGAGTCTTATCCGAAAAATGTCGGAAAAGGTATTTCTGTTGATGACGCAGGTGTATCTACAGAAGACATACTCAAGGAAGCTGTTGAGGAAACTGATCAGTCCAAAACAGCTGCCCATGAGAAGGAGGAAGATACTAGTCATGAAGAAATTGAGGAAGAAAAGACAGCTGAAGTGAATGATCTTCCAACAGCTTGGAGATCCTCAAAAGACCATCTCATTGACAACATCTTGGGAGACAATTCAAAGGGAGTAATGACTCGTTCTAAGATAAGTAATTTTTGTTCTCACTTCGCGTTTGTTTCACAAGTAGAACCTAAGAATGCCAAAGAGGCCTTGATTGATGAATTTTGGCTAATGGCCATGCAAGAAGAGCTTAATCAATTTAAAAGAAATGACGTTTGGGAACTTGTCCCTCGTCCGCGAGATCATCATATCATAGGCACTAAGTGGGTTTTTAGAAACAAGCTTGATGAAAACGGAGTGATTACTAGGAACAAGGCACGTTTAGTAGCACAAGGGTATAACCAAGAGGAGGGCATAGACTATGAGGAAACTTATGCTCCAGTTGCTCGCCTTGAAGCTATACGTCTTTTGCTTGCCTATGCGTGTTCTAAGGATTTTAAGCTTTACCAAATGGACGTAAAGAGTGCCTTTCTTAATGGTGTCATAAATGAAGAAGTATATGTTTCACAACCTCCTGGTTTTGAAAATGCTGAAAATCCAGATCATGTTTACAAATTAAAACGAGCTTTGTATGGTCTTAAACAAGCCCCTCGGGTTTGGTATGAAAGGCTTAGCAAATTCCTAATTGATCATGGATATTCAAGAGGTAAAGTGGACAATACTCTCTTTATTAAACACAAAGGAAAGCACATTCTTTTAGTTCAAGTTTATGTCGACGATATTATATTTGGTTCAACTAACATACACTTGGTCGAAGAATTTTCTAAGGTTATGCAGGGTGAATTTGAGATGAGTCTAATGGGGGAGCTGAACTACTTCTTAGGACTGCAAATAAAGCAACTTGATGAGGGTACAACAGTATGTCAAACAAAATACTGCAGAGAACTACTCAAGCGCTTTGGAATGAATGACTCAAAATCAATCGACACCCCAATGCCTACCAACGGAAATCTAGATAAGGATGAGCATGGTAAGTGTGTAGATGTCAAAAGGTTCAGAGGTATGATTGGATCTCTCTTGTATCTTTCTGCTTCTAGACCTGGCATCATGTTTAGTGTTTGTATGTGTGCACGCTATCAATCAAATCCTAAGGAATCGCACCTAAAAGCGGTGAAGCGCATATTTAGATATCTTCACGGAACACCTAAATATGGGCTTTGGTATTCCAAAGGAAGTGATTGTAGCTGAGTAGGGTACTCCGATTCTGATTTTGCTGGCTGCAAATCAGATAGGAAAAGCACAAGTGGTACATGTCACCTGTTTTCAAACTCCTTGGTCAGTTGGCATAGCAAAAAGCAAGTTTCTGTGGCTTTGTCAACTGCAGAGGCAGAATACGTTGCAACCGGTAGTTGTTGCGCTCAGATTTTATGGCTGAAGCAGCAACTACAAGACTTCGACATTCAACTCAAACGTATTCCTATCAAATGTGACAACACTAGTGCCATAAACCTTACTAAAAACCCTGTTTTACACTCACGCACTAAACACATAGAGATTAGACATCATTTCCTTCGTGATCATGTTGAAAAAGAAGACGTTGTCTTTGAGCACGTTGATTCCAAAAATCAGCTTGCTGATATTTTCACTAAACCGTTGGCAACGGAACATTTCTTCAACATTCGTCGCGAATTGGGAATCTTAGATCTTTCTCAATTGATGTCATAAGCATGTTACCTCTTAATTATATTATGCCTCACCATGGTTGATAAGAGCTGTTTTAGATGTCAATTATCCATCACAAGAGTTCTCCAACAGAGGTAATATCAATCCTTTCTACAATTTTCTTATTGCTAAGTGATTGTGTATGTTAGAACAAATGTTCTTACTCTAGTTGATATAAAGTTTGATTGCATATACTCCTTGTCTATATTGTGTGCACATTAACAATCTGACTTCTGAATCTTTCTTGAGCATAATCATCATGACATAGTGCGTAATGCATATTCATACTGCATTAAAATTCATTAAAAGCTAGTTCAGCATCAGTATGCATCGACACAAACGAAGCATGCATCGATCCATACATTCTGGAATTCAAATTTTTTAAAAACTGCTTCAGGATGCATCGATGCATCCATCGCATGTATCGATACACATGCCAATTGTAAATATTTGGCATCGACGCATGACCATCTGCATCGATACATACTGATGCCATCTGAATTAAATGCATTTCTTTCTCTCTCATGCATCGACACATCAGCCAATCCTATCTCAAGACTTCATATCATCTGTTCTCAAAAACCCCAAAACCAGTGGCTAACCCTAATCTTTCTCATCTTCACTCTCTCTCTAAAACCCTAAATCTCACATCACCATGCCTCCACGCACTATTCCAGCCAGAGCAAAAGGAAAAGGAAAGGGAAAGGAAACAGCCGGTACTTCTCATCAACCACCAGATGTTCCTTCAAATGCCTTAGACCTACTTCATCCTGCTACGAGACAGCTCCAAGAATGTGGCTCTAGGGTATGCTTCTCAAATTATAAAAATTCTTAAGTTTTGGAAAGTTGCAATTCCTACTGTTCCTCTCCTATCTCCATCTGCTGCTCAAGAGTTCGACTCTTCCACTCTATCGCATATGGGATATCGGTGGGACAAAGACCGCAAATGCTTCTAGTTTTTTGAAAGAAAATCCAAAACCAGAATCTACAACTTTGACGTGCCTTCGGAACGAATCCATGTTGCTGAAGAACAGCCTGATGAAGAAATGCAGGATGCGCCTGAAACAGATGTGCCTCAAGCTGAGGCCAATGCTGGTTGGGGAGATTGGGTGCCACGAAGGTGGTCTCCCACCAACTACGTACCTGAACCTACAGCCCCTCCATTCTCAGGTGGTACTTCATCCTCAATACCTACTGCGGACATCACTCATATGCTTCAACAGATGGAAATTGCTAACAAAGAACGCCATGAAGAAGCACGGTATTGGAATGTACAACAATCTGAGTGGCACAAGGAACATCGTGACTGGCATGATGAGCATACACGGATGTATCACAATCAACACGCTTGGCACTAAGATTTGATTAAATGGCATCAAGTTTTCTACAACGAAATGTCTGGCTTTATGGATGACTGCCGTGAAAATCCTGGTATCATGGACAGCTTTAGAAGCATTGAAGTTCAGAACCGATTTAGGCAATACTCCTTCATGGGCCAAAATCCAGACACAATGCCTCCTCCTCCGCCTCCGCCAAGCTACAGAGATCTCGATAGAGATGAGGAATCGTGTGGTGGCCACAATCCAAATTAACCCACCATCTTTTCATCTCACTGCATTTCATTTCATATTGCTCAAGTTTTACTTTGTTGCACAATATATGGTTTAGCTTATGTAACTCTTAAACTCGTTCGTATCTTTAAAATGCTTTTCTATTGCTGTTTATCTATGCTGTTTTTACCCTTATTCGTCATTCTTTGTGAATGATTCTTTACCTTGAAGCTTCCTTCTTTGTGAATGATAGCTTTTTATCAATTTTTGCCATGACCTGCTTCACCATGCTACCGTGATAAACCTGTTTCTCTCTCTTTTTGATGTTGACAAAGGGGGAGAAAATGCAGATATGCACAAACTCAGGGGGAGTATCACACATCCTGCCAAGAATTTGCCATCATCAAAAAGGGGGAGTTTGTGAGAGAATTCTTTACTTGAATTAATTTTGAATGATAGCAAATTGTGTGATCATCATCCAAATGTTGGTTGTGCATTACATCACTTGATACACTTATGTTTTTATTGTGTTTCTATCCCATTCTATTGTTGCATAACTTTACATAAAAGACCTACATTGACACATCTCTTAAAATAACACATAAAATCCATTTTATGTCAGTATGCATCAACACATAAGCCTTTGCATCGATACATACTGCATGTGGTATATCACAAAACTTCTTTTGTTCAGTATGCATCGATGCATACGAGTCATGCATCAATACATGAAAGGCAAAAGGCTCCATGTATCGATCCATACGATCCCTGCATCGATACATGATCAATTGAAACAGACTGTGTATCAATGCATACGCATTAGGCATCGATACATGACAAATTGAAACTACCTGTGTATCAATACATACGCATTAGGCATCGATACATGCTAGTGAAAAAGGAGCATGCATCAATACATACGAATTGTGCATCGATACATGATTAATTCATTTCACCAAATACTCACTTATGTTACAGTATGCATCGATGCATACTCTCATGTATCAATGCATAAAGCTGTTTTTGTTTTATAACAGTTTCTGTGGTTGCATATATAAGACAGGTTATGACAGCAGCAAAATGCACGAATTCATTGAGGGAAAACAATTGAACACAAGATCAAAAGCAGTGTTGGAGCAATTGTTTGAGAGCAATTAGAAACCTGAAAGAGACTTCATCTTCTTCATCTTCTCAATCACTTTTCTTCAAGAACATTTACACATAACCATTCTTGTTCTTTGGATTAAAGAAGCATCGAGATAACGTTCAGTGGTACGATCAAGGATCTAGCTGTGGTTTGCAGTGGAACGATCGAGGATCTAGCTGAGTTGAAGATTGAAGGGGGTTTCTAGGAAAAACCTACTGGTTTGTCCTTCAAGAACTGGAGTGTTCTTGAGGGTTTGGGAGTCACGTTTGCAGAACATATTTCAGCCGCAGCGTTGCGTTTGGAAATCAGGGGATTTCGCAAGCAGGTCGTGGAACCGGTGAATTGTTTGCAATTTCGTGCAGGAAAATCTTGATCGTGCTCAGATCAAGTGAAGGTTCATACAAGAAGAAGTTCTTAGAGTTTAGAATTCTGTCTTTGTATCATAACCTTGTATCAACGGATTCGGCAAATATTGATAATCAAAGTTCTCAATTTCATTTGAAATTGAGAGGGAGAAGTACCCACACGCGAGGACGACGTGGGGAACTTCCTTACCAAATCTCTGTGTATCGTATTCTTACCTTACTCCTCTTTACGTTTTAAAACTGTTTTCGCAATTTCAGTTAGTGTGTGGTGATTGTTCCTGTTGCAAGACAGCAGTGGCAAGAAAACTTTTAATCAAACTCCATTGATGTTTATCATCGATCACATACACACCAACTGTTTGACAAAACGGTTAGCTAGATTTTATTCATTGGAAATAGACTTTAATGATAAGTGAATTCAATTAGTTAAAATTCTGGTGTGAATTGTTTCTGTCATTCTCATTAAAATCCAGCAATTAAACTTGTGTGTCCGGCTTTCTAGTAGCAGTTCAGAATAGACGGAAGTCGATTCGGGACTGATTTTTCCGCCAACTTTGAAAACTCTGATAAAATTTTAAATCCGTTAAATTTCAAAGAGGTGATCTTTTCACCCCCCCTCTCGATCACTAGCCACACCGTCTAACAGTCAATGCCTCCCTTCCTGTATCCATTATTAATGAGAAACACTGTGAGTCTATCATACCAAGCCCTAGGAGCTTGTTTCAAACCATAGAGGGCTTTCCTCAACTTATACACATGCTTTGGAAGATTTGGATCTGTAAACGCTTTAGGTTGTTCAACATATACTTCCTCATTTAAGTAACCATTCAAGAAGGCACTTTTTACATCCATTTGGAACAGTTTAAACTTTAGAATACATGTCACTCCAAGCAATAGTCTAATGGACTCAAGGCGAGCTACAGGGGCAAATGTTTAATCAAAATCAACTCCTTCAACTTGAGTGTATCCGTGTGCTACTAATCTTGCTTTATTTTTAGTAACCACCCCTTGTTCATCAGATATATTCTTGTAAACCCACATTGTTCTAATAACATTTATTCCTTCTTTCCTTAATCCCTTGAACATATGATTTAATGTCTTGAATCTCAGACGCTATTCGACGCAGAGAGAGAATAGTCTTGACTTAATGTCTTGTTCCACTCAAAACCAGTTTTCTCTCTTGTAGACAAAAGACCACCAATGGAAACAATTGCTAGTGGTAAGCCATTACATTTTTTAACAATTTCATTGGCTATAGAAGTAAGCTCTTTTGGATAGCACCCGTCATAGTCAAATTTGAATGCCTTCTTATTGAACAGCTCAAGAGATTGTTCTTGAGTTAGAGGTTGCATTTCAAGCATCTCAGTGAAAGAAGATTTTTTACAAGAAACCACAACATTTTGGTTCCTAGCTGTGATAAATATCCTACTTCCTTTTTTATTACCAATTACAGTAAATTGAATATCATCCCAAAAATGTAAACTCCAAACATCATCAAACACAACAATGTACCTCTTTTGCTGCAAGTAGTTTCGCACTTGTTCGGTGAATGACCCTCGATCCATTTGAGAAATATCCCTAGGAGCACCATCTCCTTTTTCTTTGGAAAACTTTATCAGCATCTCCCTCAACAAGTCTTCAACATTATATGATTGAGAGACTGTGATCCAAACACGAGAATCGAAGTGGCGGACTAGATCCTTGCTGTCAAAAACTTTCTTAGCAAGAGGGGTTTTTCCTTGCCCTCCCATTCCTACCACATAAACTATAGTGCGCTCATCCCTTCCATTTACCATCCAATCAATCAATATTTTCCTTGGCTCTTTAAAGCCTAGAACTTCAGATTCTTCCATGTAAAGAGCATCCAATCGAGGGTGATGCCATTTAGAATTCCGGATCTCCCTAGAATTGTTTGGTCCATGTTCAAGTGAACGTTGGAAGCCATATCTTTCACTTCTTTCCTTGATCCCTTGAACATGTGATTTAATGTCTTGAATCTCAAATGCTATTCGACACCGAGAGAGAATAGTCTTGACTTAATGTCTTGTTCCAATAACATTTATTCCTTCAGGTCTTGGAACCAGTTCCCATACTTCATTTCTCTTGAATTGGCCTAACTCTTCCTGCATGGCATTGATCTAGAATTCATTAGTCAATGGTTCCTTGACATTCCTAGGTTCAATCTTGGACACAAAACAGCCATGTGAGATTACTTCCCTTGATCTAGTTGTGACTCCTTTATTTGGGTCTCCTATAATGAGATTTTTAGGATGATCCTTCTGAATTCTGATAGAGGGTCCCTTATTAATTTTTTCAGCTTCAGGTTCAACTTGAGTGAGTTCATTCTCATTAATTTTGTCTAGGAAATCAGCTGGGCCATCATTTTGAGATGTCTCAACATCGTCTGTGACATCATTTTGTTGATCATCAACCACAACATTGATAGATTCCATCATTACTTTTGTTCTGGAATTAAAGACTCTAAATGCTCTACTGTTTGTTGAGTAGCCCAGAAATATTCCTTCATCACTCTTGGGATCCATCTTCCTTCTTTGTTCACGATCAGTCAAGATATAACATTTGCTGCCAAATACATGGAAGTATTTGACTGTAGGTCTTCTTCCTTTCCAGATTTCATATAAAGTAGTAGGAGTCCCTTTCTTCAAGATTACTCTGTTGTGAATATAGCAGGCTGTGTTCATAGCTTCAGCCTAAAAGTGGTAGGACAATTTCTTAGCATGAATCATAGCTCTTGCAGATTTTTGGAGAGTTTTATTTTTCCTTTCTACCACACCATTTTGCTGAGGGGTAATGGGAGATAAGAACTCATGACTAGTTCCTTCAGATGCACAGAATCCAGCAAATTTGTTGTTCTCAAATTCTTTCCCATGATCACTTCTGATTCTGATAATCTGACTTTCTTTTTCTCTTTGAAGTCTTAGACAAAGATCTTTGAAAACTTCAAATACATCAGATTTTTCCCTTATAAAATTGACCTAGGTGTATTTGGAGAAGTCATCCACCACCGCATAAGCATACTTTTTCCCACCAAGACTTTCCACCTGCATAGGTCCCATCAAGTCCATGTGGAGAAGTTCCAGCACTCTGGAAGTGGTGTCATGTCTAAGCTTCTGATGTGACATCTTTGTTTATTTTCCAATCTGACACTTCCCACAAACTCTTCCTTCATCAATCTTTAAGTTTGGAACTCCTATGACAACTTCAATAGATATAATCCTCTTCATTCCTTTAAGATGCAGATGACCCAATTTTTGATGCCATATCTTCACTTCTTCTTCTTTGGCTAGAGTACATATTGATCCATAACTAGTTTCTTGAGAACTCCACATATAGCAGTAGTCTTTAGACCTGACTCCTTTCATGATCACTTCATTTTCTTTATTAGTAATTAGACATTCAGTTTTTGTGAAGTTTACAGTTAGACCTTGGTCACATAGTTGACTGATGCTTATTAGGTTTGCAGTCAGTCCTTTAACAAGTAGGACATTGTCAAGGTTAGGGACTCCAGGGAAGTTTAGCTTTCCAATCCCATTGATTTCACCTTTTGCTCCATCACCAAAGGTTACATAGTTGGTGGCATGAGGATGAAGGCCAGTTAGCAGGTTTTTGTTTCCAATCATGTGTCTAGAGCATCCACTGTCAAAATACCAGTCCTCTTTGGCTGAAACTCTGAAGGAAGTGTGAGCTATTAGGTTGGTAACACCAGTCTTAGGAACTCATTATTTTCTGTTGACAGTGATGTGATGTTTGGGTCTAGGTTGATGATGAGAAGGACTTGGATAGCCATACAACTTAAAGCAGAATGGTTTTATGTGACCAAATTTTCCACAGTAATGACATCTCCACCTTTGGTGTTTTCCTTTATGTTGTCTTCCCTTATGATGTTGTGACACATGATGTGACATCTTTGGTTTTCTACCAGTATGACTACACTCAGGTTTGGATTCATTGAACCCAAGGCCAAACTTGTCTCCTGCTATTTTTCCAGTCTGGAGATTTTGTCTAAGGTGTCATATCCATTGTTCAGCATTCTGACATACTTTGTCATCTCATCCAGTTTGGAGTTCAAGAACACTGCTTCAGTCTTCAACTTAGAGATGGTTTCCAAGTGTTCTGCCTTCTCATTCTCCAGTTGTGTTATCACTTTCTTCCGACTTTCCACTTGTTGACACACTTCTTCACTTTTATGACACAACTCTCTGTAGGTAGTGGCTAACTCATCAAAGGTTACTTCATCATCACTTGAGTCTTCATCAGAACCCCATCTTCCAGTCAAGGCAGTCACAAGATTTGCAGACTCTTATGTTTCACTTTCATCAGACCAAGTAGCAGCAAGATTCTTCTTCTGTTTCTTGAGGTAAGTCCCACATTCAGCTCTAATGTGTTCATACCCATCACATTCATGGCACTGAACTCCTTTTCCTTCTTTGGACTTTTCATCAGATCTTGTTCTTCTTCCAGCATTATTGGACCTACGGATGTCAGATGAGATATTCTTGACATTAGACTTAGACCTTACATCCATCTTTTTCAGAAGTTTGTTGAACTGTCTTCCCAGTAATGCTACATCATTAGCTAGATCTTCATCAGTATCTTGACCACTTTCTTCCTCTTTCTCTTCAGTGTTTGACATGAAGGCTATGCTTTTGAATTTCTTTTCAGATCCATCACACATTCCCAACTCAAATGTTTGGAGGGATCCAATTATCTCATCCACTCTCATATTGGAAATGTCTTGAGACTCTTCTATGATTGTCACTTTCATGGAAAATCTCTTAGGAAGTGACCTGAGTATTTTCCTCACTAGTGTTTCATCTGACATCTTCTCGCCCAGGGCTCCTGAGGCATTAGAAATTTCAAGGATATTCATATGAAATTCATGAATATTTTCATCTTCTTTCATCCTCAAATTTTCAAACTTGGTAGTGAGCAACTGCAGTCTAGACATCTTCACTCTAGAGGTGCCTTCATGAGTGGTTTTGAGAATATTCCAAGCATCTTTAACCACCTCACAGTTGTTCACCAACCTGAAGATGTTCTTATCAACCCCATTGAATATATCATTCAATGCTTTAGAGTTCCCAAGGGCTAGATCCTCCTCCTCCTTGGTCCATTGTTCCTTAGCCTTCTTATCAATTGTAACTTCTCCTACCTTAGTAATAACTGGATGTTCCCATCCTGTTAAAATAGCATTCTAAGCCTTATTATCCAAAGATTTCAGGAAGGCTACCATTTGAGGTTTCCAGTCGTCATATTTGGATCCATCCAGAATAGGTGGTCTATGAACAGATCCTCCGTCTCTATCCATAGTACCAGAAAGTAACATCCCTAGATCTCACCCAGAACTAGAGCAGGATGCCTGCTCTAATACCAATTGAAATTCTGGTATCAAATATGAGATGTCGAAGATAATGTCACGACACTAATATCTGAATAATATAAACAGGATAAAAAATAAAGAACAGTAATGCAAGTGGCATAAGCAATTGTTAACCCAGTTCGGTGCAAACTCACCTACGTCTGGGGGCTACCAAGCCAGGAAGGAAATCCACTAAACAGAATTAGTTCAAAGACTCTCAGTAAACAACTTCAAGTTACAATCTTTTCACCTAATCTCTACCCGTGTGACTTCTATCTAAGAACTCTTAGATATGAGATCCTACTCACTCCCCCTCAATCACAACAGTGATGTAAAATAAGTATTACAATGAAAAGAAGACATTCTTCAAAGACACATACTTGATCTTTCTTGAAAGCTTCAACCAAGTAAACACACACTCATGCTTCAAAGTTTAGAGTGGACACATTACAACCCAAAAGTCAGTCTAATTCAATCATCTATGGATGAATGAATGGCTCACAATACACACGACCACACAAGACTAAAACCCTTATTCTCTCTCAATATTTCATTCGTCATTTCTTGTGTATTAAAACCAGGTATTCCATGCCCTTTTTATAGAAGTGTTTGGCTGGGCTTGGACATCATAAAACCCTAAAGCTATTTTCCATACATATCTTCTCATGACAGCTGATTATATCTTGTTGGAAAATAAATCAATCTGGTTTTAATTACTGATTGAAGGCGCGTTCAATCATTACATCAATCACATAGAGATTAACATAAAAAACACAATCACATAATGCATAACATTCAGACTGAATGTTCTGTATACAGATGTCATGACATCGGGTCTGACATCTTAGTAAAGTCCTGCATATTCACATTTTAAACACCCTGCAGGTACATGTTATCTCATGTCAAGACAACACTTGTGACAACTTGTGAACACTCTAGGTTTTACCAAAATTGCTGCCAACACATAGAACCAACAAGAATTAAGTAAAATATTTCCTTTTTTGTTTGGTGATCGTCGTATATGGGGAATGTTTCTTGGAATTTCTCATGCTCACTATAAAAGCTTTATCAAGTTTATTGATGATTACAATATCCTTCATCCTACTCTTCCCTTCTTCAAGTAATGCTTTATCCTCTTCCTTGAACACTTTTCAAATTGATTTACCATCTTTCTAGTCCTTAACTTCTTTATGGAGAGGGTGGTCCAATTTCTACGATACATCTAATGCCAAGACTAAAAGCTTGCAAATTATTGGCATCTGGCATATAAGTCCAAAAACTTTTTCCTGCCTATTCATGATGGCAAGGATAATATACCAAGAATTATGCCTAAAGAAAGTACTTGCGAAGAAATAATCAGGTCCATAAATGTTTGAAATTTTAGATGCTTTGGTAACCTCTTAGTACATATTGAAACTTTCAGATACCACTTATATTACACTAAATCCTTGAAGCAATAAATTTCTGTATAAACACTTGCGAATGATAGTTTAAAGACCATAACCTGTTAATATTCATATCTAGTGTCTATCACACTAATCATAGATGTAGCGGGGTATTCGTTACCATTAGAGATATTGACTAAATCCAAGGTAAATCATACAAGTCGAGTCGCCACCACACTTCTATTTATCCAAAGGAATGGTTAGAAAGCGAACAAAAACCTAAAAGTTTTATCGAATCAAAAACTAGTAAAAATGTCAGAGATCTGGGTAAGGGGGTTGGTTATGCAATGGGAAGGTGTTAGGCACCCAAAACATCCTAGGCACTCCTAGGGAGCCCTTTTCACATTTGTTGTAAGGTTGGTATTTTGTAAAAATTTATTTGTGCAAACATGATTGAAGAGATGAGAGAAGAATATACAAGTTGTTTACAATTTTGTGTTTGAATGGATGAACCCATTGCCTACGTACCATCTTAAAAAAGATTAGGATCAAAACCCCGTAGTTCGGGGTAAAAATTTCAAAATGAGTTGGTGAATTGATTGGTCCAAAATCCTTAAGGTCTTTTGTTATCCAAGGGAGAAAACTCAAACCAACCACAAATACACCATGTGAGGATAGCTTCAACATGCTAGTGAGGGGTTAACCCTATAATAAGCATGGAAGCCTCATTGTCCATCACTAAGGATATAGGAGAGTATTACATCTACCTCAAAGATAACTCAAACCTAATAGCTAAAGGTTATGAAAAATTTGATTAAGGAAGTGGCCATTGAAACCACAAAAGATATTTGAATGAGTTATATTTACCAATGAAAAGTATTTACAAAATGGTCAAAGTTAACTTAAAGATTCAATTCAAAATAAGTGTTATGAAAAGAAAGTTTGAAAATCAAAAGCATAAGGCTTAGGTTTCTAATGTTGAAAACAAATGTTGAATGTTTGCACAAAGATTTTGGCTTGGGTTAGAGTGGAGGGAAGAAGAAGAATGGCTAAGATCCTAAACAATACAAGAAGTGAGGGAGAAGAAGACAAAACCATACAAGGAGTTCCTCTCTTGAGATCATATTGATGATCCAAGTAGCTCCCATCCTTTGGAAAAAGCATTCACAAGCATAAATTCAAACAATCAACAATCAATGAAATCTTGGAAGGCTCCTCAAGGTGTTGGGATCTCTCTCTTTTAGGAGCTCATGGTAATGGTTCCTTAATTAGGCTCAAATTGGAATCCCTAGCACAAAGAAAACACACATCAAAAAGTTCTATAATACAATCAAAGAATGGACAAGAGGGAGTTTAGAATGTGGTCCTTTCAATGTTCATCTTTTAAGCTTTAAGCATTCTAAAGGCAGGAGGCCTAGTTGCTCTTTGACATTTAAGCACTCTAAAGGCATGAGGCCTAGTTGCTCTTCAAATTCCATTTTGCTTGGGTAAGGTCCTAAATTCTAAGTCCATTTTGTTCAATCATTGGCATTTGGTTCACAACAAACAGACAAACACAAGCACAAAAGATATATACACAATTATATACCCAAGTGGGCAAAAGGCAAATGGCATTAACATAAACATGTGCTCCAATGAGCAAAGGAAAAAGCAAATGAATAATATGTGCAAGAATAGTAAATTGCATAAAATTAAAGTGCATAAAGTAAATGTTAATTGTTAATAGTTAGTGAAGGTGAGAAAAACAAGAAAGGGGGGTTTGAATTGTTTGGAAAATAAGCGCTTTTTCAAAATAAAGACCACACAAGGAATTTATACTGGTTCGCTTATAACACAAAGCTACTCCAGTCCACCCGGCCAAGGTGATTTCGCCTTCAACAAGGACTTAATCCACTAATCTTGAAAGATTGTTTACAACCAACGTCTAAGAGAAAGATCTCCTAGTCCTCTCAAGTATACAGACTGCGCAGAGTCACTTGAGGAAATAAAACAATAGATAAAAAATTATGTAATCTAGAGTGCTTCTAAGATAAGCAAATATTACAACAGTAAGAGCAAAAGTGTTTCACGTTCTAAGCAAAAGCTTTGTGAAATATTGAGAGAGAGAGAGAATGTTTCAGTGTATGCTTGCGCACCTCTCAATGTTGATTGCTGTCCTTTATATAGGAGTGAAAGGACCGTTGAAATTGATGGCAGATAATTTATCTTGAATAGGAATTAATGCCATAACTTCTGTTGTTTCTTGCCAAAACAACTTTGTCTCCCTAAATAACTTCTTTCCAAATATAGTTCCTTTCCATTTAAATTTGAAGTTAACGTTACTCTTTCTATATTAGGAAATGCATTATCAAAGTCTGCGTGTCTCTGGGAATCTTGAAATCTTCCTGTGTTGATTCGGAGCTTCTGATGATGTCTTCAGATAACGCTGAGAGCTTCTGGAATGATATACCGTTCTTCAGAGTCAGAATCTCTAGAGTGCACTTCTTCTTCAGATGCTTCTGATATTCTGCTGTTTTGCTCAGAGTTAGAACTTCTTGAGCGTGTTTCTACTTCAGATGCTTCTGATCTTTTGATAATTTATATCTGATATGATTCTGTATCTGATGACGTCATCAGATATCTTCCTTCTTTCCTTAGAACCCTGCACACTTAGAAACTTTTCGTTAGGGTGCTATTTTTGGTTTCATCCTTTGTTATCATCAAAATCATGGAATCTGTTGTAGAACAATTTTTGTTCTTATAATCTCCCTCTTTTTGATGATGACAAAACAAACTTAAATAGCAGATGAAACAGGAAATGTCAGATCAGGAGCTCCCCCTGAGATGAGCTAGGGAGTTCAGAAGTTTTTACCAGAGTTTCCAAGCAATGAAGTTTCAATACTATCTGCAATTTCTTAAGTCCAATGTTAGATGAATTTATTTTTAAGAAAAACATGTTGCAGAGTGCTTAGGGTATTAGGGAATTTTTCATCAGAGCTATATTGATTTCTCCCCCTTTTTGTCAGACTCAAAAAGACATGAACAAAAAATCAAAAAGATATTATATTAATAGAGCAACAGAGACAACGTCAAGAAAAACAAACAAGCAAACATCAGAACAAGGAAAACAAGGCAACAAACAAACAGAATCCTAAGTGCCTAAGGGTTGGGAGGCGGAGGCATTCTCTGAAGCAGTTGAGCCAGCATGTTCTGAATATTGTCGTTGACGGTATCCTGTTTATCCATTCTGGCATGGAGTTCCTTCTGGTCTTTCTTAAGTTCTTCAAGTGTCTGGAGAACCATAGGGACAACAGAGGAGGACTCCCCCTGAGTCAGAGCACTCTGTGCTTCAGCAGCGGCCTTCGCTTCAGCTTCAGTAGCAGCTTGTGCTTCAGCTTCAGCAGCAGCAGCAGCATCGGCCAAAGCTTTGGCTTCAGCTTCCTTTGCCCTTTGGATTTCTGCTTGTCGAACTCTTTCTTCTTCTTGTCTTCTTGCTTCTTCTTCAGCTTCTCTGGCAAGTTTTTCCTGTAGTCTTGCCTCAGCATCTCTGATGAAGTCGTTTCTGACTTGCTCAGAGATGTGCTTCAGCTTGAAAGCTTCAGAAGTCATCCAGCCAATGACTCTGTTCCAGTGTGTCTTTACAGAGTCAGGATCATCACTGATGCCAGAGTTAATGGTCAGAGACTTGACCTTCTGTACTGAAGCCCCTGCGAACAACATTATGGCTTCCTCAAGGGTAGGCATGGAATGTTCAGGTTCAGGTTCAGATGTTTGGGGTGGAGAGTTTGGAGGGTTTAAGTTTAATGTTAGAGGTTCAGGTTCAGCGGAAGTGTTTTGGGGGGTGATGTCAGAGGGTTGAGCTTCAAAAGGGTTGTTGGTTGTTTGTTCTGGGGTTGGTGAAGTGACTTCAGGTTCAGGTGGAGGTTGTTGTGGTTGTTGTGAGTTTTGATTTAGAGAATGAAGGTGAGCTAAAGTGGGAGAAGCGGGGTCAGAAGGTTCTGGGTCAAAGGAGAGGATAAGATAGGGAGGTGATTCTGGGGCTGAAGATGAAGAGATGGTTTGATTGAGTTCTTCAGCTTCAGAGCGTGGTAAAGATGTATGGGCAAGATTGAATTTTGGTAAGGGTTGTGAGGTTCTGGTTGTAGAAGGTGGGGTTTCAGAGGTGGTGTATATAGGTGTTGGGAGAGGATTAGAGGAAGCCACAGGAGGTTCAGAGGGAATAGAGGGAGCAGACTTACCAGTAGTTACTTGTAGAGGCGCTGGAGATCTTGTTTCAGAAGTTTCTCCTAGCCTTGCTTTCTTTGCCTTTGAAGACTTCTTTTCAGAGGGACCTCTTTTGTACTTGACGAAGTCTTCTTCTGAATCTAGACAGTCGTCCAGTCTGAAGTTAGAGATGTCAACTCCTTCATCCTTCAGACGCTGCAGGTAGTGAAGGATTGCTTCTCTGGGTTCATTCTTGTAGAACCTTGCAAGACCATGTGGCAGCTTCCTCTGATCTTTCAAGGCGTCCCAGGAGGTGTCCAGCGTGGGTTTGACTTGAATCTTCTTCAGATTTCTGGAGTTAAGAGGCTTTCCAGTATCTATCGCCAGATCTTCCATAAGTTTGTTCTTCTCCAGATGATCTACAAGCCCATTTTCGATCAGAACATCAGACAGAAGTCTTCCCAGAGGGATGTAGGTTCTGGGTTTCATGTTGTTTCTGGTCTCCCGTACAGAGTCTCTGAGATACTTGAAGAGTAGTGCTGGGAGGCAGAGCTTCAAACCCTTGTGAATGCAATACAGAATGCACTTCTGATCTGTATTGATGTAGTCAGAGGAGTTTGATGCTGGGCGGTGATGAATGGTTCCCAGAATGATCTTGAGCCATACTCTGAGGTTCTGATGAAGTTCTTTGTTCTTTGATGGATTGCCTTCAGTGTTAGATTTGAAGATGGTGGGATTGATTACTTGAGCAATGTACCTTGATCTAGGGTTGATGTCGTAGATCCTTCTTCCTCCAGTTTTCTCCATGTTCAGTAGAGAAGCAATTGATTTTTCAGTAATCACTATCTTGACCCCCAACACGTAGGAGACGATGAAATGATCATCAGCGTCAGCAAATCTCCAGAATTCTTTGATGAGGTATGGGTAAACGGGGCCATAAAACCGTTGAAAGTAGTTTTCCCAACCTTGTTGACGAAGTTCTTCAGTAAGATCTACTCCATTCCTTTTCATGTTGTTGAAGTCTACCAGTGATTCACATAAAACTTCCAGTCCCTCAAAGGGAGTTGCCAGGTTGATATGAGGCTTACGATCAAGAACATGGGGTTCCTTGTACACTGGAGTGATGGATACGCCTGTAACTGTTGGAGTGGAAGTGTTTGTGCTTTGAGCTGTGGTGCTTGATTCCATTTGCTGAGAAAAGTTGAAAACTTGTTGTTGTTGAGCATCCATTGTTGATGAAGATGAGTTGAAGATGAACTGCTTGCAGAAATGCTTCAGAGAATAGGTTTGAGAGTGAGTGAGAGTGAAAAGTGTGTGAGGTGTGAGAGGAGTGTTTAAATACCCTAAACAAAAACACATGCAAAACGACACACAATTCAGCGTTAGCACGAAAACCAAGTTAGCACGCTTGGGGGGAAAATGATTATGGCTCATTAATGAATGTCTAATCCCAATAGTATGCACACTGCTCGAGGAGATCTCAAACGTCTGGCCTTTGAATATCTTCTGGACAGCTGTCTAGAAGTTCCAAGGTTAGACGCTAAGTGCTCCACGTGGTTTGATGTATCTGATCTTCAGGAATACCAAGGGATTGGTTCCTGGAGATTTCTAACTCAGATATCTTCTTAACTTGGTAGAAGTATCAGAGTAAGAGACAGAAGCTCATTTGTTTATGTCAGAGTCTCATTTTACATCTTCAGAGGCACAATTTATTCAGGGCAATTTTGAATATTCAGATTTTCTAAGATAAAAAGAAATCTATCTTCAGCTAAAGGCTTAGTAAATATATCTGCCCATTGATGATCTGTATCAATGAACTTCAATGTTACTATCCCTTTCTGAACATAGTCTCTGATAAAATGATGTTTTATTTCAATGTGCTTAGCTCTGGAGTGTAAAATGGGATTCTTACTTAGACAAATAGCAGCAGTATTATCACAGAAGATAGGAATGTTACTCTCGAAGATTTGCAGATCTTCTAGCTGATTCTTCATCCAGAGCATCTGAGTTGTGCACAGTGATGCTGAGATGTATTCTGCTTCTGCAGTAGATAGAGCGATAGTTGAATGTCTCTTGCTGGCCCAGGATATCAGATTGTTTCCTAGGAGCTGGCAATTTCCAGATGTGCTTTTTCGTTCTAGTCTATCTTCTGCATAATCTGCATCACAGTAACCCGAAAGTCTATACTCTGATGTTTTCTCATACATCAGGCCCAGGTTAGGAGTTCCTTTCAGATATTTGAGAATTCTCTTAACTGCTGTTAAGTGAGTTTCTCTAGGATCTGATTGGAATCTGGCACAGAGACAGACACTAAAAAGAATATCAGGTTGAGTAGCAGTTAGATAGAGAAGAGAGCCTATCATACCTCGATAGAGCTTCTGACAAACCTTTTTGCTTACTTCTTCCTTTTCAAGAATGCATGTTGGATGCATATGAGTTTTTGCAGAGTTGCAGTCAGTCATGTCAAATTTCTTCAGAACATCTTTAATGTATTTGCTTTGATGAACGTACGTGACTTCTGAAGTTTGATTAATTTGAATTCCCAGAAAGAACTTTAGTTCTTGCATTAAGCTCATTTCAAATTCTGCCTGCATTAACTCAGAGAATTCTTGATAAACAGAGGCGTTAGCTGAACCAAAAATAATATCATCAACGTATATCTGGCATATCATGAGATCATTGTTAAGGTTCTTACAGAAGAGTGTGGAGTCAACTTTTCCTCTGATAAAATTGTGTTCCAGAAGAAAATTACTTAAACGTTCATACCAAGCTCTGGGAGCTTGTTTAAGTCCATATAAAGATTTTTTAAGTTTAAAAACATGTTCTGGAAAGTTTGGATTTTCAAAACCTGGAGGTTGGTTGACATACACTTCTTCTGATATATAACCATTAAGGAATGCGCTCTTGACATCCATTTGATATAATTTGATAGAGTGGTTTATAGCAAAAGAGACAAGAAGACGAATAGATTCTAACCTTGCGACTGGAGCAAAGGTTTCATTGTAGTCAATACCTTCTTGTTGATTGTAACCTTGAGCTACCAGTCGAGCTTTGTTTTTGACGACTTCTCCTTTCTCATTCAGCTTGTTTCTAAATACCCATCTAGTTCCGATAATGTGAGTGCCTTTGGGCTTAGGAACAAGATCCCAGACATCATTCTTTGTGAATTGATCTAATTCTTCTTGCATGGCTGAAACCCAGTCGTTATCTTGAAGTGCTTCATCACAGGACGTAGGCTCGATCAGAGACACTAGTCCCAGAGGAGTATCTTCAGAGGTCCTGAAGGTAGATCTGGTTCTGACAGGTTTGTCCTTATTGCCCAGAATCAAATCTTCAGATACGTTGATACGACTTTTAGCTTTCTTTGGGATTTCTGGGGATTTAATTTCCTCAGAGTTCTGAGTGGCAGTTGCTTCTGGAGCTTTATCAGATCCTGCAAGAGTGATTTCTAAATCTGCAAAATTTTCAACTAGCTTTGACTTTTCAAGGTCAATCTTATCGTCAAATCTGACATGAATTGATTCTTCCACAATTTTGGTTTCTGTATTGTATACTCTGTAGCCTTTAGAGCGTTCTGAGTATCCTAACATAATACCTTTCTGTGCTTTGGAATCAAACTTGTTCAGATGTTCTTTAGTGTTTAAAATAAAGCAAGAACATCCAAATGGATGAAAATATGAAATGTTTGGTTTCCTTCCTTTACACAGTTCATAGGGAGTCTTATCCAGAATAGGTCTTACTGAGATTCTGTTCTGAATGTAACACGCTGTATTTACAGCTTCTGCCCAAAAGTGCTTTGCCACATTAGTTTCATTGATCATAGTTCTGGCCATCTCTTGGAGTGTCCTATTCTTCCTCTCTACAACTCCATTTTGTTGTGGAGTTCTAGGGCAGGAGAAATCATGGGATATTCCATTAGAGTCAAATAATTCCTCAAAGGATTTATTTTCAAATTCCCCACCATGATCACTTCTGACTCTGATGATCTTAGAGTCAAATTCTTTTTGCACTTTGGAACAGAAACTAGTGAATACAGAGTGAGACTCACTCTTGTGCTTTAGGAATTTCACCCATGTCCAGCGACTGTAATCATCAACAATGACTAGTCCATACTTCTTTCCATTGACTGATGTTGTTTTCACAGGACCAAATAAGTCAATGTGGAGAAGTTCCAGAGGCTTAGAGGTAGAAACAACATTTTTCTTTTTGAAAGACGTTTTTGAAAATTTTCCTTTTTGACATGCCTCACATAGAGCATCTGAAGAGAACTTCAGTTTAGGTAGGCCTCTGACTAACTCGAGTTTCTTTAGCTGAGAAAGTTTCCTCATGCTAATGTGGCCCAAGCGTCTATGCCACACCCATTGCTCTTCGTGAACAGACATCAGACATTTAACATTTTGTTCTTTTAAATCAGAAAGATTAATTTTATAAATATTGTTTTTCCTCTTGCCTGTGAATAGGACTGAACCATTGTTTTGATTTATGGCTTTACATGTTTTTTGATTAAAGATTACGTCATAACCGTTATCACTTAATTGACTTATGGATAACAAATTATGCATTAATCCTTCTACGTAAAGAACATCAGATATAGAGGGAAGAGTACCATTACCAATAGTTCCGGAGCCTCTGATCCTTCCTTTCTGATCTCCTCTGAAGCCTACGAATCCAGCGTCTTTAAGTTCCAGGCTTTGGAACATAGACTTTCTTCCCGTCATATGTCGCGAGCATCCAGAGTCCAGGTACCATGACTGGTGTCTGAACTTTGTTGCATAGGATATCTGCAACATAAACAATCTTATCTTTTGGTACCCAGAGTCTCTTGGGTCCTTTCTGATTAGTTTTCCCAGAGTTTCTTATAACTTTGGGTTTTCTAGCATTTTCAAATTTTGGTTCTTGTGTGTGTGTATAGTGATATGAAAAAGGAGATTTAAGTTGGTCACTATTAGAAGTTTTATCTTCTTTAGGATCATACCCAATTCCCTTTTTATTATTCTGACTGACTCCATAAATCATGGATGCCATAACACTCCTTCCTATCCCATTTTTCAGAAATTCTTGAAAGGCTTCTTCATATTTATAGATTATTGTATTTGAAGTTTGTGGTGCTTGAGACAACGCTTCTTCCAATTCTAAGCTTTTTCTTTTTGCTCCATCTCTTTCTAATGTTAAAGATCTGATAGTATCTTCTCGTGCTAGAATTGTCATCTCAAGTTCGCCACATTCTTCAAATTTTGCTTCAAGACAGCCTTTTATGTTTTTAAACTTTTGTTTTAATTTCTGATATGAGCTAAGAGTTTCTGACAAGCATGATTCTAGATCAGATCGAGAGAGTTCAGAAAATACCTCTTCAGGTTCTTCATCTGAGCTGCTCCTGGATGTGGTAGCCATAAATGCCACATTGGCCTGTTCATCAGAGTCAGATTTTGATGAGCCAGATTCACTATCATCCCAGGTAGCCATTAATCCTTTCTTTGTCCTGAAGGTATTTTTCTTGAAGCCTTCTTTTCTAGAATTGTCTCTCTTTAGCTTGGGGCATTCATTCCTGTAGTGACCTGTTTCTTTACATTCATAACAAGTAATATCTTTGTTGGTTTTACCTTTTGAGGTTGATTCTGATCGATCCCCTCTGGGTCTTGGTCTTCTGAAGTTGTTGTTCCTCTTTTTCCAGAGTTGTTTAACTCTTCTGGTCAGGAGGGACAATTCTTCTTCATCATCAGAATCTTCTGGTTCAGAGTCATCAGCATCCTCAGTTTCTGCCTGGAAAGCTTTGGTTCTGTCAGATTTGCGTCTTTCAGATCTGGACTTTAATGCTACAGACTTGTTCTTTTTCTGAGGCTCATCTTCCTCTAGTTCTATCTCATGGCTTCTGAGGGAACTGACAAGCTCTTCAAGACTGATATTGTTCAGATCCTTTGACAGCTTCAGGGCAGTGACCATGGGTCTCCACTTCTTTGGCAAACTTCTGACTATCTTTTTGACGTGGTCTGCAGTTGTGTATCCTTTGTCTAGAACCTTTAGACCTGTAATAAGAGTTTGGAATCTAGAGAACATTACCTCTATGGCTTCGTCATCTTCCATTTTGAAAGCTTCATATTTCTGGATAAGCGCCAGAGCCTTTGTCTCTTTGACTTGGGAGTTTCCTTTATGAGTCATCTTCGGAGAGTCAAGTATGTCTTTGGCTGTTTCTCTGTTGGTGATCTTTTCATACTCGTTGTAAGATATAGCGTTGAGAAGTATGGTTCTGGCCTTGTGGTGATTTTTGAAGACACACTTCTGATCTTCTGACATCTTACTTATGGGAACTTCAACTCCATTTTCTGAGACTGGAGGTGTGTATCCATCTGTGACAATGTCCCAAAGGTCAGCATCATAACCCAGAAAGAAACTTTCAATTCTATCTTTCCAGTAGTCGAATTTTTCTCCATCAAAAACAGGAGGCTTAGCATTGTAACTGTCTCTTTCATTTGTGTGGGCCATAGTTTTTCTCGTTCTGGATCTCTCTACACTGTTAAGTGTTTGATTAGAAAATCAATAACAGAGCCGAAGCTCTGATACCAATTGAAGGTGAGAAAAACAAGAAAGGGGGGTTTGAATTGTTTGGAAAATAAGCGCTTTTTCAAAATAAAGACCACACAAGGAATTTATACTGGTTCGCTTATAACACAAAGCTACTCCAGTCCACCCGGCCAAGGTGATTTCGCCTTCAACAAGGACTTAATCCACTAATCTTGAAAGATTGTTTACAACCAACATCTAAGAGAAAGATCTCCTAGTCCTCTCAAGTATACAGACTGCGCAGAGTCACTTGAGGAAATAAAACAATAGATAAAAGATTATGTAATCTAGAGTGCTTCTAAGATAAGCAAATATTACAACAGTAAGAGCAAAAGTGTTTCACGTTCTAAGCAAAAGCTTTGTGAAATATTGAGAGAGAGAGATAATGTTTCAGTGTATGCTTGCGCACCTCTCAATGTTGATTGTTGTCCTTTATATAGGAGTGAAAGGACCGTTGAAATTGATGGCAGATAATTTGTCTTGAATAGGAATTAATGCCATAACTTTTGTTGTTTCTTGCCAAAACAACTTTGTCTCCCTGAATAACTTCTTTCCAAATATAGTTCCTTTCCATTTAAATTTGAAGTTAACGTTATTCTTTATGTATTAGGAAATGCATTATCAAAGTCTGCGTGTCTCTGGGAATCTTGGAATCTTCATGTGTTGATTCGGAGCTTCTGATGATGTCTTCAGATAACGCTGAGAGCTTCTGGAATGATATACCGTTGTTCAGAGTCAGAATCTCTAGAGTGCACTTCTTCTTCAGATGCTTCTGATATTCTGCTGTTTTGCTCAGAGTTAGAACTTCTTGAGCGTGTTTCTACTTCAGATGCTTCTGATCTTTTGATAATTTGTATCTGATATGATTCTGTATCTGATGACGTCATCAGATATCTTCCTTCTTTCCTTAGAACCCTGCACACTTAGAAACTTTTCGTTAGGGTGCTATTTTTGGTTTCATCCTTTGTTATCATCAAAATCATGGAATCTGTTGTAGAACAATTTTTGTTCTTACAGTTAGTAGTTAGTGTGCCATAAGGCAAATTTAGCGCTATGTTAAGCAATCATAATTGGACTTATGTAGAAGTCACAACTATATGAGGCCGGTCAATAATAATGTAGGCAACAACACAAGTTAGGAGTATTGATTAGTGAATCAAGTCCCAACAACTTTCCATGCCAAAAGAAGAAGGAGAATTGATCTTGTATTGGTTTAAGCCTTTTGCATGATTTAGGAAACAACCTATCCTTAATGCAAAGCCATTCACTTGATCAATTGATCAAGATGAATTAGATTTGGATCAAGGAAGATTAAATCTCCCTAATCAATGTTAACTTATCAACCCTCAACTCATTGATCAAAAGGAAAAAAAAAAGGAGATGAATAAGAGAAATGGAAATGTAAAATTAAAGTGCATTAAATGAAATAACATGTACCAATCCACATATGTTGACCAAGGACATTGAAAGTCAAAGTCAAACAATCAAAAACAGAAGTGAGATGAAGATTGGCAATCAAGAAATGAACAAAATATTTTTGGCATTTTTTGAATATTTAATTAAACTTGAATTAAAGAAATAAAAGAAAGGTCAAACTTCAAAATTAATTCAAATCAACCTTGAAAGGTCCAAGTGATTTATCCTAAGTTCAACAAGGTCAAACAAAGCTTGACAAAAAATTTCAGCATTTTTAAAAGTCAGAAACTATTTTTAATCAATTAAAAATGAATAAAAATAACCTAATTGAACTAAAATCTCAAATAAATCTCAAATCAATTTAAAATTTGATGAGAATATTTTTCATAGATTCATCATCATTCAAATAGGTTAGGAAAATATTTTTGTATTTTTTGAATATCAAAAACTATTTAAAATGAATTAAAAATAACCAGAAAAGAGAAAATTCATAAAAAATATCAAATGATGAAATAAAAAATATTAAAAATCATTTTAAGAAACTAGAAATTATTTGGGAAATAATGCAATTGGTCCCATATTTTTTGGAATTAAAATGAAAGAGATATGATTTTTTGAAATAAAATGAAATAAACAAAATAAAATGAAATAAATCAGAAAATGCAAAAAGCCTGGCGCGTTGGATCAAGTTCATTAAATGATGTGGCACATCAGATGGCTCACAGGCGCGCGCGTATCATAGACTTGAGTCAAAGGCGAAGCACAATTTATTAAAAAAAGTCATAACAATGAATGGCATGGATTAGATCTGGAAATGCAATCACACGGTCCAGATTGGACCTAGCAATGAAGCAGCCACCGGAGCCACCTTCTTCTCCGGTGAGCTTGCATTTTCCGGCCACCATAGCAGACAACCAAAGCTTAACCAAATCACGTACATCATTGGAAAGCTGGGATGATGTACATCATCCTTGTACCATCCATTTTCACTCTAGATTTCCATGGTGTGAGAAATCAGAGGTTGAAAAATCTAGTGTTCATCATGAACTCAATGGATTTCAAAAATTAAATGCATAATCATGATGCCTCTATTGAGAGGACTTCAGCCAACACAAGATCCAAGCAAATAGGTCAAAGGATGATGAGATTCGAAGAAAATACCAGTTGAAGAGCAAGCTTGATTTCTGGAGACTTGAGCTCGATTCCTTGCTTTCTTTGCCAAAACAGAAGATCAGTGAGATGAATGATGAAGGTTTAGAAGCTTTAGATCCAAGGATTCAACCAGATGTAGTTGAATTTTGGATCTGAAAAATTTGGAGAAAAATGAACTAGCTTCTTTGGTAATGGTTATGGATTCAATTATGCAGCATCTTAGGCGCCATTAGGTTGAGAATTGAATGAAGAGTAGCATGTATTTATAGCTGAACTTGAAGCAAGGCAAGGCAAAACTCGTGTGCATGGAATTTGAACCCTTCATGCATGGGCCTGTACAGGCGCGTGCAAAGCCCAAAAGTTGATGCAAATCAATGCTGAACACCAACCAAGTTAAATTGGACGTGTAAATTGAATGGCAATTGCTTGTGTATCAAGATTTCATGTGAATTCCATAATTTGACCTAAACATTCACCTCTTCGAAAGTCCTAATTGGAAAGTCCAAACATGATCATGTGAGTAATGGTTGGAAAGGTCTTGATGTAAGGAACAATTGTTATGTTGGACAAAAATCCATTTGAAGTGTGGAAATTTATGAAATTTGAGTTTAAAGTGCAAGGTGCATGACATGTCAAAGCAAGGTTTCTAAAATTGGCCAATTTTCAAGCCTCTCTGTCTTAATGATGCAATCCTCAAATGAAAAAACCTTCAACATAAGAGTTGTAGAGCTTTTCAAGAAAATCAAAATGGACTTAAACTTTGCATCATTTGGAGTTTTGATGAAAGAGTTATGGGCACTTGAAGTTGGACTTTTTTGCCTTTTAATGCCTTTGGTCCAAAAGGACCTATAATGTCTTGCATTATCACATGTATTTCCTTTGAGATTTTGAAATTTTGTTCAACATAACTTTTGAATTAGACAACTTAATATTTCCAATTCATTTTATCCCACCTCAAAATCATAAAAAATGAGTGAGTTGTGACCTTGTGAAGTTGACCCAAAATTGGGGTTTCAGTCAAAATGACCTATAATGTCTTGGAATGGATGATGACTTCCCAAGCTTCAAATAACATTTTGATGAACATTAAAGTTGTTCATATTTTCCTCAAGAACATTTTTGCTTTTGGAATCATCTCCATTTGACCAACACCTAAAAAGTTAGGTCTCAGTGCATTTCAAAATAGTCAGATAAATTGACTGATCAACTTCTCAAGTCCACAACTCATACCTTGATGAATTGATGATTGAGGATGCTCAAATAAGTTCAAATATGCATGAAATGATTAATTTAGGAACTTCCCTTGATTGTATTTGACCATGGGCTGAGGTTGCTTCATGAGCAAGGCATTGTGATACACAGATGAATTAGGGTTTCTCTAAAGAACAAGCCTCAAATCCTTTGACTTGCTTTGATCAAAAATGATGAATTGAGACACTAGGGAGGCATATTTGATGGATGAGAGCTTTGGGAACCATTACCATGCTTTCTTTCCTCTTAACTTGGCCTTATCTTTGCACAAACGATCTCCTAGAAGCTTTGGACCTTGTGATTGCTCAAGCTACAAACAAGAGATGTTAGTGACATATTTTTGTGCTTTTGGTTAGTAAGTAAAAATGAGAAAAGCAATAATATACAATTCAAGCATGCTTGGTGATCTCAAACCACTCACAAGAAGTCCCACCTGTAGGCAAGGGGGACCAATATGCTTATGATCCTTGAGGCTATGCAAATGCAATGTTATGATGCCATGAGGGATCTAAGGGCCAAAATTGGGGTCTTACAGATGCCCCTATTTAAGGTCATTCTAGTCGGAGAAGGGAAGGTTAAAATCTTCGTCTCGACGAGGTAGAATGGGCTTAAATAATAACAAAGAGACGAATTTTAGTCCCTTAGAGACCTCATGATGCAGATGCATGTATGCAAAAGGTAAAAACTCTATGGGGATATGTGTCCACAAAGGTAAAGATCAGGAGGAAATTGACGATTCCCATGAGTAATTCATTCTATGGGGCAGAGACTCTACTGGGGAGTAAAGGAATGAAAACGCGTGAGCAGGTCACGACTCTTGGGGAACAGCATTCCAAAGGGAATAAATCCATTGGAAAGACTCGAGCTAACTCGAAGACGCCCGTATTGGGGAATATGCCAATACAACAAAAACTATCCATAACGGATACTTCGGATAAAAATCCGGACGGGGACAATCCACTAAGGGACTTCGCTAGGGATGTCCAAAAAGACGTTGTAGCGGTGTATTCGTCGCTATATGATCTATCGATTAAATCATAAGCTAAGAGATACAGTGAAATTTTCGAGTCGCCACCGCACTTTTATTTATCCAAAGGACTGGCTAAAAAGCGAACAAAAGCCTAAGAAGTTTTACACGTAGAAAACTAATAAAAAGATCAGAGATTCTGGGTAAGGGGTAAATTACGCAATGGGAAGGTGTTAGGCACCCACTACGTCCTAGGTACTCCTAGGGAGCCCTTTTCACACTTGTTATGCAAAAATTATTATTTGTTATGACAAAAATGTTGTGCAAACATGATTGGGATGGTGAGAAAAGAATATACAAGTTTTTATTATTATTGGGTTATTGGGTTCGAACGGATGAACCCGTTGCCTACGTACCTTCCATCAAAGGTAAGGATCAGAACGCCGTAGTTCGGCTAAAAGATTTCCAAAAGTGGGTTAGGTTCAATTTTAAACACAAACCCTAGGTCTTACGTTATCCACGGGAGAAAACTCAACCTTATACAAACAACAACGTCCACCATGTGAGAACAGCTTCAACTGGCCAGAGAGGGGTTAACCCTATAATAGGCGAGGAAGACTTACAATTCAATCACTAAAGACAGAAGGTGAGATTAACATCAACCACTAAGATAAATCAAACCTATAGCTCATGTATGAAAAGATTAATGGACAAAGCCAAAACAAGTGAATGAGTGGAGTTACTGATTATGATTATGAAAATGAAGTCAAAGTATGATTAAGATCAATTCAAATAAGTATTATGAAATGAAGTTTGAAAAAAAGGTCAAGGACTTGAGTCCAGGTTTTTAGTTAGAAAAACATGAAAATGTTTGCACAACACTTATGTCAAGTTTAAAAGATAAAGTGTGAAAAGGTTCTAAGACGTAATGAATGATGAATGGATGAGGATGGATAGTAAAACTTCTTAGAAGGTTCACTTCTTGAAATCATATAGCAGATGATTCAAGAGTGTCCTTTGGAATAGCGATTAACAATAACAAACAAACAAAGCAAGCCAAAGCGGATATCGGATGCCAATCAATGGTCTTATACCAATCTCCTAAAACAAAATGGGATATCAGATGCCACTCAATGGACTTACACTAATCTCCCCAGGCAAAGAAATAAAAGCGGATACCGGATACCAATAGATGGATTTACACCAGTCTCCTAAAACAGAAATGGATATCAGATGCCACTCAATGGACTTACACCAATCTCCTCAAAAAGAAAAACAAAGATGAGAAATGGAAGTCAACTGCCAATCTATCTGGACTTAGGTTACTCCACAGTATGTTCACAGGAAATCCAATGCCACATTACAGGGACTTACAGTGGATCCTCACATACAAGCACAAAAGCAACAATATGATCACAGGAATGCAAATGCCAACTTACAGGGACTTATAATTGCAACCTCTCATACCAACAGATGAACAAACTATGATCACAGGAAAGCAGATGCCAACTTACAGGGACTTATAACTGCAACCTCACATACAAACAGATAGAACCAATTATGATCACAGGATAACAGATGCCAACTTACAGGGACTTATAACGGTATCCTCACATACAAATCAAACAGATCAAATTATGATCACAGGATAACAGATGCCAACTTACAGGGACTTATAACTGTATCCTCACATACACACAGATAAAACAGAAGATATGAGTGACCAATGAGGTCTTACACTCTATCCTTCCATATCACAGGAGCAAATGCCAAAGCAATGGACTTACAATTGTCCTCAATGGGTAAACAACAATGATAGCACACAACAGCAAATGAGATGAGCATGCACTAATGGCAATTGATGATGATGATAAATGCATAGCATACAGGCAAGCACGTGCACATGAAACAATCAATCAATCAATCAATATCAAACAGCACACTCTATAGCCAAACAAGGGGCTCACACAAGAGGGTTTGACTTTAAAAGTCCACTGTAATGGGTAAAGGTTGCTCTTAACCTGGCCATTGAGGGGCTCAGGTGAAGCAGATGAACAGGAAATGAGGGGTGTGCCTCATTGCTTCAATCTCATATTAGAGAGAGCATCAAAGAAAGTGTGGGAGTTCAGAAAGTAGGAACTCTCTCCACATTATTGACTCGATTAGATCTTGGGTATTTATCTCATTGCTTCAACCATGTAATGGGAGCAAAGAGAGGACACACTGAATAGTGGGGGATAGATTGCTTATCCCTACCTTCCACCAATTGCCTTACTTGAAGGACTTTTCCTGCTTAGGACAAATTTAAACAAACACAGGCATTGCCTCTTAAGGAGGACTTCAGACAGTTTGCCCGGTCAAATAACAGACCGGGTCTCCAGACTACATGAAGAAGAAAGGTTTATACCTCAAAGCAAATGCTAAAAAGCAAAGCAAGCAAGCAAGTTCAAAGAACTTAAGCAACTAAAGTACCTGCAAAAGTCAGACCAATTAGTAAACAGGTCAACAGTCAAAATCAAAGGAAATGACCAATAGTCAACCACAGAGGGACCAATTGTGCAAGGCACAAAGACTCAAGCATATGAGTCACCTACAAAACAAGGGTTAGCATGTGGCAAACAATCAAATTCAATCACATTTGAATGATCCTTAAAGCATTGATGCTTAACCTGAAACAGATGAACTCAACATAAGCTTAGAAGACCACTAGGACTAGCCTAGGGTCAAAGAAAGAAAAAGGTCAAGGCAGCAAGAAAAAGTCAACCTCAATCATGTAAAAAGCAAACACAATTGGATTCAAACTTATATCATGCATCATGGTCATTTCATATGCAAAAGGATGCAAAGCATGGCAAGAGAAGCATACAAAAGTCAACAGCAAAGACTTCATCCAAAAGTCAACTCAGACATTTTCAAAAATCATGAAATAAATCACACTCAATCCTAACATCTAACATGGCAAGCATGCAAAATTTCATGGCATTTGGATGAGAGGAAGGCAGTCAAATAAAATCATGAAGTCAAAACAAATTCAAGTAAGCATGGTGAAAGTCAACAAGCATAGGTCAACTTCAAAAAATCATATCAATTTGAAAACAGAAGAGAAATGAATGAGATTAACACCAATGCAAAGCTAAAAGAGTCTAGTTATCACATATGAAATTTCATGATCATACAATAAGATTTGAGAATTTCACAAAAGATTTGGCAAGGCATAGCACAAAAAGTCAACAAATGACCAAGTATGGAAGAAAATTCTCAATCAAATGGAAAACAGCAAGATTAATTCCAAGAAAATTTCATACACAAACTAGACATGTGAAAGAACATTCATGCAAAATTTCAAGTGATTTGGATAAGGGTAAGCATGTGAACAAAAATTGGGAAAATACATGATCATTCATATAGCAACAAATGTAACACATAACTTCAAAAATTCAAAGCTCACAAACCACAAATGGGAAATGCACAAACTTTATATGGAAATGAAGGTCAATGTGTCTAGTTTTACCACAAAAATTTTCAAGCTCATTGGATGCAACATGAGAATTTCACAATTGAAATGGCACAATGTATCATTTATGCACACATGTTGGAAAATCATTTATCATTTAAAATCCAGAACATGAAAAATTAATTAAAATTCACCATAAAATTCTTGACACATTTGTGATCATGATGGAAAAAATTTCATAATTTTTGGAGTTAAAATGAATAAAAAATGAATTATGGAAACTTGATGAATAATTGAATGAAGTATGAACAAACAACATGAACTATTGGTCAAACCAAGGTCAACGGGTGGCATAGCTGTAATTCTGAGCTCATTAACTTAAACTACTGCGTTTTGTGCATGAAAACGAAATGTTCTCATTGGCCAAAGGCCAATGGAACAGTAGAACAATCAACCAGCTCTCATGTTTCAGGAAATTCATGCAGCAATTAGGGTTTGGCAAAGGCATTCATTCAGCATTCGAGCAATCAATCGAAACAACATCAAATAAGTAGCAGCATGCAAAACATTGATCATACAACGACCCAGCCTCCATGTCAAACATAACAACATCAACATATGAATTTAGGCAATGTTCAGAAGGTTTCAAACTGCAGCAAGGTTCGTGGTTCAGCTTCACCAAAACAAATAAAACAACCATCACAACAACAGCATAGTATTTGGTTCATGCAACATTATCCAGCTACTAATAAACATGAGCATGAAAAAAAAAATCTGGACAGGTTTTAAGCAGCAACAGCATTCATCATGCAATCGACCAAAAGTGGAATCCAACAAAAGCGCTCAAACAGCAGGACATTGGCATTGCAAACACTCAACAACACAAGAGCTTGGCCAACAATTACAACAGCATAGCATAATTATGGACAAAGTGTTTGGTTTAATCAACAGCAGCATTCATCATCCACATGTTATCATCATGAACAAAAGCAAACAAACAGCATGGTATTCCCCATGGTATTACCAACACAAGATCACTTAGCATGGTACACAACAAGGTTCATGTAACTAGGGTTTGGCAATGGCCGCATGCATTCATGGTATCTTCATGCAACATGAGCAAACACAACAGCCAATGTTCATGCAGCAAGAGTTTTAACAAAAGGCAGGGCAATCATGTAATGTCCATACAACAATCAAACAACAGCAACATACATCAATTCCACTCCAAGGTTCATCAACATCAAACAAAATTCGAGCAAAAACACATAATAACATGGCACTGGTACAGGTTTGTTTATATGACCAACATCATGAGAAAATCAATCTCAACCAAGAGACCCAATTTGCCTGGCAACTAAACATCATCTCCAAATGGCATTAAACAGAAAAGCAGACACAGTTCAAGGAGATATTCTAGGCAGATCTAATGGATTTAAGAAACAGCAGGCATGAACATTTTCATCGAAGCTCAACATCAACCTATAGCATGGTCAGCAGCATAGCAGCAACAACATGATTATGCAGATACACATAATAACAGCAGGGGCACTTCATGGTATCTCCAAACATTCATCATTAATCAAGGAATTCAATAGCCTCATGCAGAAAAATGACACATGGTGTAGTAACCTTCATGCAATCAAAACTCCAACATGGTGAACAGCAGTGCAACAACAATGTTCATGCACATCCCAACGACAATCAAACATACACATTTATGCAGAAATTTTGGCAAGCTCTAGGGTTTATAACAGCAAGGTTCATCATTAACATCAACCAACAATTGTGAACAAACAAAACATAAACAGAATCCTCAATAATCCTGACCTATGAAGCACCATTAACATGTACATCAATTAACAGCCAAATACACATAATCATGAGCTCATGTACTGGGCAGGGTAGGGTTTCAAGACAGCAGGGCAACATACATTCATCATGCTCATATAGCAAACAGCAAAACAACAACATGAGCTGGATTTTTTTAAGCATGGTTCATTGTGTATTTACCAACACCAAAACAAACTCCTAGCATCAACAGACAAACATCAGCCAAAATATGCATAAATCCTGGGTTCACGTGCAGTTTAAGGTTTGGCCAACAATGCAACATCAACCATCATCATGTAAGTATTATAAACAAACATTAAGCAACAGCATGGTATGGGTGAGGTTTATACAGTAAGCAGGTTGACAGCATCTATCATCGTGCATTAACCACAAAAAATGAACAAAACAATATCCACAACCAACACAACCAAACATCAATCATGTGGACTTTACAAGCAGGCTTAAAGGGTTTTTTAAACAGCAGGGCAAATGCAGCAAGGTTTAGCAGCATCATGGTTTTAGCATTGTATAAACATCATAAACAAACTCAAGCAAACAACATGGCAGTGGTAATGTGCTTCAATGCAAACATGTTATACACAATAAAACCAAGACAGACATGAGATTTCTAGGCAGCCCTAGGGTTTAAGCATAACAGCAGCAGGGCATAGCATCATCATCTTCAAGAATCGACCATGAACAAAAATCTCAGAAACAACAGTCAAGCATACAAATAGCAACATCAAACATCACATAATATAGATATGGTATCCTTTTCTTCTAATTCATCATGACCACACCAAATCGATGGAAAATGCTATTGGACATAAAAAAAGAAAACCAGATTTCTCTCAATATAATTGATTACTTAGCATGATTTAAGTAGCAACATGTTCAGCATACATCCATCTACCCTAAGCATATCATGGCATGGAGAGGAAAGTGATTCGAGAACTTACTTGGTTTTGAAGAAATTATGATGCAGTGCTGTTTTGGTGATTATGAGTGCCAACAGATGGTGCTTATACTTTATGTTGATGAATCCTCGAGGTAAACCAGCTCAAAACCACACATGTGAGCTTGAACCAACCTTTGCCAATGTTGAACTCGGTGAAAAGCAGAGCGAGAAAAAGTTGTTACAGCAAGGGAATGGGGGTTCAAAAAGCTTCCTAAAGTTGTCCTAGTGAAGAAACCATGAAGAATTACTCGAAGGCTTTCAAGGTTTTGTGCAGAAAACCAATTTGGTCAAAAATGCACAAGGAGAGAGTGAGGTTTTTTTTTGGTCTGTGGCTGCAGTGTCTAGGGTTTTTCAATGTCAGAAAATGTCCTTATATTCATCTGTTTAAGGTTTCTTAATCAAGGGCTAAGTTAGTTTGGTTTTTAATGAATCATTTGCCTTTTGCTAATTTCTGCATAAGTGAGTAAGTGGAGGTGTATGTTTGCCATGAGCTGGGCCTGGACAGGCTGCATACAGACTGTATGTTTGCTGTTTGGGGATTTGCTGCAGCATGCTGTACTGGTTTTACTCTTTTTGTACCTCTATTTGCAATATTGCCAAATGTGCATTTTGATTCAAAATGATGATGGAATGATGGTATGGACATGGTTTTGGAATTAGAACACGTCACAAATATGACATGGAACTTTTCCCAATTGACCAAATCAAGAAAAACTCAAAAACTCAAAAAGTCAAAGTTTGGCCAAACTTTGAATTTAAATGCAAAAGGTCCAAAAATGCCATTTTGAATGGTAAGGTTTTAGGTCATGAAATTTATATTTTTGGAAAGAGGATGAAAAATGTGGTTTGTAGGAAAAAACCCCACCAAATTTGGCCTTATGGTTTGGGAGATATGCTCAGTTGAAGTTCACAAATTGATGAAAATGATTGGATCATATCTTGACAACCACACATGGGATTTGAGAGTTCTTGGACTTTTTGAAAATGGGAGAACAAGATCTTCAACTTTCATGTTGGGCAAAAATTCATTTGGAGCTTGTATCATGATGTAAGTTTAAGATCAAGAAGTTTCCATTTTTGGCAGTTGAAATTACAGGTCCACTTGCTATTTCTGGAAAATTTTCTGATTGGCTTGATTTTCTTCCATGATGAGGTTTGACATGATATATGAGGCTTATACAAGCATGAATGAGCTCCTTCAAATCAATTATATCCATCAAATCATTGATTAAATCCACAGTTGACCAAGTTTGACTTTTCTAGGGTTTTGAGTGACTGGACCACTTCTGATGATTTCCAAACCCTAATTCCTTGAGAACTTGACTTCAAATGATGTCTCAAGTTGTATGAACCTTTGATTAGTGATCATGGTGTCCAAATTCTGCAAGAATGGCCACCATCCATTGCTTTGACTGACTGTGACTGATTTTGACCTAATTGCTGATGATTGCTTCAACTGCAAGCAACAAGGTTAGACAGACAATATTTTTGTACTTTTTGGTTAGTAAACATATGAAAGGCAAAGATATACAAATGCAAAGTATGCTTGGTGATCAAGAAACAAAACCACAAGGCAATCTATCCACTAAGAGGAAAGCAAAGCATGCAATGATCCTTGAGGTTATGATATGAATGATATGGGCCATGAGGGATCTTAGGGCCCAAAATTGGGGTCTTACAGATGCCCCTATTTAAGGTCATTCTAGCCGGAGAAGTGAAGTTTAGAAATCTTCAACTCGACGCGGTAGAATGGGCTTAAATACAGTAATGAGACAAATTTTGGTCCCTAAGAGACCTCATGATGCAGATGTATGCATGCAAAAAACACAAATTCTGTGGGGAATATGATTCACACAGAAGAAAAGACGATCCATCGGAGTAGTACACTCACCAGGAACAGAGACTCTAACAAGACTCTATGGGGATAATAAAAGAAATGTGCGAACAAGACACGACTCTAAACTGGGGAAAAACAAAACTTGACATAACATGAACAAGACACGACTCTGATTAGAAGAGTAGAAAACAGACTGGAGAACTCACTGGGGAGTGAAGAACTCACACTGGGGAAAATGATTCCAAATGGAAAATAAATCCATTGGAGAGACACAAGCTGACTCCTGAGGAGAAGCAAAAGAAAACTCCACTGGGGAAGTAACAAAGCAAAAGGAGATGTTACCAGGCATACGGGTAACAAACTCAGGAAAATCTGACTCCACAGGGGGACCGAGGTCATAATAGGGAGCAGAAAGGAGGGAACACCAAGGATACCGGTTACTGGGTATATAATAGGTGACCGACCAAAGCGTGAATTGGATTTCACTTCCAAAACACTCATCATCCTGAAGAGAGCTAGAAAAGCAAACTTGTTTATAGGATGGACATTCAATTCCACAAGGAAAATGAATCTTACTCTGAGGGGAAAACAATCAAAAGATTGACTCAAGAGTGAATGAGATATAATATCCATTACCGTCAGAACGTGGATAGAATACTCAGATGAGATATATTATTCATTACCGGCAGACCGTGAATAATATACTCGAAAGGAAAATTATCCTGAACCGGTTACTGGGTTGTTTAAGGATAAGATCCGAAGACGTGAATTGGTTTTCACTTCCAAAACACTCATCATCCGAAAGGAGGGCTTGAAAAAGCAAATCGACTTACGGGATGGGCATTCGAATCCACAACGGGAAAACGAATCTTACTCAAATGGGGACACAAACCCAAAGAGTGCATGAGATATAATATCCATTACCGGCAGACCGTGGATAAGATACTCGCATGAGATATATTATCTATTACCGTCAGAACGTAGATAATAAACTCGCATGGTAAGAAACACCAGGGATACCGGTTACTGGGTATATAATAGGTGATCTACCGAAACGTGAATTGGTTTTCACTTCCAAAACACTCATCATCCAAAACACAAACTGGTTAAAGGATGGCTATTCGATTCTACAAAGAATACGAATCTTGCTCAGTTGGGGAAAATCAACAAAGGATTCCAACTAAAGAGCGCATGAGATATATTATTCATTACCGGCAGACCGTGAATAATACACTCGAAAGGAAAAGACACCAGAGATACCGGTTACTGGGTATATAATAGGTGACTAACCAAAAAGAGAGACAATCGATACCGGGCATACGGGTAAACGAAAGACAACTCAAAGGGATAAATTGCAAGCATCCGGCAATTATCCAACAACAAGAAATATTCGACTCCACAAAGGGAAAAACGAATCTTACTCGACTGGGGAAACACAAAAGGTTTCGACTGAAGAGTGCATAAGATATACTATTCATTACCGGCAGACCGTGAATAATATACTCGCATGGAAGATTATCCACAACCGGTTACTGGGTTAACAACGGTTAAATCAACCGAACAGAAAGGCATCGGGATACCAAATTAGGTATATAATGATAACCAATCAAAAGAAGCAACAGACATTACCAACAAAAGGGTAAATGAAAGGCAAACTGCTGAGGATAAATTGCAAGCATCCGGCAATTATCGACAGAAGACTAACTGGGGATGCATTGGTAAACAATCAATGATCCGGGGAACAAATCACTAGCATACGGTGAAAAGACCCACTGGGGATAAAATTGCTAGCATACGGCAATTATCCACAAAAGACTTGCTGAGGATATAAGTGCTGATCTGAGCAACTTATACAAGCAAAAGAAAATCATCATCAAGTATTGAATGAAGATAACCACAAAAATCAGGGTTTACATCTACCGAATACGGGGTAGAAGACCAACAACTCCGCGTGGGGATAGAACAAATCACAAATCCGCACGGGAAACCAAAATAGGGTTATAACAAACCACAAACTGCTGAAGAGCAGGAAAATAGGATTTTACAACTACCAGGTATGAGGTAGAAAACCAAAAACTCTGGCTGGAGAATAAAAGGTGTATAACCACAAATTCTGTTAAGAAAGCCAGAAAAAGTAGGACTTATAACTACCGGTATGAGGGTAGAGGCCCAAACACATTCCGCTGGGGAACAACCCACTGGGAAGCACAAGATATTTGACAAATAGCCAATTCGGGAATAATCCGAAAAGACGGACTGAATTAAGACACGTCCTAATGAGGATGTAACTCAAATAGGAAAATCCATCCCAATATATGTGTTGGGAGGAAACGGAAGAAACCGTCATCCACGAGGATATATCTCAGTGGGGAACTGCAGAAGGAAAGACAGACTCATTTTCTGCTTATGGGGTTGACTCTATATGGAGAGATTTATAACACCCGACATCTGCTTGGGGAGATCTGTAAAGAGATCTATATCACCATAGCAGAAGACACGACAAACAAAAGATATATGGCAAGAAATGCATCATGAATATCTGAATGTTTTATGAATATGCATGAATATGCGTGATTTATGTTTGATGAATGCTGACAAAACAGACAATCCTAACACAAACAGGTTCAGGAACCAAACGTCCGGTATTATACTTCCAGGGGAAAAACCAGCTGGAGAGCCAATCTGCGGAGATCTACATGCTGAAGAGCAAAGATCTGCAGGTACTGCTGAAGAAGCAGAGAATCAGAAAATATCAGGGCATAACCCAATCAGGGTACAGATAGTCACAACGGGCAAAACAGCCACCAAGACAAATCTGTAGGGGAACAAGAGAAGTCCCAAAGTATCTGCAGGGGATCCCAGTGTCAACTGAGAAACACAAAGTGCATGAGCACAAGCACAAATGCTGTAGAAGCAAATCCACATAACTCCGCTGGGGGACAACCCACTGAGGGAGAATGATATCATCCAGGTAGAATCTAACTGCATAAGCAACTCTACTGGGGAAAACTGTCGGCTACTCTCTTGGGAACATACCACTGAGGGAGGACAGATCAACCAAATAGATTCTGCAACGAATCACTCCACTCGGGGAGAATATACAGCAAACTGATCACGACAAGTAGATTCTGCAATACAAGCCACTCTACTGGGGATCACAAATAGTCAGGAAATTAATCCGTTCACTGGAGGCTAGAGCCATCATCCGACTATATCGGGGATTGAAGGAGTATTCAACAGGCAAACATGCCACAACAAACATCCTGCAGACTACGCTGAGGAAAGATGATTGCAATATACTGGGATGTCAACCCAAATCAAAACTGCTCAGGAAAATAAATCCTGCTCTGCTGGAGAGAAAAAGCTCTGATGGAGAGAGAGCAACAATTCCACAGACGACTTCGCCGGGGAGAAGGTAAAGTACCGGGTATCAAACCACTGACTTACCGAGTCTTCAAAAGAAACAAACGTGCTGAGGAAACAGACAAATCCTGCTGGCACACTGCATGGGGAAGGCGGTAACAACTCCACTTACAACCCTGGTGGGGATATTAATAACAGCTTTACTCGCGACTCCGAGGGGAGTATCAATAACAGTTACTCATGACTGTGCTGAGGAGACAAATAAAGTCTGGGGCGTACGACCCACTAGAGAAAGTGACGGGGCACCAAGGTGACAAACCATCAACCGCCGAAACTTCTATAAGGAAAACACCCATGCTGGGGGAAAAACTGCTGCTGGAGAAACGGAGTCTTCAACAACAAACCACTTGCAACTGTACTGGGGAACAGCCCCAACAACAACTTTGTTTGAGGAACAACCTCAACAAAGATCTGAAGAAAGAAGATACCACCAAACCAGGAATATGAACAGATGTCTTACCTGTTGGGAATCATGCCACCCTTGGGAGAGCACTGAGGTATTCTTGAGTATCCTTTCAATCTTGTGAATGTTCACTTTGTTTAAAACAAAAATTTTGAAAAATTTGATTTGTTTAAAACAATGACATTTTATCAATTTAAAACATGCAAAACATTTGTTGAATTGAAACAAATAAGAGTGCAAATAAATTGGATAAAAAGCTCAAATTGATTTGATAGAATGGTAGCCTGCAAATGGCAAGACTCCATAGATCTGTACAAATTTGAAATCAGTGATATATATTGGAAGAGGGCTACATTGAACATAATGATCCTTTCTCTACCGATTTGAATTCCGATGTATCCGAAGCTTCAGTTGACGACGAATCGAGAATCTTCTGACGAAATGACGACTGATGAACCAGAAAGTCTTGTCAGGATGCAGTTACTTGCCAAATCCCTAATTTTTGCCTAGATTGCCCCAGAGTGAGGTACTCAATCTAGCGGGATGCAAATATATCTTTTTTTTTCAAGTCTCTAATTTTTTGCCTGAATTACCCTTGCGGGTTCTCCACCGAGACGCTCATTTTTGCCTAAGCCGCCCTTTCGGGTTTTCAACTTAGCGAGCTATTCTGTTTTTTTTCATTCTTTTTTTTTCATTTGCATATACTTTTTTCTTTTAGGCAAAGTATCTCTTAACTGCATCTGAATTCACAGGACGAGTGAAATCCTCCCCATCCATTGTTGTAAGCATCAAAGCACCGCCTGAAAAGGCTCTCTTAACAACATATGGACCCTCGTAGTTTGGAGTCCACTTGCCCCTGGAATCGGGCGCGAAAGACAAAACTTTCTTGAGCACAAGGTCACCTTCTCGGAACACACGAGGCTTGACCTTCTTGTCGAATGCTTTCTTCATTCTTTGCTGATATAACTGACCATGACACATGGCAGTTAATCGTTTCTCTTCAATTAGATTCAACTGGTCATAACGACTCTGAATCCATTCAGCATCAGTCAACTTGGCTTCCATCAAGACTCGCATTGATGGGATCTCCACCTCTACTGGGAGAACGGCTTCCATGCCATAAACAAGAGAGAAAGGGGTTGCCCCTGTTGAAGTGCGTACAGACGTACGATATCCATGCAAAGCAAATGGCAGCATCTCATGCCAATCTTTGTACGTGACAGTCATCTTCTGGATAATTCTCTTGATATTCTTGTTAGCAGCTTCAACAGCCCCATTCATCTTAGGTCTGTAAGGAGAGGAATTATGGTGTGCAATCTTAAATTCAGCGCACAACTCATCCATCATCTTGTTATTCAGATTGGATCCATTATCAGTAATGATCCTTTCTGGCACACCATAACGGCAAATCAACTGGTTCTTGATAAACTTCACAACCACCTGTCTGGTTACATTCGCGTACGACGCGGCTTCAACCCATTTGGTGAAGTAATCAATTGCTACGAGAATAAACCGATGTCCGTTGGACGCTTTCGGCTCAATCATGCCGATCATGTCGATTCCCCACATAGAGAAAGGCCATGGTGATGAAATCACATTCAGGAGTGTCGGAGGAATATGAATCTTATCCGCATAAATTTGACACTTGTGACATTTCTTCACATACTTGCAACAGTCAGACTCCATTGTCAGCCAATAGTAGCCTGCTCTCAACATTTTCTTAGCCATGGCATGTCCATTGGAATGAGTACCAAATGAACCCTCATGGACCTCAGTCATCAATAGGTTTGCTTCGTGTCTATCCACGCATCTGAGCAAAACCATATCGAAATTTCTCTTGTACAGCACTTCACCACTGAGGTAGAAACTGCCTGACAACCTTCTCAAAGTTTTCCTATCTTTCACAGATGCCCCAGGCGGGTAGACCTGGTTCTGGAGGAAATTCTTGATATCAAAGTACCAAGGCTTGTCATCTTTCACTTCTTCAATTGCAAATATGTGAGCTGGTCTGTCCAAGCGCATCACAGTAATGTTGGGAACATCATTCCACCATCTGACAACTATCATAGGAGCAAGCGTAGCAAGGGCATCTGCCATCCGATTATCCTCTCGAGGAATATGATAAAATTCAACTTCTGTGAAGAAAGTTGAAATTCTCCTTGCATAATCTCTGTATGGGATGAGACTTGGTTGATTTGTCTCCCATTCACCTTTGATCTGATTGACAACCAAAGCTGAATCACCATAGACATCAAGATACTTGATTCTTAAGTCAATGCATTCTTCAAGTCCCATAATACAGGCTTCATACTCCGCCATGTTATTCGTGCATTTGAAAGTTAGCCTTGCTGTAAATGGAATGTGCGAACCCTGGGGATTAACAATTACTGCCCCAATTCCATTTCCATATTGATTAACAGCGCCATCAAACACCATCGTCCATCTGGAACCAGGTTCTGGACCTTCGTCAAGTGTAGGCTCATCGCAATCTTTCATCTTCAAATACAGAATTTCCTCATCCGGGAAGTCATACTGAACAGACTGATGATCTTCAATTGGCTGGTGCGCTAAGTGGTCAGCCAAGATACTACCTTTGATAGCTTTCTGAGCTCGATACTCAATATCATACTCAGACAACAGCATCTGCCAACGGGCAATCCTCCCAGTCAAAGCAGGCTTCTCGAAAATATACTTAATTGGATCCATTCTGGATATCAACCAAGTTGTATGATTTATCATGTATTGGCGCAAACGCTTAGCTGCCCAAGCTAAAGCACAGCACGTCTTCTCAAGCATAGAGTACCGAGACTCACAATCAGTAAACTTCTTACTGAGGTAGTAGATAGCAAACTCCTTCTTCCCTGATTCATCTTGTTGACCGAGTACACAACCCATCGAGTCTTCAAGAACTGTCAAGTACATAATCAGAGGTCTTCCTTCCACAGGCGGAGACAAAATCGGAGGTTCAGACAGATAATCCTTGATACTGTCGAAAGCTTTCTGGCAATCCTCGGTCCAGTCATGAGACTGATCTTTCCGGAGGAGCTTGAATATCGGCGCACATGTGGCAGTCATGTGGGATATAAATCTGGAAATGTAGTTCAAGCGGCCAAGAAAACCCCGGACTTGCTTCTCAGTTTTGGGTGCAGGCATCTCTTGTATTGCTTTGACCTTTGCAGGATCAACCTCAATACCTCTTTCACTTACCACAAAACCCAACAACTTTCCGGAACGGACTCCAAAAGTACATTTGTTCGGATTCAGACGAAGCTGGAATTTCCTCAAACGCTGAAAAAGCTTCAACAAATGCTCAATATGCTCAACTTCCGTTCGGGACTTGGCAATCATATCATCAACATAGACTTCTATCTCCTTGTGCATCATGTCATGAAACAAGGTAGTCATAGCTCGTTGATACGTGGCTCCGGCGTTCTTCAAACCGAAGGGCATCACTCGATAACAGAATGTTCCCCAAGGTGTGATGAATGTTGTCTTCTCCATATCCTCTGGTGCCATTTTGATTTGATTATATCCGGAAAATCCGTCCATAAAGGAAAAGACTTTGAATTTAGCTGTATTGTCTACCAACATGTCAATGTGTGGTAGAGGAAAATCATCCTTTGGGCTAGCTTTATTCAAATCTCTGTAATCAACGCACATACGGACTTTTCCGTCCTTCTTAGGAACAGGCACAATATTGGCCACCCATAGAGGATATGTCGAAGTCACCAGAAACCCCGCATCAATTTGCTTCTGAACTTCCTCTTTGATCTTTACTGCCATATCTGGATGAGTCCTTCTGAGCTTCTGCTTCACGGGCACGCACTCAGGCTTCAAAGGCAGGAAATGTTGCACAATATCTGTATCTAAACCCGGCATGTCTTCATATGACCAAGCAAAGATATCTGAATATTCTCGTAGCAAGTTGATCAAATCTTCCTTAACAGACCCTTCAAGAAGTGCCCCAATCTTCACCAGGCGCTCACAATCTTCAGATCCCAAGTTGACTGTTTCCAAGTCTTCGAGATGCGGCTGAATGATCTTCTCTTCGTGCTCAAGGAGACGGGTGATCTCATCAGGAATCTCTTCAACGTCATCTTCTTCTGCCTCAAATACAGGGAATTCAAAGTTGGGAGATGGCGTTGGATCATTATGTTCAATGGGTTTTAGGATCAACCTGCATAATGATTTTGGTTAAGAAAAATTTCAGAATTTAAGCAAGCAAATCATTATGCAGATGAAAAATGTTGCTTTTACAGCTTTTATTTTGTTTTTATGGTTTTTTGTGATCACTGATTTCATAAAGAAAAGCAAAAAGTGAAAACAAAGGAAAAACAAGTGTTTAACAATGCAAAAATTGAATGAAAATATCATTGTATATATGCTTTGCCAACAATGTCATCACTTCTCCTTTTGGCATGGGGGAAGGGTTTTAAACAAAATGAACAATTACTCTGATCTATGGATAACTGTAGGAACATCCACAGCGACCCAATTGTGGCAGACACCACCAGGAATAACAAAATTGTTCAAGTCTTCTGCATCTTCTTCTTCAATGATAGCAGCAGCTTCCTCTTCTGCAGGTTGATCAGCATGGATGAATCCTCCACTGGTGAACAGACCTTGCTCATTGCATGCCCCAGAACCATAGCCAATGCCAGCCCGGGATCGGTTATCTTCAAGTTCAAGCACTTTCCCTAATCCAGCGACTGCACCACATTCAATGGCCAGCTTAGCATCTCGGTAGGAAGTGAATGAAGGAGACTTCTTCTCGATTGGTTTATCAATAGATAAAGCTTGAAACTGAGTTCCAACTTCATCCTCTGCGTCAATGTACGAGAAAGAAGACAGATTACTGACCAGGAGAGCCTTTTCTCCCCCTACTACAATCAATTTCTTATTTTTGACAAACTTCAGCTTTTGGTGTAGGGTGGATGTCACGGCGCCAGCCTCGTGAATCCATGGTCTGCCCAAGAGACAGCTGTAAGATGGGTGAATATCCATTACTTGAAAAGTGATCTGGAAATCGCTTGGTCCAATTTTGATCGGGAGATCAACTTCCCCAATCACGGTCTTACGCGACCCATCAAAAGCTTTTACAACAACCCCACTCTGCCTCATAGGAGGACCTTGATATGACAATCGAGAGAGTGTGGATTTTGGCAATACATTAAGGGACGATCCAGTGTCCACCAGCACATTGGACATTGCATCAGATTTGCAATTCATGGATATGTGTAAAGCCATGTTGTGGTCTCTTCCCTCCTCAGGGAGATCAGCGTCACAGAAGCTCAAAGTGTTGCAAGCGGTGATGTTTGCAACAATGCTATCGAATTGTTCCAGGGTGACGTCATGATCGACATATGCCAGGTCCAAGACTTTCTGCAGAGACTCCCTATGGGGTTCTGAATTCAGCAATAGAGAAAGTATAGAAATCTTGGAGGGCGTGTGTAGAAGCTGGTCTACAATATTATACTCACTCTTTCTGATGAGCCTCAGCATCTCATCAGATTCTTCATCAACAATGCCACTCGGGCCATCTGAAGAAACAGGAGTCTTTTGTACAGAGGAGGAAGGCTGGGCAACAGCAAGTGCCGGATTCTGAACATTTACAGCATTTCCAACAGGATGCACAACAGATTCAGAAGCAACAGCCTTAGCAGGCGCAGAAAAGACACGACCACTGCGGGTCAATCCACTAACATCAGCGATAGTGGTCACGGAAGTAGACGGCAGAGGTAACTCAACCCCATCCTGGACAGCAACAGGATTGTACCGGAAAGGTACGGCTTTATCAGATGAGTACGGCACAGGGCCGGCTGGCTTGATAATCAAAGAAGGTGAAGCCTTAGGCTTGTTGCTATTATAGCGAATAACAACGGGCTCTGGTAGCTTGAACACCGGGGAGATGACACTCACTTCGGGCTCAACTGTATCCACATTGCGATTCTGGAGAATCTCAATGGTACCTTCATTCAACAATTTCTGAAGTTCACAGCGCACTTGATCACAACCCAAGCGGTTAACAGAACAGACACGGCACTTATCGTGGTTATGCTCCAAATAGCTGTGCTGACACAGCATCTTATGTAAATCAACCAACGATTGCCGGATATGGCTGACATACTTCACCTTGTACCTCCCAAGGTCTTCCTGGATCATATTCACGGATTTCCCATGCGAAGGCAATGGGTTCCTGGTGACATTCGGGTTTGAGTCTTCAAAACTCAGAATTCCACTTCTCATAAGGTCTTGAACCTTATTCTTCAGCGGGAAACAGTTCTCAACGTTGTGGCCCGGAGCACCGGAATGGTAGACACAATGCTGGTCTGGTTTGTACCACCATTGCGGATTGGCAGGAATAGCAGGAGGATCCCTGGGTGAAACCAACTTCCTCTCCAACAAGGAGGGATAAAGCTCGGTATATGTCATCGGAATCGGGTCGAAGCTGACCTTCTTCCTATCATAATTCACATTTGCTTGATTGGTTGTACTTCCACGAGGCTGGTAAGCCTGTTGTTGTGGACGCTGCTGTTGCTGTTGATATTGCGGTTGTGGATATTGCTGCTGATGCTGATACTGCTGAGCATTATCCTTGAATACAGGTGCCACACTAGCCACCTGATGCTGATGTTTGGCACGATGTGCAGGCTTCCTCTGAACAGAGGGTCTTCGATGTTTGGGCTGAGACTGCACAGCATGCGCTTCACCTTCTTTCCTCTTAAACGCTCCATACCGTTTAGAGGAAGAACCATCATCTTTTGTTAACCGTCCTTCACGGACACCTTCTTCAAGACGCATCCCCATGTTCACCATCTCGGTGAAATCAGAGGGAGCGCTGGCCACCATTCTCTCATAATAGAATGAACCAAGAGTCTTTAGAAAGATTTTGGTCATCTCTTTCTCTTCTAACGGTGGAGTGATTTGAGCTGCCAGCTCACGCCATCTCTGGGCGTACTCCTTGAACGATTCTTTGTCCTTTTGTGACATAGACCTGAGTTGATCTCTGTCAGGCGCCATGTCAACATTGTATTTATATTGCTTGACGAAAGCTTCGCCAAGATCATTGAAAGAGCGGATGTTGGCACTGTCCAAGCTCATGTACCAGCGGAGAGCAGCACCAGACAAGCTGTCTTGAAAGTAGTGGATCAAGAGTTGATCGTTGTCGGTCTGCGTGGACATCTTCCTGGCATACATGACTAAGTGTGCCAAAGGACAAGTGTTCCCTTTATACTTCTCAAAGTCTGGGACTTTGAATTTGACTGGTATTTTAACACCGGGAACCAAGCAAAGTTCGGCTGCTGACTTGCCGAAGAGATCTTTGCCTCTAAGAGTTCTCAATTCCTTTCTCAGCTCCAGGAATTGGTCGTTCATAGCATCCATTTTCTCGTGAACATCTGAGCCTTCAGAAGCCTCAGAGTGATAAATGGTGTCGTCTACCCTAGGCATGGTATGCACGACGGGAGGAACAGGAATAGGGACCGGGCTAGATGCCGGCATTTGAGCAAATGTTGGAGCTGGCAGATCAGGCATGAAGCCGGGAGGCATCCCCCAAGGAAAACCGGGAGGCATGGCGTTTGGTTGATGGGCACTAACAGGCACCGATGTAGTAGCTATCTCAGATATAACTGTCCGCTGAACCGGAGTTGCTGGCTGTTGGGGAGCAGGCTGATTCTGGGCAGCAAGAAGTTGCTCCATCAATGCGCCAAGTCTGGCGACTTCATCTCTCAAACTCTGGTTCTCTTGTTCCAATTGCTCCATAATCCTTGCAGAGTTGACTCGCGTATAATACCGGTGAGTCAGCTTGTCTTCAAAATAAATGAAGAGCAGATGTTAGAACCGGAAGACCAGAAAAATGGGTACCTGTTTATGCAAGAATGATGCATGAAATGCTTGTGCAAATGCTTTGATTTTCAAGGAACCCTTAGGGTTTTGTTTGCAATATTTTGAATATTTAAACCATTTTGATTGCTCATGGAAAATATTTCATTCAAAATATTAAGACAAAGAAATACAACATTCTTTTAAATATTACAAAGAGAAAAGGTAAATGACATCCTATGGATCCCTATTAGCTCGGGATGCTGGAAGACGAGAAGTGTACAACTTCTTGATCTCTCTCTCATAGGCGGCCTCCATATCAACTTTTTCCTTTGCAAGTTGATCATACTTCCTCTTCCAGAATTTGGAAGACTGAGGAAGCAGAGAAGTCCAAGTGTCGTTCGGATCGTCGATCACTCGGTGCTCGAGAAATTCAATCATATCATCTTTCTCCTTGAGCTGCTGCAGCAAATCCTCTCTCTCGCGGATCCAGGCACGCGAAAGGTCTTCCTCTCTCAACTCCTCTACACGTTGGGTAGGGAGGGTTGAAGGCCCAGCCACATCCAACAGTGTAGGTCTCGGATGATCATATGGCATCAGGTAGGTAGCAGCCCTCTGTCTGACCCAAGAGGTATATGGCTCCAAAGCAATGCAGTTCTTCGGACCCAATTCATTCCTACTCTTTATGCGAATATTGCGCCAAGCGCGGACAAATCTGGCTTTCAGGCCTTGGGGATCTTTACCCTCCTGAAAGAATACACCTTCTAACAGAATGTTATGGGGTTTATCTTTTAGGGGGAACCCAAGCTGACGACGTGCAAGCGTAGGGTTGTAGGTAATTCCACCACATGTACCAAGAAGAGGCACATTGGGGAATTCACCACAAGAGTTGATGATCTGAACGGTATCGTACACGCGATCATACCAGGTGATATCATCATTGGTGAGAGACATGAGCCTCTGAGACCACCGTAGACATCCCTTGTTCTCCTTGAAAGCAACTGTCTGCGGCAAGTGCGAAATAAACCACTTGTACAGCAGGGGTAAACAGCAGACAATGACTCCTCCATTCTTCATATTCCTCAGATGTATGGAGACATATGCATCACCCAACAAGGTCGGAACCGGATTAAGAACTGAAAAGATCCTAATGGCATTCATGTCGACGAACTTGTCAAAGTTGGGAAACAGCACCAATCCATAGATAAGCAATACGAATAGAGCCTCAAAGGCATCCTCACTCATGGCCTTCCCATAGAAGGTAGCTTGTGCAATGAGGAACTCGGAAGGAAAACCCTGAATTCCGCCTTTGATAGTCAGATTAGCTCTAATTAGATCTTCATCTATGTGCAACAGGCTGGAAATCTCTCGAGCAGATGGAATACTCTCTAAGCCACTGAACGGCACTTGATCCAGAATCGGAATCCCAATAAGGTGAGAGTATTCTTCCAAAGTCGGCAGCAACTGGAAGTCCGGAAATAAGAAGCAATGATAGAGCGGATCATAGAACTGAGCAAGAGTGCTCATCAATCCCTCATCCACTTGAGTAGTCAGCAACGGCAGAAGCTTCCCATATCGAGCCTTGAAACCCAAGGGATCTAATACATACGATGTCAGATTCCTTAACTCTTTTACATCGGGTTGCTTGAAGCTGTACTTCTTTGTATGCCTTTTTGGTCTTTCCATGTCTGAAAATTTTGCAAATAACCCTTTAAGTTCCTTGAAAATTTTCTCTTTTATGACATGAATGCGGATGAATGCGTGAATGTATGAATGCAACAATCACACTCAAGGATCAAACAAAGCACACCAAACAAAGGTCGTGGGAAAGCTCTATGTATCCCTAATATCAATCATCCATTTTGGTGGATTTAGGTTTTCACCTTATCGACACCCAAGTTCCATTGATATTAACGGTACATGAACCGGTTCTAACATTCTTAATATCAACCAGCCGCTTTGATGGATTTTAGGTTTTACACCTGATCCGGGATCCATTGATATTAACAATGTTTGAACGACTCAACCACGAATCACGGGTTTGCTGAGAGTCACGAGCATGGAGTCTCGGTTAAGAACCACCCAAAGGGAGTGTACTAGGGTTTAAACCTGCCAGACATGTTCTATCAGAGGTTCCCATAATCATCGTTCCATCTTTCGAATATTATCGGAGGAACGAATACTCGTATTCCAAGAATATTCTCAAGAGAAACTCTTATGAGTGTAGTATCGCGTAACAATCGTATCAGAACTGACATCTGAACGACCTCCGCACTACGGTCCTAAAAATAGGCCAAGATGGGTTTGGTAAACTAAGGTCCTTGGCTTCTGCGGAACATGATTGAAAGAATAATGCCTAACCACAAATAACTTGTGTGACATTATTAGTTCAACATGACCTCCACCAAGTGAATGGACTTGCAAGTCAACTGGCTAAGGACTACTCCACACCAGTCGACAAGACTATGCCATTCTCCTATCCTAGAGTGCACTCGAGTTCGGGTATAGAACTCATCTCACAGATCACCAAAGCAAACAGCAAATGTATATCAAGCAATTCACACATTACAATCAATACATTCATCCCAAATCGTACAAAAATATGTCAGAAATGACAAACAATATAGCACAACAAGGGTGAAAAGTAGGCAATACAACCAGAGATTCTGGGTTCGATCCCCAGCAGAGTCGCCACTTTTCTGTAGCGGTGTATTCGTCGCTATATGATCTATCGATTAAATCATAAGCTAAGAGATACAGTGAAATTTTCGAGTCGCCACCGCACTTTTATTTATCCAAAGGACTGGCTAAAAAGCGAACAAAAGCCTAAGAAGTTTTACACGTAGAAAACTAATAAAAAGATCAGAGATTCTGGGTAAGGGGTAAATTACGCAATGGGAAGGTGTTAGGCACCCACTACGTCCTAGGTACTCCTAGGGAGCCCTTTTCACACTTGTTATGCAAAAATTATTATTTGTTATGACAAAAATGTTGTGCAAACATGATTGGGATGGTGAGAAAAGAATATACAAGTTTTTATTATTATTGGGTTATTGGGTTCGAACGGATGAACCCGTTGCCTACGTACCTTCCATCAAAGGTAAGGATCAGAACGCCGTAGTTCGGCTAAAAGATTTCCAAAAGTGGGTTAGGTTCAATTTTAAACACAAACCCTAGGTCTTACGTTATCCACGGGAGAAAACTCAACCTTATACAAACAACAACGTCCACCATGTGAGAACAGCTTCAACTGGCCAGAGAGGGGTTAACCCTATAATAGGCGAGGAAGACTTACAATTCAATCACTAAAGACAGAAGGTGAGATTAACATCAACCACTAAGATAAATCAAACCTATAGCTCATGTATGAAAAGATTAATGGACAAAGCCAAAACAAGTGAATGAGTGGAGTTACTGATTATGATTATGAAAATGAAGTCAAAGTATGATTAAGATCAATTCAAATAAGTATTATGAAATGAAGTTTGAAAAAAAGGTCAAGGACTTGAGTCCAGGTTTTTAGTTAGAAAAACATGAAAATGTTTGCACAACACTTATGTCAAGTTTAAAAGATAAAGTGTGAAAAGGTTCTAAGACGTAATGAATGATGAATGGATGAGGATGGATAGTAAAACTTCTTAGAAGGTTCACTTCTTGAAATCATATAGCAGATGATTCAAGAGTGTCCTTTGGAATAGCGATTAACAATAACAAACAAACAAAGCAAGCCAAAGCGGATATCGGATGCCAATCAATGGTCTTATACCAATCTCCTAAAACAAAATGGGATATCAGATGCCACTCAATGGACTTACACTAATCTCCCCAGGCAAAGAAATAAAAGCGGATACCGGATACCAATAGATGGATTTACACCAGTCTCCTAAAACAGAAATGGATATCAGATGCCACTCAATGGACTTACACCAATCTCCTCAAAAAGAAAACAAAGATGAGAAATGGAAGTCAACTGCCAATCTATCTGGACTTAGGTTACTCCACAGTATGTTCACAGGAAATCCAATGCCACATTACAGGGACTTACAGTGGATCCTCACATACAAGCACAAAAGCAACAATATGATCACAGGAATGCAAATGCCAACTTACAGGGACTTATAATTGCAACCTCTCATACCAACAGATGAACAAACTATGATCACAGGAAAGCAGATGCCAACTTACAGGGACTTATAACTGCAACCTCACATACAAACAGATAGAACCAATTATGATCACAGGATAACAGATGCCAACTTACAGGGACTTATAACGGTATCCTCACATACAAATCAAACAGATCAAATTATGATCACAGGATAACAGATGCCAACTTACAGGGACTTATAACTGTATCCTCACATACACACAGATAAAACAGAAGATATGAGTGACCAATGAGGTCTTACACTCTATCCTTCCATATCACAGGAGCAAATGCCAAAGCAATGGACTTACAATTGTCCTCAATGGGTAAACAACAATGATAGCACACAACAGCAAATGAGATGAGCATGCACTAATGGCAATTGATGATGATGATAAATGCATAGCATACAGGCAAGCACGTGCACATGAAACAATCAATCAATCAATCAATATCAAACAGCACACTCTATAGCCAAACAAGGGGCTCACACAAGAGGGTTTGACTTTAAAAGTCCACTGTAATGGGTAAAGGTTGCTCTTAACCTGGCCATTGAGGGGCTCAGGTGAAGCAGATGAACAGGAAATGAGGGGTGTGCCTCATTGCTTCAATCTCATATTAGAGAGAGCATCAAAGAAAGTGTGGGAGTTCAGAAAGTAGGAACTCTCTCCACATTATTGACTCGATTAGATCTTGGGTATTTATCTCATTGCTTCAACCATGTAATGGGAGCAAAGAGAGGACACACTGAATAGTGGGGGATAGATTGCTTATCCCTACCTTCCACCAATTGCCTTACTTGAAGGACTTTTCCTGCTTAGGACAAATTTAAACAAACACAGGCATTGCCTCTTAAGGAGGACTTCAGACAGTTTGCCCGGTCAAATAACAGACCGGGTCTCCAGACTACATGAAGAAGAAAGGTTTATACCTCAAAGCAAATGCTAAAAAGCAAAGCAAGCAAGCAAGTTCAAAGAACTTAAGCAACTAAAGTACCTGCAAAAGTCAGACCAATTAGTAAACAGGTCAACAGTCAAAATCAAAGGAAATGACCAATAGTCAACCACAGAGGGACCAATTGTGCAAGGCACAAAGACTCAAGCATATGAGTCACCTACAAAACAAGGGTTAGCATGTGGCAAACAATCAAATTCAATCACATTTGAATGATCCTTAAAGCATTGATGCTTAACCTGAAACAGATGAACTCAACATAAGCTTAGAAGACCACTAGGACTAGCCTAGGGTCAAAGAAAGAAAAAGGTCAAGGCAGCAAGAAAAAGTCAACCTCAATCATGTAAAAAGCAAACACAATTGGATTCAAACTTATATCATGCATCATGGTCATTTCATATGCAAAAGGATGCAAAGCATGGCAAGAGAAGCATACAAAAGTCAACAGCAAAGACTTCATCCAAAAGTCAACTCAGACATTTTCAAAAATCATGAAATAAATCACACTCAATCCTAACATCTAACATGGCAAGCATGCAAAATTTCATGGCATTTGGATGAGAGGAAGGCAGTCAAATAAAATCATGAAGTCAAAACAAATTCAAGTAAGCATGGTGAAAGTCAACAAGCATAGGTCAACTTCAAAAAATCATATCAATTTGAAAACAGAAGAGAAATGAATGAGATTAACACCAATGCAAAGCTAAAAGAGTCTAGTTATCACATATGAAATTTCATGATCATACAATAAGATTTGAGAATTTCACAAAAGATTTGGCAAGGCATAGCACAAAAAGTCAACAAATGACCAAGTATGGAAGAAAATTCTCAATCAAATGGAAAACAGCAAGATTAATTCCAAGAAAATTTCATACACAAACTAGACATGTGAAAGAACATTCATGCAAAATTTCAAGTGATTTGGATAAGGGTAAGCATGTGAACAAAAATTGGGAAAATACATGATCATTCATATAGCAACAAATGTAACACATAACTTCAAAAATTCAAAGCTCACAAACCACAAATGGGAAATGCACAAACTTTATATGGAAATGAAGGTCAATGTGTCTAGTTTTACCACAAAAATTTTCAAGCTCATTGGATGCAACATGAGAATTTCACAATTGAAATGGCACAATGTATCATTTATGCACACATGTTGGAAAATCATTTATCATTTAAAATCCAGAACATGAAAAATTAATTAAAATTCACCATAAAATTCTTGACACATTTGTGATCATGATGGAAAAAATTTCATAATTTTTGGAGTTAAAATGAATAAAAATGAATTATGGAAACTTGATGAATAATTGAATGAAGTATGAACAAACAACATGAACTATTGGTCAAACCAAGGTCAACGGGTGGCATAGCTGTAATTCTGAGCTCATTAACTTAAACTACTGCGTTTTGTGCATGAAAACGAAATGTTCTCATTGGCCAAAGGCCAATGGAACAGTAGAACAATCAACCAGCTCTCATGTTTCAGGAAATTCATGCAGCAATTAGGGTTTGGCAAAGGCATTCATTCAGCATTCGAGCAATCAATCGAAACAACATCAAATAAGTAGCAGCATGCAAAACATTGATCATACAACGACCCAGCCTCCATGTCAAACATAACAACATCAACATATGAATTTAGGCAATGTTCAGAAGGTTTCAAACTGCAGCAAGGTTCGTGGTTCAGCTTCACCAAAACAAATAAAACAACCATCACAACAACAGCATAGTATTTGGTTCATGCAACATTATCCAGCTACTAATAAACATGAGCATGAAAAAAAAAATCTGGACAGGTTTTAAGCAGCAACAGCATTCATCATGCAATCGACCAAAAGTGGAATCCAACAAAAGCGCTCAAACAGCAGGACATTGGCATTGCAAACACTCAACAACACAAGAGCTTGGCCAACAATTACAACAGCATAGCATAATTATGGACAAAGTGTTTGGTTTAATCAACAGCAGCATTCATCATCCACATGTTATCATCATGAACAAAAGCAAACAAACAGCATGGTATTCCCCATGGTATTACCAACACAAGATCACTTAGCATGGTACACAACAAGGTTCATGTAACTAGGGTTTGGCAATGGCCGCATGCATTCATGGTATCTTCATGCAACATGAGCAAACACAACAGCCAATGTTCATGCAGCAAGAGTTTTAACAAAAGGCAGGGCAATCATGTAATGTCCATACAGCAATCAAACAACAGCAACATACATCAATTCCACTCCAAGGTTCATCAACATCAAACAAAATTCGAGCAAAAACACATAATAACATGGCACTGGTACAGGTTTGTTTATATGACCAACATCATGAGAAAATCAATCTCAACCAAGAGACCCAATTTGCCTGGCAACTAAACATCATCTCCAAATGGCATTAAACAGAAAAGCAGACACAGTTCAAGGAGATATTCTAGGCAGATCTAATGGATTTAAGAAACAGCAGGCATGAACATTTTCATCGAAGCTCAACATCAACCTATAGCATGGTCAGCAGCATAGCAGCAACAACATGATTATGCAGATACACATAATAACAGCAGGGGCACTTCATGGTATCTCCAAACATTCATCATTAATCAAGGAATTCAATAGCCTCATGCAGAAAAATGACACATGGTGTAGTAACCTTCATGCAATCAAAACTCCAACATGGTGAACAGCAGTGCAACAACAATGTTCATGCACATCCCAACGACAATCAAACATACACATTTATGCAGAAATTTTGGCAAGCTCTAGGGTTTATAACAGCAAGGTTCATCATTAACATCAACCAACAATTGTGAACAAACAAAACATAAACAGAATCCTCAATAATCCTGACCTATGAAGCACCATTAACATGTACATCAATTAACAGCCAAATACACATAATCATGAGCTCATGTACTGGGCAGGGTAGGGTTTCAAGACAGCAGGGCAACATACATTCATCATGCTCATATAGCAAACAGCAAAACAACAACATGAGCTGGATTTTTTTAAGCATGGTTCATTGTGTATTTACCAACACCAAAACAAACTCCTAGCATCAACAGACAAACATCAGCCAAAATATGCATAAATCCTGGGTTCACGTGCAGTTTAAGGTTTGGCCAACAATGCAACATCAACCATCATCATGTAAGTATTATAAACAAACATTAAGCAACAGCATGGTATGGGTGAGGTTTATACAGTAAGCAGGTTGACAGCATCTATCATCGTGCATTAACCACAAAAAATGAACAAAACAATATCCACAACCAACACAACCAAACATCAATCATGTGGACTTTACAAGCAGGCTTAAAGGGTTTTTTTAAACAGCAGGGCAAATGCAGCAAGGTTTAGCAGCATCATGGTTTTAGCATTGTATAAACATCATAAACAAACTCAAGCAAACAACATGGCAGTGGTAATGTGCTTCAATGCAAACATGTTATACACAATAAAACCAAGACAGACATGAGATTTCTAGGCAGCCCTAGGGTTTAAGCATAACAGCAGCAGGGCATAGCATCATCATCTTCAAGAATCGACCATGAACAAAAATCTCAGAAACAACAGTCAAGCATACAAATAGCAACATCAACATCACATAATATAGATATGGTATCCTTTTCTTCTAATTCATCATGACCACACCAAATCGATGGAAAATGCTATTGGACATAAAAAAAGAAAACCAGATTTCTCTCAATATAATTGATTACTTAGCATGATTTAAGTAGCAACATGTTCAGCATACATCCATCTACCCTAAGCATATCATGGCATGGAGAGGAAAGTGATTCGAGAACTTACTTGGTTTTGAAGAAATTATGATGCAGTGCTGTTTTGGTGATTATGAGTGCCAACAGATGGTGCTTATACTTTATGTTGATGAATCCTCGAGGTAAACCAGCTCAAAACCACACATGTGAGCTTGAACCAACCTTTGCCAATGTTGAACTCGGTGAAAAGCAGAGCGAGAAAAAGTTGTTACAGCAAGGGAATGGGGGTTCAAAAAGCTTCCTAAAGTTGTCCTAGTGAAGAAACCATGAAGAATTACTCGAAGGCTTTCAAGGTTTTGTGCAGAAAACCAATTTGGTCAAAAATGCACAAGGAGAGAGTGAGGTTTTTTTTTGGTCTGTGGCTGCAGTGTCTAGGGTTTTTCAATGTCAGAAAATGTCCTTATATTCATCTGTTTAAGGTTTCTTAATCAAGGGCTAAGTTAGTTTGGTTTTTAATGAATCATTTGCCTTTTGCTAATTTCTGCATAAGTGAGTAAGTGGAGGTGTATGTTTGCCATGAGCTGGGCCTGGACAGGCTGCATACAGACTGTATGTTTGCTGTTTGGGGATTTGCTGCAGCATGCTGTACTGGTTTTACTCTTTTGTACCTCTATTTGCAATATTGCCAAATGTGCATTTTGATTCAAAATGATGATGGAATGATGGTATGGACATGGTTTTGGAATTAGAACACGTCACAAATATGACATGGAACTTTTCCCAATTGACCAAATCAAGAAAAACTCAAAAACTCAAAAAGTCAAAGTTTGGTCAAACTTTGAATTTAAATGCAAAAGGTCCAAAAATGCCATTTTGAATGGTAAGGTTTTAGGTCATGAAATTATATTTTTGGAAAGAGGATGAAAAATGTGGTTTGTAGGAAAAAACCCCACCAAATTTGGCCTTATGGTTTGGGAGATATGCTCAGTTGAAGTTCACAAATTGATGAAAATGATTGGATCATATCTTGACAACCACACATGGGATTTGAGAGTTCTTGGACTTTTTGAAAATGGGAGAACAAGATCTTCAACTTTCATGTTGGGCAAAAATTCATTTGGAGCTTGTATCATGATGTAAGTTTAAGATCAAGAAGTTTCCATTTTTGGCAGTTGAAATTACAGGTCCACTTGCTATTTCTGGAAAATTTTCTGATTGGCTTGATTTTCTTCCATGATGAGGTTTGACATGATATATGAGGCTTATACAAGCATGAATGAGCTCCTTCAAATCAATTCTATCCATCAAATCATTGATTAAATCCACAGTTGACCAAGTTTGACTTTTCTAGGGTTTTGAGTGACTGGACCACTTCTGATGATTTCCAAACCCTAATTCCTTGAGAACTTGACTTCAAATGATGTCTCAAGTTGTATGAACCTTTGATTAGTGATCATGGTGTCCAAATTCTGCAAGAATGGCCACCATCCATTGCTTTGACTGACTGTGACTGATTTTGACCTAATTGCTGATGATTGCTTCAACTGCAAGCAACAAGGTTAGACAGACAATATTTTTGTACTTTTTGGTTAGTAAACATATGAAAGGCAAAGATATACAAATGCAAAGTATGCTTGGTGATCAAGAAACAAAACCACAAGGCAATCTATCCACTAAGAGGAAAGCAAAGCATGCAATGATCCTTGAGGTTATGATATGAATGATATGGGCCATGAGGGATCTTAGGGCCCAAAATTGGGGTCTTACAGACGCTCCTGGGGAAGTAGTGGTGACGAGGTATTACCGGTTACTGGGTAATAAGCTCAAAGAGAAATCATGTGATTCCATCGGTCAAGGTGAGGGAAAAAACAAGCTCTGGGAGAATGAATATCTAAGACCGGTATAAGGGTGAGAGATATCAAACATCCAAAAGTCATCTGAGGAAGACCTAAAAAGGTATACTTCAGCTCAGGAAAATCTGACTCCGCAGGGGACTATAAGTCATAATAGGGAGCAGAAGGAGGGGGAACACCAGGGATGCCGGTTACTGGGCATATAATAGGTGACCAACCGAGGCGTGAATTCAGGAATATTTCCAAGACATTCATCATCCAAAAGAGGGCTAAAAGAAAACTCGATTATAGGATGGATATTCGACTCCGCAAAGGGGATACGAATCTTACTCTACTGGGAAAGAACAACAGACTTCGACCAAAGAGTGCATGAGATATACTATCTATTACCGTCAGAACGTAGATAATATACTCGCATGGAAGATTATCCACAACCGGTTACTAGGTTAATAAAGGATAAATCGACCGAAAAGAAAAGGCATCGGGATACCGAAACTAGGTATATAATGATGACCAATTTAGGAGAGAAACAATCGTTACCAACAACAACAGGGTAGACGAGAGATGACTCGCTGGGGATAAATTGCGTAATCAGAGCAATTATCCAGGCAAATGAGGGGATATCAACACCGAATTTTGGATGAAGATAACTGCCAAGGAGGGGATTACCCCTACCGGATACTGGGTAGGAAACCACGGAAAAGTAACCGTCATCGATTAAGATGAACAAAAGGTTAACTCTGCAAGAGAAAAAGAATAGGGTTTACAACTACCGGTATAAGGGTAGAAAACCACAGACTCCGCCGGGGATAATATGAATGATTACTAATTACTGAGCAATTATTCATTTATACCACGGGGAAGCAAAGGAAACAGTCACAAGATGCCAATTTAGGATCAAACCAAAGAGGCACACTGAATCAAGACTTGTCCTAGTGAGGATATAACTCAATAGGGAAACCCATCCCAATATATTTGTTGGGAAGGAACAGAAGCAACCATCATCCACGAGGATATATCTCGGTGGGGTATGTGGAAGAAAGGATAGACGCTTTCTGCCTATGAAGCTGACTCTATATGGAGAGATCAGACACACACACCTGCTTGGGGAGATATATATCACCAAATAGCAGGAGACATCAAACAACGATATATGGCAAAGAATGCAACATGAATTCTCTGAATGTTATAATTATGCATGTATATGCGTGGTTTATGTATGATGAATGCTGACAAACAGACATATCTAACACAAACAGGTCCAGGAACCAACCAACCGGTACTACATCTCAAGAGAGAAAGCCAGGTCCACCGAGGGCAACTATTACTGGGGAATGAAAATCTCTGCAGAGAGACGAACATCAGTCATTCCTGCTGGGGACAGGGATCATCATAAACAACTCTACCGGGGAATCTATCCGAGGAGATAAAGGAGTTCTGGGGACCAACCACCAAATACCGAACCTTCCAAAGAGAACACATTTGCCGAGGAAGGAAAGATCTCTACTCCGTTGAAGGGAATAGAGGTGAATATCTCAATCAAGCATTCCACTCAGTAGGATAAACCACAAAAGGGGCTCCGGAGGAAGAAGATACAGTCATGCCAAGAATATGAACAAATGTCTTACCCTGTTGGAGATCATACCATCCTTGGGAGAGCACTGAGGATCTCTTAAGTGTCCTTTCGTCATTGTGAATGTTCACTTTGTTTAAAAACAAATTATGAAACAATTTGATTGTCTAAAACAATGATATTTTCTCAATTAAAATATGCAAAACATTTGTCGAATAGAAACAAATAGAGTGCAAATAATTGGATAAAAGGCTCAAATTTATTTGATGGAATGGTGGTCTGCAAATCGCAAGACTCCATAGATCTTTACAAATTTGAAACTGGTGATATATATTAGAAAAAGGGCTACATTGAACATAATGACCATTTCTCCACCAATTCTGAATTCGATGTATTCGAAGCTTTGGTTGGTGACGAATGACCAAAGATCTCTGACGGATGACAGTTGTAGAACAAAGTCTTGTCAGGATGCAGTTACTTGCCAAATCCCTAATTTTTGCCTAGATTGCCCTAGGATGAGGTACTCAATCTAGCGCGATACATTCATTTTTTATGTCTCTAACTTTTGCCTGGATCGCCCTTTCGGGTTTTCAATCCACCGAGACGCTCATTTTTTCCTAAACTGCCCTTTTGGGTTTTCAACTTAGCGAGCTATTCTGTTTTTATTTTTAGGCGAAGTATTTCTTGACTGCATCTGAATTCACAGGACGAGTGAAATCCTCCCCATCCATAATTGTAAGTATCAAAGCACCGCCTGAAAAGGCTCTCTTAACAACATATGGACCTTCATAGTTTGGAGTCCACTTTCCCCTGGAATCAGGCGTGAAAGGCAAGACTTTCTTGAGCACATGGTCACCTTCTCGAAACACACGAGGCTTGACCTTCTTATCAAAAGCTTTCTTCATCCTTTGCTGATATAACTGACCATGGCACATGGCAGTCAATCTCTTCTCTTCTATCAAATTCAGTTAGTCATAACGGTTCTGAACCCATTCAGCATCAGTCAACTTGGCTTCCATCAAGACTCTCATTGATGGGATCTCCACCTCTACTGGGAGTACAACTTCCATGCCATAAACAAGAGAGAAAGGGGTTGCCCCTGTTGAAGTGCGGATAGACGTACGATATCCATGTAAAGCGAATGGCAGCATGTCATGCCAATCTTTGTACGTGACAACCATCTTCTGGATAATCTTCTTGATATTCTTATTAGCAGCTTCAACAGCCCCATTCATCTTGGGTCTGTAAGGGGAAGAATTGTGATGTACAATCTTGAACTGACTACACAGCTCTTTCATCATTTTGTTGTTCAAGTTAGATCCATTATCAGTAATGATCTTATCTGGCACACCATATCGGCATATGAGCTGATTCTTGGTAAACTTCACGACCACCTGCCTGGTCACATTTGCATACGATGTTGCTTCAACCCACTTGGTGAAGTAATCAATTGCTACGAGAATGAATCTGTGTCCATTGGACGTTCTCGGCTCTATCATGCCAATCATGTCAATTCCCCACATGGAGAAAGGCCATGGTGATGAAATCACATTCAGAAGTGTCGGGGGAATATGAATCTTATCCGCATAAATCTGACACTTATGGCATTTCTTCACATATTTGCAGCAGTCAGACTCCATTGTCAACCAATAATAGCTTGTTCTCAACATCTTCCTTGCCATGGCATGCCCATTGGAATGAGTACCAAATGAACCTTCATGGACCTCAGTCATCAACAGGTCTGCTTCGTGTCTATCCACGCATCTGAGCAGAACCATGTCAAAATTTCTCTTGTAAAGCACATCGCCATTGAGGTAGAAACTGCCAGATAATCTCCTCAAAGTTTTCCTATCTTTCACAGATGCCCCAAGCGGGTAAATCTGGCTCTAATGGAAGCACTTGATATCATAATACCATGGCTTATCATCTTTCACTTCTTCAACTGAAAACACATGAGCTGGTCTGTCCAAGCGCATCACAGTGATATTGGGAACTTCGTTCCAAAGTCTGACCACAATCATCGAAGCAAGTGTAGCAAGAGCATCTGCCATCCGATTCTCATCTCGAGGAATATGATGGAAGTCAACCTCAACAAAGAACGTTGAAATCCTTCTTGCATAATCCCTATATGGAATGAGGCCAGACTGATTCATTTCCCATTCACCCTTAATCTGATTAACAACAAGGGCCAAATCACCATAAACATCAAGATGCTTGATCCTAAGATCAATGCACTCTTCCAATCCCATAATACAGGCCTCATACTCAGCCATATTATTTGTGCATTTGAAAGTTAGCCTTGCTGTAAAAGGAATATGTATGCCCTGAGGAGTAATGATTACTGCCCCAATACCATTTCCATATTGATTTACAGCGCCATCAAATACCATACTCCATCTGGAACCAGGCTCTGGCCCTTCATCAAGTGTAGGCTCATCACAATCTTTCATTTTCAAATACAGAATCTCCTCATCTAGGAAGTCATACTGAACTGACTGATAATCTTCAATCGGTTGATGTGCCAAGTGGTTAGCCAAGATACTACCTTTAATAGCCTTCTAAGCTCGATACTCAATATCATACTCGGATAACAACATCTGCCAACGGGAAATCCTCCAAGTTAAAGCAGGCTTCTCGAAGATATACTTGATTGGATCCATTCTGGATATCAACCAAGTCGTATGATTCAACATATACTGGCGTAAGCGCTTAGCAGCCCAAGCCAAAGCGCAACATGTCTTCTCAAGCATTGAATATCGAGACTCACAGTCAGTGAACTTCTTGCTCAAGTAGTAAATAGCATACTCTTTCTTCCCTGTTTCATCTTGCTGACCAAGGACACAACCCATCGAGTCCTCAAGAACAGTCAGATACATAATCAAGGGTCTTCCTTCCACAGGCGGAGACAGAATTGGAGGTTCGAACAGATACTCTTTAATACTGTCAAAAGCTTTCTGGAAATCCTCGGTCCAATCATGAGACTGATCTTTCCGGAGGAGCTTGAATATTGGCGCACATGTGGCAGTCATGTGGGAGATGAAATTGGAAATATAATTCAAGCGGCCAAGAAAACCTCGGACTTGCTTCTCAGTTTTGGGCGTCGGCATCTCTTGTATTGCTTTGACCTTTGCAGGATCAACCTCAATACCTCTTTCGCTGACAATGAAGCCCAATAACTTGCCAGAACGGACTCCAAATGTACACTTGTTGGGATTCAGACGAAGTTTATACTTTCTCAAACGCTGAAAAAGCTTCAACAAGTGTTCAACATGTTCAACTTTCGTTCTTGACTTAGCAATCATATCATCAACGTACACCTCAATTTCCTTATGCATCATATCCTGGAACAAGGTTGTCATAGCTCGTTGATACGTGGCTCCGGCGTTCTTCAAATCGAAGGGCATCACTCGATAACAGAATGTTCCCCAAGGTGTGATGAATGTTGTCTTCTCCATATCCTCGGGTGCCATCTTGATCTGATTATATCCGGAAAATCCATCCATAAACGAGAAGACTTTGAATTTAGCTGTATTGTCTACCAACATATCAATATGTGGTAGAGGGAAATCATCTTTCGGACTAGCTTTATTCAAGTCTCTATAGTCCACACACATCCGGACTTTTCCATCTTTCTTAGGCACGGGCACTATATTGGCCACCCATTGAGGATATGTAGAAGTCACCAGAAACCCCGCATCAATTTGCTTCTGAACTTCCTCTTTGATCTTTACAGCCATATCAGGATGAGTTCTTCTGAGCTTCTGCTTCACAGGCACACACTCAAGCTTTAAGGGTAGGAAATGTTGCACAATATCAGTATCTAGACCAGGCATGTCTTTATATGACCAGCCGAAGACATCAACATATTCTCGTAGCAACTCAATCAACCCCTTCTTAACATATTCTTCCAGGAGTGCCCCAATCTTCACTTCTCGCACACAATCCTCAGACCCCAAGTTGACTGTTTCCAGATTCTCAAGATGAGGCTGAATGATCTTCTCTTCATGCTCAAGTAGTCGGGTAATCTCATCAGGAATCTCTTAAACATCATCTTCTTCTGCTTCAAATACAGGGAACTCAAAATTAGGAGATGGTGTTGGGTCATTATGTTCAATGGGTCTAGAAATCAGCCTGCATAATGATTTTGGATATGAAAAGCTTTAGAATTCAAACAAGGCAAATCATTATGCAGATGAAAAGATTGATTTTATTCTATTTTTTAGGGTTTTATGTGATCACCAATTTCATGCAAAAAAGTGAAAAGGGAAAATAATTGGAAAAACAAACATTTAACATGAATTTATTGAATGAAAATATCATTGTATTTATGTGCCAACAATGTCATCAGTCCTCCTTTTGGCATGGGAGAAGGGTTTTTAAACAAAATGATCATTACGTTGACTTATGGATAACTGTTGGAATATCCACAGCGACCCAATTGTTGCAGACCCCTCCAAGGATGATGAAATTGCCTGAATCCTCTGCATCCTCTTCCAAGATGGCAGCAGCCTCCTCGTCTAGACCAGTGTGGATGAAACCTCCACTCTTGAATAACCCTTGCTCATTGAAGACCCCAGAAGAAAAACCTATGCCAGCCCGGGACTTGTTGTCTTCTAGCTCAATCATTTTTCCTAAACCAGTGGTTGCACCACGCTCAGTGGCCAACTTTGCATCTTTGTAGGAAGCAAATGAAGGAGTTCTCTTCCCAATAGGTTCAGCAATAGATAAAGCTTGGAAAGGGGTTCCAACTTCATCCTCAGCATCTATATAAGAGAAGGAAGACAGATGGCTAACCAGGAGAGCCTTCTCTCCCCCTACCACCACCAGCTTCTTATTCTTCACAAATTTCAGTTTCTGGTGTAGGGTGGATGTCACGGCGCCTGCCTCGTGGATCCATGGTCTGCCTAAGAGACAGCTATACGATGGGTGAATGTCCATAACCTGGAAGGTAATCTGGAAATCACTTGGTCCAATTTTGATTAGGAGATCAACTTCCCCAATCACAGTCTTGCGAGACCCATCGAAAGCCTTCACAACTACTCCATTCTGCCTCATGGGAGGCCCCTGATATGATAGTTTTGAGAGAGTGGACTTTGGCAATACGTTCAATGACGACCCAGTGTCCACCAGCACATTGGACATGGCGTCGTCTCTACAACCTATAGATATATGTAATGCCAAGTTGTGATCTCTTCCCTCCTCGGGGAGATCAGAGTCACAAAAGCTCAAGTTGTTACAAGCAGTAATGTTTGCAACAATGCTATCAAATTGCTCTATAGTGACATCGTGATCCACATATGCCACATCTAACACCTTCTGCAGAGCTTCTCGGTGTGGTTCTGAATTTAAGAGTAATGATAACACAAATATTTTGGATGGCGTTTGTAGATGCTGGTCTACAACATTGTACTATCTCCTTTTGATGAGCCTTAACATCTCATCACAGTCTTCTTTCTCATTGCCACTAGGGCCAACAGAAGTAGGAGTTTTCAGTACATAGGAGGGCTTAACAGCAAGTGCCGGATTCGGAGAGCTCACAGCATTCCCAATCGGGCGTTCAGCAAAATCAGCATTAGCTTGGGGCCTTGGTGGTGTTGAAAATACACGACCACTACGTGTCAGACCACTAACATCGGCAATATTCACAACAGAAGAAGAAGGCAAGGACACCTCTTTCCCATTTTCCACTGCTACAGCATTATAGCGATAGGGAACTTCCTTTTCGGAAGAGTAAGGTACTGGACCGGCAGGCTTAATGATCAGAGCAGGAGAAGCCTTCTGCTTGCTACCATCATACTTGATGATAACAGGCTCGGGTATCCGGAATACTGGGGAAATCACGTTGACCTCAGGCTCATCTTCATCAACATTCCTATTTTAAAGGATCTCAATATCTCCTTCATCCAGCATTTCCTGAACATCCTTGCGCACCTGGCGACAACCCAATCGATTAACAGAGCAGACTCAGCATCTATCATGGTTGTGCTCATAGTGACTATAATTACATAGTAAATGATGCATATCGACCAGAGCTTGTCGAATATGACTGACATATTTGACTTTGTATTTGCCAGGGCAACCCTGGACCATGTTGACAGATTTCCCATGCTCGGGCAATGGGTTCTTCTTCACATTAGGACCTACGTCCTCGAAACACAAAATACCACACCTCACAAGGTCTTGAACCTTGGTCTTCAAAGGGTAGAAATTCTCCACGTCGTGGCCGGGAGCACCAGAATGATAAACACAGTGCAATTCGGGCTTATACCACCACTGAGGGTTAGTAGGTATAGCCGGCGGGTCTCTCGGAGTAACCAACTTCCTCTCTATCAAAGAGGGATATAACTTTGCGTACGTCATCGGAATAGGATCGAAAGTGACCCTTTTCCTCTCGTAACTTGTGCTGGTTTGATTACTGTTTTGAGGCTAGTAGGCCTGCTGTTGCGGACGATCTTGTTGTTGTTGATATTGCTGAGGTGGTTGCTGATTGTTGTTGTGATGCTGATACTGTTGATTGTCTCTGAAAACAGGTGCTATATGAGCCACCTGATGCTGGTTACTGGCGGGACGCACAGTCTTCCTCCTCATAGAGGGTCTCCTCGGTTTCATATGGAAGGTCACAGCATGTGCCTCTCCATCTTTCTTCTTTGCAAATGCCCCATACCGTTTGGCAGAAGAGCCTTCTTCTCTGGTCAGACGCCCTTCTCTAACCCCTTCTTCTAGACGCATCCCCATATTCACCATCTCGGTGAAGTCAGAAGAAGCGCTAGCAATCATCCGCTCATAATAAAAAGAACTTAAGGTCTTCAAAAAGATCTTAGTCATCTCTTTCTCTTCTAGCGGAGGCACGATCTGTACTGCCACCTCTCGCCACCTCTGGGCATATTCTTTGAATGTTTCTTTGTCCTTCTCGGACATGGCCCTCAATTGATCCCTATCGGGAGCCATATCCACATTATACTTGTATTGCTTGACGAAGGCCTCACCAAGGTCGTTGAAGGATCGGATGTTCGCACTGTCTAAACCCGTATACCATCTCAGGGCAGCACCGGACAAACTGTCCTGAAAGTAGCGGATGAGTAGTTGGTCATTATCGGTCTGAGTCGACATTTTCCTGGCATACATGACCAGGTGGCTGAGAGGACAAGTATTTCCTTTGTACTTTTCAAAGTCAGGGACCTTGAATTTCACAGGGATCTTTACATTGGGAACCAAGCAGAGTTCGGCAGCAGACTTGCCGAAAAGATCCTTTCCTCTAAGAGTTTTCAATTCCTTGCAAAGCTCAAGAAATTGATCATTCATAGCATCCATCTTCTCATAAACATCTGGACCCTCGGACGGCTCAGAATGATAGATGGTGTCGTCTACTTTGGGCATAGTATGCACGACAGGAGGGGGAACAGCAAGGACCGGACTAGATGCCGGCATAGAAGCAAAGGTGGGAGCAGGACCCTCGGGCATGAAATTGGGAGGCATCCCCCACGGGAACCCGGTTGGCATGGCTGTTGGAGCAAAGTGTGCATTGGCTGCAAGCACAATAGAGGAGACAATCTCAGAAATAAATGTCCTCTGGGGAGGAGTTGAAGGTGTTAGAGAAGCCTGGCTCTGGGCAGCCATGAATGACTCCATTAGGGCAGTCAATCTGGCCACTTCCTCTTTCAGCTCGCGGTTCTCTTGCTCTAGATGATCCATGAGTCTCGAAATGTTGGCTCTAGTGTAGTACCGGTGAGTCAGCTTGTATTCAAAATAAATGAAGAGCACAGATTTAGACCACAGGACAAGAGGCCGAAAACAAAACCTGCTTATGCACATGATTTGTTTTTTATTTCAGAGGAACTTTTAGAGTTCTATTTGCAAATTTCGGAAAATATTACATTTGTATCACATATGAAAATATCTCATCAATGATATCCGGAAAATCTTTTTACACCAAAGAAGTACAATATTGGCAACCAAGATACAATATAAGAGAAAAGGAAGATGATCATCCTATGGATCCCTAGAAACAATCATCTAAAGCTCGGGATACAGGAAATAAGATACACGAAGCCTCTTCACCTCCTCTTCATAAGCTGCCTCCATATCTGCCTTCTCCTTGGTGAGTCGATCGTACTTCCTCTTCCAGAACTGGGAAGACTGAGGAAGTAGATAAATCCATGCATCGTCGGGATCATCAATAACCTGATGCTCAAGAAACTCTATCATAGCATCCTTCTCCTTAATCTGCTGAAGCAACTCTTCTCGTTCACGGATCCAGGCATGTGAACGGTCTTCGTCTCTCAACTCCTCTACTCCTTGATTAGGGAGGGTTGAAGGCCCAGCCATAATCATAGGTGTAGGTCTCGGATACTCGTAAGGCATGAGATACTCAGACGCTCTCTTCCTAACCCAAGCAGTGTAAGGCTCCAAAGCGATGCAATTCTTAGGACCTAACTCCTTCCTTCCTTTCCTATGAATCTTGGGCCAAGCCCAGACCATTCTAGCTTTCAAACCTTGGGGATCTTTACCCTCCTGAAAGAACACATCCTCTAATAGAATGTTATTAGGTTTATCCTTTAGGGGGAACCCAAGCTGACGACGTGCCAAAACAGGGTTGTAGTTAATCCCACCACATGTACCAAGAAGAGGTACATTGGAGAATTCACCACAAGAGTCAATAATCTGCACACCATCATACACATGGTTATACCAAAAGATATCATCATTAGTGAGAGACATAAGTCTCATGGACCACCGTAGACATCCCTTGTTCTTCTGGAAAGCGACTGTCTGAGGTAAGTGAGAAATAAACCACTTATACAACAGAGGCAAACAACACACAATGGCGCCACCACCCTTTGCATTCCTCAGATGCAAAGAGAAATAAGCATCGCCCAACAGAGTCGGAACGGGATTAAGAGTAGAGAATGTAACACCCTTCTACCCAAACGACACATTTAAATAAATTATCAGAGTACAACATGTAGAAGAGTTTACATTTCTTACAACATAACACTTATCGCATCACAACATAAAACATATTATTTATGTTATTAAAACTTCGCAGCGGACAACCACACAAATATTATCATTCATCATATAATAATTCATAAAAATGTTTCAACATTATCTCACAAAATATCTCAACATATTAGTCATCATAAACAACTTAAATAATAACCAATTATCTATCGAATCCCATAACCCCGATGTCACATGACCAGAGCATTTGACTCGACTCCGTAGAATAACTCTACACTTATTCTTCAAACATCAACAATAGCTACTCCTCTTTATCTGCACATTGCTCATCATAGATGAACATAAACACATGCAGAAGGGGTGAGAATTACATTATTAAATAATAATATAACGACAGAAATATAAACATAAATATATTTCACATATGCCAACACAGCTCATCATAATCATCATAATCAACATACTCATGAACATCAACAAAACAACATATCAAATGCAATGCACACACCCATGCATGACTCAACACGACTCGGTATACCCATTTTGTGACCAACTACAGGATCACCACTCCCAGATTCATCACCATAGAATCCGAGTTCCCCGTAAGGAACCAAGCCTCTCAACAAGCCCGGAGTCAACAACATCATTGGAACTCAGTCCGTTCATCACTAGGCATCGGCCTTTCATGAATGCATGCACACCAAGCATGCATCATAATCAACATAGCAACAACAGCATCATATAGTCATGTTATCATCATCTTTAACACATTCTATCATAAAAGCATATCACATCATGCCACATAATCAAACACAGTATTATCACACTCTACTAATATCTATACCACTCAAAGCAACGGGAAATGATCCCTCGTATACTATGCATCAGCTAAGTTACCTCGCTCCGCCTAAACAACCGAAACTGCACAACAACAGCCCAGGAAAGACCACAAGTCTGCCCATACGCGTATTGCCTATGCTCATACGCGTATTGCCCACGCCTGACCAAATCCATACGCGTATTGGCCATTCCCATACGCGTATGCTACGCGTATCACTTCCCCAATACGCGTACCACCAGAGACCATTTCACGTTCAAAACATCATCTTCCTCATCCATACGCGTATTGCCTAGTGCCATACGCGTACCAGGCCATCTCATACGCGTATTGCCTAGTGCCATACGCGTATGACCAGAGACCAGATTTCCAGATCTGCAATGGCTCCATCTGCTACGAGATCTATCCAAATTCATCCTTCCACAGTCCAAATTTCGCACAAAATCACTCATTTCATCTAGTACAATTAGTCTCCTATTCGATTTCACAATCCTAACATCATTGCATATAATTTCTACGAATTCCTTCGACTAAAATCCCAATTTCGTTCATACAATATTTCACCATTTTCAGCATATTATTGTTTAATAAGGTTCAGACCCCTTACCTCTTTGGATTGAAGGAAGCTCTGGGCAATCTTTGGCCTTTTCCTCTTCCTTCTCTTTCTCTTCAGCGGTTCTCCCTCTTTCTCTGACTCTGAGGCAAAACACGTGAAAAAACTGAGTCCTCCCTTTGGCCTCTCTTATCCCATTTCCACTTTTACCCTTCCACTCCTCATATTCCATTTATTTTATTTATTTAATTATTATTAAAATAAATAACATCTCTAATAATGATAATAGTTCCCAATATTATTTAATAATTCACTTTACCTTCCAATAATCATATTAAATAATATTTAAATTATTCTGACGATAATCGGGGTGTTACAACTCTCCCCCACTAAAAGAGTTTTTGTCCTCGAAAACATACCTCAAGCAAATAGAGCCGGATACGACTCCTTCATCTGATCCTCACGCTCCCAAGTCAAGCTCTCACCAGCTGGACCTCCCCAAACAACTTTCACTAGAGCAATCTTCTTACCTCTCAGGGTCTTCTCTTCTCGGTCATCTATCCGAATTGGTAATACCTCAACGGTCAAATTATCCCTCACCTGGATATCATCCAACTGAACAACATGCGAAGGATCCGTAATATATTTTCTCAACTGAGATACATGAAACACATCATGCAGATTAGAAAGCGACGGCGGTAAAGCTATCCGATACGCCACTTCCCCAACCCTCTTCAAAATCTGATACGGACCCACAAACCTCGGAGTAAGCTTTTTAGACTTTAAAGCTCTACCCACACCCGTCGTCGGAGTAACTCTCAAGAACACATGATCTCCCTCTTGGAATTCAAGTGCCTTTCTCCTGTTATCATGATAACTCTTCTGACGACTCTGAGAAATCTTCATTTTCTCCTGAATCATCTTAACCCTTTCAGTCGTCTGCTGCACAATCTCAGGTCCGAGTACAACACTCTCACCTGATTCATACCAACACAATGGAGTCCTACACCTCCTACCATACAATGCTTCATATGGAGCCATACCGATACTAGCATGGAAACTATTATTATAAGTAAACTCCACCAACGGCAAATAACTATCCCAAGAACCACTCTGCTCCAACACACAAGCTCTCAACAAATCCTCCAAGGATTGGATAGTTCTTTCGGTCTGACCATCAGTCTGAGGATGATAAGCTGAACTCAACCTCAACTTAGTTCCCAACGCTTTCTGTAAACTTTCCCAAAATCTAGAAGTAAATCTGGGATCTCTATATCAGACACAATACTGGATGGAATACCATGCAGCCTCACTATCTCCTCAATATACAACTCTGCCAACTTCTCTAAAGAGTGATTAATCTTCATCGGCAAGAAATGCGCCGACTTAGTCAATCGATCCACAATCACCCAAATAGAATCATTACCTTTCACCGTCCTCGGCAATCCCGTCACAAAATCCATGGAAATGCTATCCCACTTCCATTCAGGAATCTCCAAAGGTTGCATCATACCTGCCGGTTTCTGATGTTCAATCTTTGACTTCTGACAAGTCAAACAGGCATACACAAACTTAGCAACATCTCTTTTCATACCAGCCCACCAAAACAATTTCTTCAAATCTTGATACATTTTAGTTGCACCTGGATGGATGCTCAATCCACTCCTATGGCCCTCTTCAAGAATACTCTTTTTCAATTCAGACACCTCAGGAACACAAACTCTACCTTTAAATCGCAGGATGCCATTCCCATCAATCTCAAAATTACCACCATTACCCTGGTTAACCATAGTAATATGATCAACTAGAGCGACATCAACTTGCTGGCCATTCCGAATATCTTCCAGAATTCCACTAGTCAACTTCAGCATACCCAACTTTACACTATTGGCGGAAACTTCACAACCCAAACTCATATCACGGAACTGTTCAATTAACTCAAGCTCCCGAACCATCATCATAGACATATGTAGAGACTTCCTACTTAGCGCATCTGCAACTACATTAGCCTTACCGGGATGATAACTCAATTCAAAGTCAAAATCCTTCAGTAATTCTAACCACCTTCTCTGCCTCATATTTAACTCTTTCTGATCAAACAGATACTTCAGACTCTTGTGATCACTGAACACTTCGAATCTGGAACCATACAGATAATGCCTCCACATTTTCAACACAAATACAACAGCTGCAAGTTCTAGATCATGCGTAGGATAATTCCCCTCATGAACTTTCAACTGTCTAGAAGCATAAGCTACAACTTTACCGTTCTGCATCAAAACACCACCAAGACCCATCAAAGAAGCATCACAATAAACAACGAAGGATTCACCAGGATTAGGCAAGATCAACACTGGAGCACTGGTCAACCGCCTCTTCAACTCAACAAAACTCGCTTCACAAGCTGCATCCCACACATACACTTGACCCTTCTTAGTCAACTGCGTCAACGGCAATGCCAACTTAGAGAAGCCCTCAATAAATCTGCGATAATAACCAGCTAACCCCAGAAAACTGCGTATCTCAGTAGCAGACTTCGGAGTCTCCCACTGTAATACAGCAACAACTTTAGCAGGATCAACAGAAATCCCACCACTCGAAATCACATGGCCAAGGAAACTCACTTCCTTCAACCAGAACTCACATTTAGATAACTTTGCATATAATTTCTTTTCCCTTAACACCTGCAAAACAATTCTCAGATGTCCTGCATGCTCTTCTTCCGTCTTAGAATATATCAATATATCATCTATGAACACCACAACAAAATTATCAAGGTACGGATGAAATATACGATTCATATATTCCATAAACACACCTGGAGCATTAGACACACCGAACGGCATCACAGTGTATTCATAATGACCATACCTCGTACGGAAAGCAGTCTTCGCGATATCATCTGACTTCACTCGGATCTGATGATAACCCGACCGTAAATCAATCTTACTGAAAACATGAGCTCCAACCAACTGATCCATCAAATCATCAATCCTCGGCAATGGATACCGATTTTTGATAGTCACCTTATTCAACTGCCGATAATCGACACACAACCTCATCGTACCTTCCTTCTTCTTTACTAACAATACTGGTGCACCCCAAGGAGAAACACTTGGACGCACAAACTTCTTCTCAAGCAATTCTTCAAGTTGCTTCTTCAATTCCACTAATTCAGTTGCCGACATTCTATAAGGAGACATCGACACCGGACTCGTACCTGGTACTAAGTCAATGGCAAATTCGACTTCACGTTCTGGAGGTTGTTCACTTACATCCTCCGGAAACACATCCTGAAATTCACAGACAACAGGCAAATCTACACTCACCACTTTCCTATCCGCTTGCAGAGACGCAAATAAAGCGAATATCTGAGCTTCATCTTTCACAAATTCCCCCACCTGCCTAGCAGATAGAAATCTTGCCTCATCATTCTCACCAACTTCAGAAAACCGCACCGTCTTCCTATAGCAGTTGATAAACACGCCATAGAATTCTAGCCAATTCATTCCCAGAATAATATCAATTTGGTGCAAGGGTAAGCACACCAAATCAACCACGAACTCTCTCTCAAAGATCGTCAAATGACAACCTCGACAGACAATAGAAGTCTCCACAGAACCATTAGCAGGAGTATCTATCACCATACTTCCGCCTAGGGACGACATAATCACACCAATCCTGGTCGCACACTCATACGAAATAAACGAATGAGTAGCACCAGTGTCAACAATAGCAAGCAATTCAACATTATTAATCAAGCAAGTACCTTTAATCAGATTATCTTCTTTAGGAGCTTCAGCCCCACTCAGAGCAAACACCCTACCAGTAGTATGAGCTGCAGTAGCCGCCTTCTTCGGTTTCGAGCACTGCGAACTGATATGGCCTTTCTCGCCACAATTAAAACATGTCGGACCAGCATCCTTACATTCAGTAACTCTATGTCCAGCCTGACCGCATCGGAAACATCTCAGCACTTTCTTGGTACAGCTATCAGCGCGGTGGCCTGGCTCGCCACACTTGAAACATTTACCAGCTATGGGAGATCCTCCCCCACTTGGCTTCTTCTCATCTGCCACTTTCTGCTTACCTTTACCATTTGGAGATGCATAAGGACTACCACGATCCTTATTCTTCTTCTCACTAAGACTCTTGTAATGAGCAGTACTAGCCTTGCTATCTTCATCAAATATCCTGCACTTATTAACCAGTGTAGGAAACCTACGAATCTCCTGGTAACCAATGCCTTGTTTGATTTCGGGACGCAACCCGTTCTCAAACTTGACACACTTGGATTCCTCAGCATCAACATTATTATAATGAGGACAATACTGCACCAGCTCCTCAAACTTCGAAGCGTAATCAGCAACAGACATGTTACCCTGCTTCAGTTCTAGAAATTCCATCTCCTTCTTACATCGCACATCAGCAGGAAAATATTTCTCCAGAAAGGCCGTCTTGAACCTTTCCCAAGTCATCTCAGCACCTGGTACTGCAATTCTCTGGCGAGTGTTATCCCACCAGTTTTCAGCCTCTTCAGATAAACATATGCGTACCAAACTGCACCTTCTGTGCTTCAGTACACGTCATCACCCGGAAAATCTTCTCAATTTCCTTCAGCCAAATCTGAGCACCATCTGGATCATAGCGCCCTTTGAATGTAGAAGGGTTATTCTTCAGAAACCTTCCCAAATTCTTAAACTCGTCGACCGGCGGATTCTGCTGCGCCTGCATAGCCTGCGCCATAGCAGTCAAAGCCTCAGCAATCACACGGTCGTTTTCTCCAGCCATACTCTGCACAACACCACCACAACCGTTAAATATCGACAGTGTCATTTACACTAATCGACCAACAGGGAAAACCTCACATTATGACTCGACTGGACTGACCATGCTCTGATACCACTAATGTAACACCCTTCTACCCAAACGACACATTTAAATAAATTATCAGAGTACAACATGTAGGAGAGTTTACATTTCTTACAACATAACACTTATCGCATCACAACATAAAACATATTATTTATGTTATTAAAACTTCGCAGCGGACAACCACACAAATATTATCATTCATCATATAATAATTCATAAAAATGTTTCAACATTATCTCACAAAATATCTCAACATATTAGTCATCATAAACAACTTAAATAATAACCAATTATCTATCGAATCCCATAACCCCGGTGTCACATGACCAGAGCATTTGACTCGACTCCGTAGAATAACTCTACACTTATTCTTCAAACATCAACAATAGCTACTCCTCTTTATCTGCACATTGCTCATCATAGATGAACATAAACACATGCAGAAGGGGTGAGAATTACATTATTAAATAATAATATAACGACAGAAATATAAACATAAATATATTTCACATATGCCAACACAGCTCATCATAATCATCATAATCAACATACTCATGAACATCAACAAAACAACATATCAAATGCAATGCACACACCCATGCATGACTCAACACGACTCGGTATACCCATTTTGTGACCAACTACAGGATCACCACTCCCAGATTCATCACCATAGAATCCGAGTTCCCCGTAAGGAACCAAGCCTCTCAACAAGCCCGGAGTCAACAACATCATTGGAACTCAGTCCGTTCATCACTAGGCATCGGCCTTTCATGAATGCATGCACACCAAGCATGCATCATAATCAACATAGCAACAACAGCATCATATAGTCATGTTATCATCATCTTTAACACATTCTATCATAAAAGCATATCACATCATGCCACATAATCAAACACAGTATTATCACACTCTACTAATATCTATACCACTCAAAGCAACGGGAAATGATCCCTCGTATACTATGCATCAGCTAAGTTATCTCGCTCCGCCTAAACAACCGAAACTGCACAACAACAGCCCAGGAAAGACCACAAGTCTGCCCATACGCGTATTGCCTATGCTCATACGCGTATTGCCCACGCCTGACCAAATCCATACGCGTATTGGCCATTCCCATACGCGTATGCTACGCGTATCACTTCCCCAATACGCGTACCACCAGAGACCATTTCACGTTCAAAACATCATCTTCCTCATCCATACGCGTATTGCCTAGTGCCATACGCGTACCAGGCCATCTCATACGCGTATTGCCTAGTGCCATACGCGTATGACCAGAGACCAGATTTCCAGATCTGCAATGGCTCCATCTGCTACGAGATCTATCCAAATTCATCCTTCCACAGTCCAAATTTCGCACAAAATCACTCATTTCATCTAGTACAATTAGTCTCCTATTCGATTTCACAATCCTAACATCATTGCATATAATTTCTACGAATTCCTTCGACTAAAATCCCAATTTCGTTCATACAATATTTCACCATTTTCAGCATATTATTGTTTAATAAGGTTCAGACCCCTTACCTCTTTGGATTGAAGGAAGCTCTGGGCAATCTTTGGCCTTTTCCTCTTCCTTCTCTTTCTCTTCAGCGGTTCTCCCTCTTTCTCTGACTCTGAGGCAAAACACGTGAAAAAACTGAGTCCTCCCTTTGGCCTCTCTTATCCCATTTCCACTTTTACCCTTCCACTCCTCATATTCCATTTATTTTATTTATTTAATTATTATTAAAATAAATAACATCTCTAATAATGATAATAGTTCCCAATATTATTTAATAATTCACTTTACCTTCCAATAATCATATTAAATAATATTTAAATTATTCTGACGATAATCGGGGTGTTACAGAGAAAATTCTAATGGCGTTCACATCCACAAACTTGTCGATGTTGGAGAACAACACTAACCCATAGATGAGAAGTACAAATATGGCTTCAAAGGCGTCCTCACTCATGGCTTTCCCATACATAGTAGCTTGAGCAATGAGGAACTCAGAAGGGAGACCTTGAATTCCACCTTTGGTAGTCATATGAGCTCCAACCAGAGATTCATCTATGTGTAACATGTCTGCTATCTCTTGAGAAGTAGGAAAACTCTCCAAGCCACTGAACGGCAACTGATCAAAAATAGGTATGCCCACTAGATAGTCATACTCGTCATGCGTGGGCAAGAGCTGAAAATCCGGAAAAGTGAAGCAACGGTACAAAGGATCATAAAACTGCACCAATACGCTCATCAATCCTTCGTCCACTTGAGTAGTCAGAAGAGGAAGAAGCTTCCCAAAACGAGCCTTGAAACCCAAGGGATCTAATACATAGGATGTCAAATTCCTTAGCTCTTTCAATTCTGGTTGTCTGAAACTGTACTTCTTTGTATTCCTTCTTTGTCTTTCCATGTTTAAAAATTTGCAAATAGACCTCTTAAGTTTCTTGAAAACTTTCTTATTATTTTGATGATATGGATGCAAATGGGTGCATGAATGCATGAATGCAACAAACACACTCAAGGATCAAGCAAAGCACACCAAACAAAGGTCATGGGATGGATCATATTATCCTTAATATCAATCGTCCATTTTGGTGGATTATGGTTTACACCTTATCGACACCCAAGTTCCATTGATATTAAGGATATATGAACGGATCAACCATGAATCAAGGGTTTGTTGCAAGTCACGAGCATGGAGTCTTGGTTAAGAACCACCCAAAGGGAATGTACTAGGTTTTAAACCTGCCAAACATGTTCTACAAAAGGTTCCCATAGTCATCATCCCATCTTTTGGATATTATCGGAGAAACGAATACTCGTATTCCAAAAATATTCTCAAGAGAGACTCTTATGAGTGTAGTATCGCGTAACAATCGTATCAAATCTTACACTTGAACGACTTTCGCACTACATCCTAAGAATAGGCCAAGATGGGCTTGGTAAACTAAGGTCCTTAGCTTCTAAGGTCTATATTGGAAAGAGTAATGTCTAACCACAACTACTTGTGTGACATTATTGATCCCAACATGACCTCCACCAAGTGAATGGACTTGCAAGTCAACTTGCTAAGGAATAACTCCACACAAGCCAACAAGACTATGCCATTCTCATATCCTAAGTGCACTCGAGTTCGGGTATAGAACTCATCTCACAAAGATCACCAAGCACACAAGGAATTAATATTCAAGCAATTCAATCATTACATACAATACAGTAATCCCAAATAGCACAAAAATATGTCACAAAACAAATATACAATACAATACAACAAATATGAAAAGTAGGCAAAACCCACTAGGCAAATTGTTGTATCCCCAGCAGAGTCGCCACTTTTCTATAGCGGGGTATTCGTTACCATTAGAGATATTGACTAAATCCAAGGTAAATCATACAAGTCGAGTCGCCACCGCACTTCTATTTATCCAAAGGAATGGTTAGAAAGCGAACAAAAACCTAAAAGTTTTATCGAATCAAAAACTAGTAAAAATGTCAGAGATCTGGGTAAGGGGGTTGGTTATGCAATGGGAAGGTGTTAGGCACCCAAAACATTCTAGGTACTCCTAGGGAGCCCTTTTCACATTTGTTGTAAGGTTGGTATTTTGTAAAAATTTATTTGTGCAAACATGATTGAAGAGATGAGAGAAGAATATACAAGTTGTTTACAATTTTGTGTTTGAATGGATGAACCCATTGCCTACGTACCATCTTAAAAAAGATTAGGATCAAAACCCCGTAGTTCGGGGTAAAAATCTCAAAATGAGTTGGTGAATTGATTGGTCAAAAAGCCTTAAGGTCTTTTGTTATCCAAGGGAGAAAACTCAAACCAACCACAAATCCACCATGTGAGGATATCTTCAACATGCTAATGAGGGGTTAACCTTATAATAAGCATGGAAGACTCATTGTCCATCACTAAGGATATAGGAGAGTATTACATCTACCTCAAAGATAACTCAAACCTAATAGCTAAAGGTTATGAAAAATTTGATTAAGGAAGTGGCCATTGAAACCACAAAAGATATTTGAATGAGTTATATTTACCAATGAAAAGTATTTACAAAATGGTCAAAGTTGACTTAAAGATTCAATTCAAAATAAGTGTTATGAAAAGAAAGTTTGAAAATCAAAAGCATAAGGCTTAGGTTTCTAATGTTGAAAACAAATGTTGAATGTTTGCATAAAGATTTTGGCTTGGGTTAGAGTGGAGGGAAGAAGAAGAATGGCTAAGATCCTAAACAATACAAGAAGTGAGGGAGAAGAAGACAAAACGACACACAAGGAGTTCCTCTCTTGAGATCATATTGATGATCCAAGTAGCTCCCATCCTTTGGAATAAGCATTCACAAGCATAAATTCAAACAATCAACAATCAATGAATTCTTGGAAGGCTCCTCAAGGTGTTGGGATCTCTCTCTTTTAGGGGCTCATGGTAATGTTTCCTCAATTAGGCTTAAATTGAAATCCCTAGCACAAAGAAAACACACATCAAAAAGTTCTATAATACAATCAAAGAATGGACAAGAGGGAGTTTAGAATGTGGTCCTTTCAATGTTCATCTTTGAAGCTTTAAGCATTCTAAAGGCAGGAGGCCTAGTTGCTCTTTGACATTTAAGCACTCTAAAGGCATGAGGCCTAGTTGCTCTTTGACATTTAAGCACTCTAAAGGCATGAGGCCTAGTTGCTCTTCAAATTCCATTTTGCTTGGGTAAGGTCCTAAATTCTAAGTCCATTTTGTTCAATCATTGACATTTGGTTCACAACAAACAGACAAACACAAGCACAAAAGATATATACACAATTATATACCCAAGTGGCCAAAAGGCAAATGGCATTAACATAAACATGTGCTCCAATGAGCAAAGGAAAAAGCAAATGAATAATATGTGCAAGAATAGTAAATTGCATAAAAGTAAAGTGCATAAAGTAAATGTTAATTGTTAATAGTTAGTAGTTAGTGTGCCATAAGGAAAATTTAGCGCTATGTTAAGCAATCGTAAATTGACTTATGTATAAGTCACAACTATCTGAGGCCGGTCAATAATAATGTAGGCAACAACACAAGTTAGGAGTCTTGATTAGTGAATCAAGTCCCAACAACTTACCATGCCAAAAGAAGAAGGAGAATTGATCTTGTATTGGTTTAAGCGTTTTGCATGATTTAGGAAACAACCTATCCTTAATGCAAAGCCATTCACTTGATCAATTGATCAAGATGAATTAGATTTGGATCAAGAAAGATTAAGTCTCCCTAATCAATGCTAACTTATCAACCCTCAACTCATTGATCAAAAGGAAAAAAAAGAAGAAGAAGGAGAAGGAGATGAATAAGAGAAATGGAAATGCAAAATTAAAGTGCATTAAATGAAATAACATGTACTAATCCACATATGTTGACCAAGGACATTGAAAGTCAAAGTCAAACAATTAAAAACAGAAGTGAGATGAAGATTGGCAATCAAGAAATGAACAAAATATTTTTGGCATTTTTTTAATATTTAATTAAACGAATTAAAGAAATAAAAGAAAGGTCAAACTTCAAAATCACTTCAAATCAACCTTGAAAGGTCCAAGTGATTTATCCTAAGTTCAACAAGGTCAAACAAAGTTTGACAAAAAATTTCAGCATTTTTAAAAGTCAGAAACTATTTTTAATCAATTAAAAATAACTAAAAATAACCTAATTGAACTAAAATCTCAAATAAATCTCAAATCAATTTAAAAATTAATGAGAATATTTTTCATAGATTCATCATCATTCAAATAGGTAAGGAAAATATTTTTGTATTTTTTGAATATCAAAAACTATTTAAAATGAATTAAAAATAACCAGAAAAGAGAAAATTCATGAAAAGTATCAAATAATGAAATAAAAAATATTAAAAATCATTTTAAAAAACTAGAAATTATTTGGGAAATAATGCAATTGGTCCCATATTTTTTGGAATTAAAATGAAAGAGTTATGATTTTTTGAAATAAAATGAAATAAACAAAATAAAATGAAATAAATCAGAAAATGCAAAAAGCCTGGCGCGTTGGATCAAGTTCATTAAATGATGTGGCACATCAGATGGCTCACAAGCGTGCGCGTATCATAGGCTTGAGTCAAAGGTGAAGCACAATGTATTAAAAAAAGTCATAACAATGAATGACATGTATTAGATCTGGAAATGCAATCACACGGTCCAGATTGGATCTGGCAATGAAGCAGCCACCAGAGCCACCTTCTTCTCCGCTGAGCTTGCATTTTCTGGCCACCATAACAGACAACCAAAGCTTAACCAAATCACGCGATCTATACATCATTGGAAAGTTGGGATGATGTACATCATCCCTGTACCATCCATTTTCACTCTAGATTTCCATGGTGTGAGAAATCAGAGGTTGAAAAATCTGGTGTTCATCATGAACTCAATGGATTTCAAAAATTAAATGCATAATCATGATGCCTCTATTGAGAGGACTTCAACCAACACAAGATCCAAGCAAATAGGTCAAAGGATGATGAGATTCGAAGAAAATACCAGTTGAAGAGCAAGCTTGATTTCTGGAGACTTGAGCTTGATTCCTTGCTTTCTTTGCCAAAACAGAAGATCAGTGAGATGAATGATGAAGGTTTAGAAGCTTTAGATCCAAGGATTCAACCAGATGTAGTTGAATTTTGGATCTGAAAAATTTGGATAAAAATGAACTAGCTTCTTTGGTAATGGTTATGGATTCAATTATGCAGCATCTTAGGCGCCATTAGGTTGAGAATTGAATGAAGAGGAGCATGTATTTATAGCTGAACTTGAAGCAAGGCAAGGCAAAACTCGTGTGCATGGAATTTGAACCCTTCATGCATGGGCCTGTACACGCGCGTGCAAAGCCTAAAAGTTGATGCAAATGAATGCTGAACACCAACCAAGTTGAATTGGACGTGTAAATTGAATGGCAATTGCTTGTGTATCAAGATTTCATGTGAATTCCATAATTTGACCTAAACATTCACCTCTTCGAAAGTCCCAATTGGAAAGTCCAAACATGATCATGTGAGTAATGGTTGGAAAGGTGTTGATGTAAGGAACAATTGTTATGTTGGACAAAAATCCATTTGAAGTGTGGAAATTTATGAAATTTGAGTTTAAAGTGCACGGTGCATGACATGTCAAAGCAAGGTTTCTAAAATTGGCCAATTTTCAAGCCTCTCTGTTTTAATGATGCAGTCCTCAAATGAAAAAACCTTCAACATCAAAGTTGTATATCTTTTCAAGAAAATCAAAATGGACTTAAATGTTGAATCATTTGGATTTTTTATGAAAGAGTTATGGGCACTTGAAGTTGGACTTTTTTGCCTTTTAATGCCTTTGGTCCAAAAGGACCTATAATGTCTTGCATTATCACATGTATTTCCTTTAAGATTTTGAAATTTTGTTCAACATAACTTTTGAATTATACATGTTAAGCTTTCCAATTAATTTGATCCCACCTCAAAATAATAAAAAATGAGTGAGTTGTGATCTTGTGAAGTTGACCCAAAATTAGGGTTTTAGTCAAAATGACCTATAATGTCTTGGAATGGATGATGACTTCCCAAGCTTCAAATCAATTTTTGATGAACATGGAAGTTGTTCATACTGTCCTCAAGAACATTTTTTCTTTTGGAATCATCTCCATTTTACAAACACATAAAAAGTTAGGTCCCAGTGCATTTCAAAATAGTCAGATGAATTGACTGATCAACTTCTCAAGTCCACAACTCATACCTTGATGAATTGATGATTGAGGATGCTCAAATAAGTTCAAATATGCATGAAATGATGAATTGAAGAACTTCCCTTGATTGTATTTGACCATGGGCTGAGGTTGCTTCATGAGCAAGGCATTGTGATGCACATATGAATTAGGGTTTCTCTGAAGAACAAGCCTAAAATCCTTTGACTTGCTTTGATAAAAAATGATGAATTGAGACACTAGGGAGGCATATTTGATGGATGAGAGCTTTGGGAACCATTACCATGCTTGCTTTCCTCTTAACTTGGCCTTATCTTTGCACAAAGGATCTCCTAGAAGCTTTGGACCTTGTGATTGCTCAAGCTACAAACAAGAGATGTTAGTGACATATTTTTGTGCTTTTGGTTAGTAAGTAAAAATGAGAAAAGTAATAATATACAATTCAAGCATGCTTGGTGATCTCAAACCACTCACAAGAAGTCTCACCTGTAGGCAAGGGGGACCAAGATGCTTATGATCCTTGAGGCTATGCAAATGCAATGTTATGATGCCATGAGGGATCTTAGGGACAAAATTGGGGTCTTACAACAGATAAATCATTTTAATTACTCTTTTACACTAACATTTACACATTTAGAAAATCATTTTAATTACTCTCTGACACAATATTTTAAGAAATGTAACTGTCAATGTTTGAATAATCTAGAAAAGCAAATTCTAAATTACATAAAACTGCATTTTTCTTATTTTGAATATATAAGGTCTAGCATATTAGTACCCAAATATAGGTTCTACATGGGGTACATCCTCAATAGAAAGTGGTTGCACAGGTTCAAGTTGCATGCTTTGAATATGGAGAACTTCTACCTTCTCCAAGTGTTTGATGCCGGTAGGTATATTCTTTAGTCCGTGCAGTAGTAGTAACTCGAGCTTTTTAAGAGAAGATAATGTTCCTTTGTCAATGATAATATCTCTCAATTCATCCGCATATCCAACATATTCTTCCTTTAGTTTCTGAAACCATCCATCTTCAGAATGCAACTGTAACCCTACACAAGAACCAATGCCTATAGAGAGAATCAACAAGTTTTGTCACAAAGAAGAAGATGAAAATGAGTGACTTGTTGTGCAAGTTACCATTGTTGAACTAAGCTTTGATAGTTTGATCTTGTATTACTTGTTGCATAAGCAATCTGGTTTCTCTTTTTTGGTTAGTTAAAGAGTTTGTTAGGTTGTTATCTTTCTCTAACTACCATGTAACTACCACTAGCATCTATATATGCTAGTTGGATTTTCATTCTCAAGCTAATGAATGATAGCATCTTTCATTCATAATATATTTCGATTTACTTTAATGTTATGGTATCGTAGAGTCTGGCTCTACCAGCTTTTCTTCTACCTCGCGCGTCTTCAATGACAAGGAATAACAACAATAATAACAATGGTGGAAATGCGAATCCAGATGATGCGCTTGATCCTTACTACATACATCCATCGGAGAATCCAACAACAGTTTTTGTCATGCCACAATTAGAAAGAGATTCTAACTACCATGGAGAGAAGAGAATGCAGCGAGTTCTTGCCACAAAGATAAAGTTCAGATTCGTTAATGGTTCAATTCCGGTACCAAGAGAAGATGATCTCAACTTTGTTGTGTGGAAGAGATGCAATAAGATTGTTGAAAGTGTTATTTACATAAAAAACATTGTGGATGTATGGAATGATCTCAAGGAAAGGTATTTGAATGGAGATAGAGTCTCTGTAGTTAAATGTGTATGAGCATTTCACTAAAATGTGAGCAATGTGGGAAGAATTTGATCAGTTCAGGACCATGTCTCAATGCACTTGTCTGTGTGCATGTGTTTGTGTTAATATGCGCAATGCAATAAATTTTAAGAAGGAAAATCAAATAATTTGGTTCTTATGGGATTGAATGCACAATATCAAAATGTCAAATCTAAAATTATGTTGATGGAGCCTCTACCAACCATCAACAAAGTCTTATCAATCATGCTGCAAGAAGAAAGACAGCAAAAATATGGAGCTAATAGTCGTCCTGATGTTAAAGTTGAAGAAACTGATGCATTAGAAAATTCATTTGAAGGTGGTGGTTCTAACCGCAATTTTGGGAAACGAAGAGGATACAATGGCTATCAAGGAGGCTCTTTTAAAGAAAATATATGAACTTATTGTAGCAAGAATGTCACATTGTTGATGTGTGCTATTGGAAACATGGTTATCTCCTAGGTTGGGGAGTTGCTAGAGGTAATGCTTATGGTAACAATATTGGATATAATTCTAAGAAGCTGATGCAGAGATAAAGATGAAAGCACATTAGGGAAACATATCATTCACCATGGAACAATTCAACAGATTGATTGCTTTGCTCGAAAGAAACAATGTAGATGGAAACAATGCATGCAATAAACATGGTTAGAGGAGAAAGTAGCAGTTTTTATTTTGCAGGAGTTGACGTTAAACACTCTAATCATGATGTTCAAACCAAAGCTGATGATTGCAAATGGATTCTAGATACAGGAGAAACATATTGTTAATGTTGAGAGAATAAGATAAAATAAAAGAACTTTTCATTATTTAGCATAACAAAAAAGTTATATATCTATACAAGATCTAGGCTCATATACTTATACTCTTATGAATAAAGGGAATACTAATAGTATGGGGAAATACTAATAATATGGGGGAATATTAAAAATATGACGGTTACGATATAATTATGTACATTAATATCTCCCCTCAAGTTGGACTATGGATTGAACATAGATTCAACTTGGACAGAAAATCAAAAAAAAATTGGAAAGTGTAGAGGCTTGGTGAACATGTCTGCTATTTGAGAGCTGCTTGGTACAGGGAGTAAGTGTATGAGTTGTGACTGAATATTCTCTCTAATAATATGACAATCTAGCTCAATGTGCTTGCTTCTTTCATGAAAAGTGGGACTGTGAGCCAAATAAATGGCAGATTTGCTGTCACAGAAAACTGATGCATGATTTGAGAATTGTATTTTGAGATCTTGAAATAAGTACTGCAACCATTGAATTTCATAAGTGAGGGAAGCTAGTGCCCGATATTCTCTTCAGTGAAGGATCTTGAAATAGTATTCTGCTTCTTTGATTTCCAGGAAATTAACGAGGAACCAATAAACACGTAATAACCAGTAATTGATTTTCTAGTTTCATGACATCTTGCCCAATCAGAATCTGCATATCCAGTCAGTTTTAAAGAACTAGAAACAGGGAAAAATAAACCTTTTGCAGGGGCAAATTTAAGATACTTCAAAATTGTAGTAGCAGTTGCATAATGAGGAACCAGAGGCTTAGAAACAAATTGACTCAAGTGTTGTACAGAAAATGAAATATCAGGTCTGGTATTGGTCAAATAAAGAAGCTTTCCTATAAGTCTTCTATAAGTCTTCTATAAGATGAAGGATCCTCTAAAATAGCACCATCAGTATTAGACAGTTTGGTAGTTGGATTGAAAGGAATTTTAGATGATTTTGTTGCCAAAAGACCAGCATCTTGCAATAATTCAAGGATATACTTTCTTTGATTAACAAAAATACCCTTGGGAGACCTTGCAATCTCAAGCCCCAAAAAATACCTAAGTTTTCCAAGGTCTTTGATTTTGAATTTCTGATCTAGAAAATGTTTAACAACTTGAATTTCTTGAGAAGAATTTCCAGCTAATACTATATCATCCACATATACTAATACTTCAGTAAATTCACTATTAGTAGACTTGGTGTATAAAGAGTGATCAGAAACAGACTGTTTGTACCCCAAAGAGATGAGTGCAGAAGATAATTTGGAATACCATTGTCTACTGGCTTGCTTTAATCCATAAAAGGATTTATGCAATTTACAAACTTTATTAGAGCCAGTGATAGAAGGATAACCAGGAGGTAATGACATATATACTTCCTCGTTTAAATCACCATGAAGGAATGCATTGTTAACATCTAATTTCTCAAGATCCCAACCTTTAATTGATGCTAATGCTAACAAAAGTCTAACAGTATTTATTTTAGCTACAAGAGAGAAAGTATCAAAATAGTCGATTCCTTCCATTTGGTGATACCCTTTTGCAACTAATCTAGCCTTGTATCTCTCAATGGAACCATTTGCATGATACTTTATTTTGTACACCCATTTACATCCAATTGGAGTTTTCTCACGAGGGAGATCAACTACTGACCAAGTTTTGTTTTCATCAAGTGCGAATAACTCAACATCCATGGCTTTTCTCCAACAACCAAGTTTAGAAGCTTGGTTAAAAGTTTTAGGTTCAATAGTAGTAAAAATTGAACAACAAAAAGATCTATATTCTGGAGCATAATTATCATAAGAAAGAACAGATGAAAGTGGATAAGTGGGATACAAATTATTATTATTAGCAGAACTTGTAGCAGAGTAACAATGATAATCTTCTAAGTAACTAGGACGAATGATTGTTCTAGTAGACTTTCAAAGATTAACATGAGAAGGTAGAGGAGTAAGATTAGGACTATCATGAGAAGATGCGGATAAAGGTGTGTGGCTGGAAGATGTTGGAGATGATACAATAGGATCATGTTCTATGTCAACAGAGTTAGGAGAGGTACAATCAGGTTCTATCATGACAGGTAAGGGTAAGGAATCAGGTGTACTAGAAACAGGATCATCAAGAACAAAATTTGGTGGTATATGCTTAGAAAAACCAGAGGCATTATGAACAGGTTTAGAGTTTTGGAAAGGAAAATATGTTTCATAGAAAACAACATTTCTAGAAACAAAAATATCATGTGAACTTAGATCATAGAGGATATATCCCTTAGTACCATCCTTAAATCCTAAAAAAACAGCCTTTCTAGCTCTATAATCAAATTTGGTTCTATGAGCTTGTAAGGTAGTTGCATAGCTCAAACAACCAAAAACTTTAAGATGGACAAGAGATGGAGGTTGCTTGTAAAGTAATTCGTAAGGACATTTGAGATTGAGAAGTGGACTAGGAAGTCTATTTATGATATGAACAACATGTTGAACACTAAAATTCCACATGGTTAAAGGGAGATTGGAATGGAAAGAAAGAGACCTAGCCACATTAAGGATATGTTGATGCTTTCTTTCAACAATCCCATTTTGTTGAGGTGTTTCAACACAAGACTTTTGATGAATTATGCCTTTAGAAGATAAGAAATCTCCCATGGCAAATTCAGTGCTATTATCTGACCTAAGACACTTTAAAGTTGTGTGAAATTGATTTTCAATAAAGGCAGCGAAGTTAATGAGACTCTTTTTAGTTTCATCCTTTGTTTTAAGAAATATAACCCAAGTAAACCGTGAGTAATCATCAACCCAAGTAAGAAAATATTTATGGCATATCAGAGAAATAGTAGAATATGGACCCCATAAGTCAGCATGTAAAATATCAAAAGGTGCAAGAGATTTTGATATACTTTTTGGAAAAGGTAATTTCTTTTGTTTAGCAAAATGACAAGAATCACAAGGTGACATATTATTCTTACTTGGTATAAAAGGGAAATTTTTTGAAATAACTTGTAAACCACTATCTGAAATGTGGCCTAGTCTTAAATGCCATAAAAGAGAAGAATCAGTAGAAACAGAATTACAAACAGGTGCAACATAGCTGGTGGATTTTGCATGATCTATGACATATAATCCTCCTTGAAGCCTAGCTATACCAATCACTGTCTTGGAACAATTCTGCAAAATTTCACAGGAATGAGATGTGAGATTCACACAATAGTTATTAGTAATGGCTAGCTTAGTAACAGAAATTAAGTTCACATGAAAAGATGGTATATAGAGAACATTAAGTAAGGTAAGGAAGGGTGAGATAGTGACGGTGCCTGCTATGGAAGCGAGAATTTGTGTTCCATTTGGTAAAGAAATAGATATAGGAATGATGTTCCTATATGTACTAAAACAACTCAGATCAAATATGAAATGATCAGTGGTACCGGTGTCCAAAATCCAAAGATGTGAGCACTTACCGTTACCATTAGAAGACTGAGAATTGAATGCAATGGGAGATGTTGAAACAAAATTAGAAGCAGGTGAAGGTTGGGATTTGAATTGTTGGACTAGACCAAGAATTCCATGATATTTCTCTTGAGTGAAACCAAAAAGCGGTTTTGAATTAGAATCCAATTGTGCGGAAGAACCATGTAATGTACCATTGGATGGTGCAACACTGTTAGCCTGTGTTGACTGTGATGAGTTCTTGCCTTTACCCTTATAACCAATAAGATAACCATGTTTGATCCAACAAGTTCCAAGTGTGTGATTTGAGCGGTTGCAGTGTGTACAAAAGCGATTAGCTCCTTTTGAACTAGAATTTTGGCCTTTACCTTTGAAATTGTATTTCCCATGGAAATTACCAGAATAAGAATTGGCCAAAAGAGCATTAGAAGAATTCATATCAGGAGCATCATTAACAATTGAATCAATCACAAAATTTCCAATTTCTCTCTCTTGTTGAATTAACATTGAGAAAACAGTATCTATGTCAGGTAAAGGATTCATCAGCATTATTTGAGATTTTGTATGAGAGAACTTGTCGTTTAATCCCTTAAGAAATCTAATGACATAATCTTGTTGACGATAAGTTTTGATTGAATCAATTGCTCCACAAGTACATGCAATTGCACACTTACAGTGAGGAATGGGTATATAATTTTCCAATTCATCCCATAAAACCTTCAATTGAGTAAAGAAATAGGAAATATCAAGATTACCTTGACGAAATTGGTAGAGTTCTTCCTGAATATCAGAAATACGAAAAATGTCTCCTTGCGAAAATCTAATTCTGAGATTTTTCCAAACACCGGCAGCAGTATCGATCCATAAAACCGAACGCGCAATAGAATCAGAGATAGATCGATGAATCCAAGCTAAAACCATAGTGTTGCAGCGAATCCATGGGCCATAGAGAGAATTGGTTATCAAAGGTTTGGGAAAGCTACCATCGACGAACTTATCTTTGTTCTTTGAAATCAAAGATATGTTCATGGATCTTGCCCATGTATGATAATTCTTGTGATCCAGAGGCGGAGAGACAAGAATCAAAGCCGGATTTTCGTTTGGATGCAAATAGTAAGGGTTTGCGGAATTTGTTGAGAAATCAGAATAATCTGTGGTAGCCATAATTGAAGGAAGATATTTACATAAATCAAAAAGTAAGATGCAAGGATTTTGTATGAGAAGATTAGAATTGGAAAGAACAATGGCTACCAGAGCCTTATGGCTCTGATGACATGTTAATGTTGAGAGAATAAGATAAAATAAAAGAACTTTTCATTATTTAGCAGAACAGAAAAGTTATATATCTATACAAGATCTAGGCTCATATATTTATACTCATATGTATAAAGGGAATACTAATAGTATGGGGAAATACTAATAATATGGGGGAATATTAAAAATATGACAGTTACAATATAATATAATTATGTACATTAATACATATCATATTTGAAATTCTATAGACTGGTTTATATCTTATAATGAATTAGTTCTTCCTATATCTGTTGGTTTTCCAAATGGAACCAGCATTCAAGCTCATATAGTTGGAAAAGTCAAAATGCATGATAAGCTGATCCTAGAAAAAGTGATATACCTACCTAGTTTTAATGTGAATTTGATTTATGTGTCATTATCTAAGAAAAAAATTGTACCATAGTGTTTGAATATGATTCATGCATTATACAGGAAAGACGATTCCTGAAGAAGATTGGTTTGGCTAGGCTGATGGATGTTCTTTATTACTTGAAGCTTGGTCAGGTAAAACTGAGTAATAGTATTCATGTTGTTGATGCATACCTGAGTAGGATATGGAATTTGAGATTAGGTTATTTGTCACATGATAGAACTAAGTGTTTGGATAAGAAGTATAATTACATACCTGTCTTTGCTCATGTATCTTATGATGTGCGTCACATGACAAAATAGAAGAAATTGTCTTTTGATCCAAGTAACTTCAATGCAAAATTTGTTTTTGAATTAATTCATGTTGATATTTGGGGGTCCTTCTCTACAACATCCATTAATGGATTTAAGTGTTTTTTTTACTATACTTGATGATCATAGTAGTCACATTTGGGTGATTATGATTAAGAATAAAACTGAGGTTTCTAGCCGTGCTAAGGGATTTGTCAACATAATCAAAAACTAATTTGAGAAAAATATAAAAGTTATCAGGAGTGACAATGGTCCTGGGCTTTTGCTGAAGATATTCTATGAAGAGAATGGAATATTGCATCAAAGGTCTCATGAGAATGCTCCATAATAAAATTAAAAGTTCAAGAAAGCCTCATGAGATTACTTCCTATTGCCTCTAATTCTCAAGTAACTCATATATTCACCAAGACATCCAATTAAGTAACTGATATATTCACCAAGACATCCAATCATCGACCATTTCATGCCATGGACTTGATGTGAAAGTTACCATTGTTAAACTAAGCTTTGATAGTTTGCTCTTGTATTACTTGTTGCATAAGTAATCCAGTTTCTCTTTTTGGTTAATTAGAAAGTTTGTTAGGTTGTTATTTTTTGTCTAACTACCTGTTTACGCAACAATCTCTGGCCTTCCTATAGAGATTTACTTGCAGGACCGACTACAAAGTCCTAGACAGATGCATGTTAAGTATATGGTAGTTTTGTTGACAAGGTGCTTGGAATGTTTGAACAATAAGTGAAATGCTTTGCAAAACTCGAAATGTTATAAAAGTAGGGAAAGATAAAATATAAGATACATATGTAAATGAACGGAGTAAATGGAAATAACTTGACAATTTAAATGACTTGAAAATAAAGGTGGAAGCAAATGTACATTTTTCTCTCCAACGCTTGATACTTCAAGTGTATTCCTATTGCAATGCTCAAAATGTCACCCCTTGAAATGAAGATTACATCTACTTAAATAGTAGTAAGAAATAACTGCTATGGGGTTATGGCCCATTCATGATGTGCCACGTGTCGGTGCCTGTCATCCACGTTGCTGATAACTTCCCACTCTCTGCTTCCTACGATCAATTCCCTCCATGATAAGCTGACCTTCGACTTCGACAAACTCTCCTCTTTCGTCGACCCAACTCTCATGATTTTCCTTTCGTCGATCTTGCTTCCGACCTCCCACTGATCGACCTGACTTGATGCTTCTTAGGTCTAAATTTGTCGGCTAACATTACCACTAGCATCTATATAAGCTAGTCGTATTTTCATTCTCAATCTAATAAATGATAGCATCTTTCGATTTACTTTACTATAATTTTGCAAACTTTTTAGGAATTTAATTGGATTTTTTGTGAAACGGGAGTACATCAAATTTAACTCAACAAGATTTTGAATCTCTAACATCCACTTTGGCATCTTCCGTAGTCTCCCACATAGTGCAAGTTTGCGAAGCATAGTTGGTGTCGAAATCAAATGTAAATGAATGACATCAATGCATTAATAGTCTTACTTGATAAAACAAAAAGTTTCACCGAGTGATACTGAAGATATCTTCTTTGCGTACATTAACCAACCCCAAATACCTTATCTGCTTCAACTTTCCTAACTCTTTAGTCACCTCTGCTGCTCCATCCATACCTAAATCAACATAGTAAGTGTATGTAGGGATGTCATCTCTCCAATACCATCCTTTAATTGGATCGAATACAATTTAGAGCTGATAAAATGTCTTAACTTTTTGAGCTTGCTAATCTCCTTTAGCAACTCACAGATGAATGTATCTTTTCCATCCAAGGTCTCTAGATTCTGGAGCATGCCATATGATTTTGGGACTTCATCTACCTTGCATGAATGACTGAAGCTTATATACTACACATGGATCAAACTTTCCAAATTCTTAGTAACTTTCAACGATGGAGCAGATTATAGGGATTCTCCTGGATGTTGTAGTTGTAGGGATTCTCCTCTCACAATATATATATATATATATATATATATATATATATATATATATATATATATATATATATATATATATATATATATATATATATATATATATATATATATATATATATATATATATATATATATATATATATATATATATATATATATATATATATATATATATGATTCTTTATTTCTTTACAAAAATAGAGACCGGACATTCAAAAGTGGTTGTTATTGATGAAGGCAGAAATGAAGAAAGGAAATCAACTAAAAAATAAGGTCTTAAAATGCTTGAAAGCAACAATTACAATTACAATTCACAAACAGCTCAATTATTAAGGCAATCCATAATTTAGAGATTCCATACACTATTATTAATATTACTAAAGAACATAAAATTAAAGTTATAATTTTTTATTGAGGAACAAAAGTCCCAAAGTGATGCAATAAAACAATCTATGGAGAATCTGAATTGCCATTGCATGTGAAGTTGACGCCCGACCCGACACCTACGAAATCAGAGGAAAATTATCAATATCAATTGCCTTTGAGGATCCAAAATAGTATTCATATTTGGTGATGCCGAGTTAAAATAATAAATCATGTATTTGGATTACTGAACAATAACTATTCTCATGGTTATGGAAAACAATAAGTATTAGAAAGTTTAGGAAGAAAAGGCACACCTTGGACTTAAATAACACGATAATTTATTTTAACAGTCGGCATATGCCCCGTGATCCGAATCAAATCCTTAGTATAAATGCCCACCTGAACATTCAGAACTTCAAGCTTTTCTAGGTGTAGGATTCCTTTGGGTAAATTCTTGAGATTGAAGAGCGAGAGTAACTGAAGCTTTTTCAGAGAAGGAAGAGCTCCTTTTTCGATAATAATATCTCTCAAATGAAACAAATCCTCAACATACAGTTCCTTTAGTTTCTGAAACCCTCCATCTTCAAAATGTAAATGTGAACCTTCATAAGCAAAGTGGCTAAGTGAGAGGATCAACAAGTGCTGCAAACTTTTTATTGATTGTATTGGATCTTCGGATAAATAGGACTTCTTTAACCTTGATAGAATTAGAGAATTGGAATAAGGAAAGAATTTCTCATTGTATTCATTTTCATCTTGATACAGAGGGTTTATGTATTTATATATGGACTTTCTTAGCTTAACTGACTGAGTCTGTTATAACAACCTAACAGCTCAGCAATGCTAGACTAACAGAAATACAAATATACTAACAGAATACAAAACTACTCTATTAGTCCCTGTCATACGGTGAACTGACTTGGGGTATTTTGCTTTTTATCGCAATGTCGCGGATAGCAAGAGTCGCCACCGACTTTTCTTTTATCCAATAAGGAAAGGTGGAAAAGAACAGGAAAGACCTCAATAGATTTTGGGTTCGGGAGGCACATTATACAAAGGGAAGGTATTAGCATCCTTTGTATCCATGGTTATCCATGGGCTCTTAATTGCTGGATCACTTATATTTTTGTCTGGAAAGTGCTGGTGAATTGTTTAGAAAATGTTTTGAAAAAGAGAATTTAACTTTGTAATGATCCTCGTATGAATGTATACAAAGTGGTTATCTCGTTTAGTTTTGAAAATGGTTTGGAAAAATATAACTTGGTAATGATTCTAGTATGAATGTATACCAAGTGGTGATTTTCCAAAAGAGGTTTTGAAAGGTGTGAGGTGTTGAAAATATTTTAGGTTATGATCCAGTAATTGAGAGTTATACCTTCCTAAGGTCGTTATGGGCATTTCCTATCCTTATGAGGGTAAAACTGTCCTTACTATTGAGAAGTAAGTAGTTTTATCCTTTGGATGTTTAAGGGTCATCGTAGGGTCATCGATAGGTCATTGAAGGCAACAGTTGTAAGGATACCTTAGCATTCGAAGGGACGATCATCATTTAACCGTAGGCTACACCGAAGGGTCATCGAGGGACAAAATCATATATTCGAAGGCAACATCCGAGGGACTATGATTTATTTCATGATGATTCAATCGAAGGGCCATTGCTAAGTGTATCCCCACATTCGCGGGACATGACCGTAATACCGTAATATCGTAAGGCAGCAAAGAGAGGTCCAAGATCACATATTTAAAGGCCGTATTTTAAAGTTAATTAGGTGATTATGATGAATCTCCACATTAAAATCAATACATTAAAAATAATACATTAAAATTAATACATTAAAATTAATTATTATTATTAACACATTAAAATTAATTAAGCAATTTAGGGTGAGCCTCCACAAGGGTATCCCACAAATAAAGTGGAAGACCTAACGGCGGTCTTTTTTCTGGGACATATGAACCTTTGCAAAATTCAACAAACGGGTTAGCATACCAAATCAGGGTGCAATCGAGGATTACACCGCAAAAGCAACAGTAATATGATCAGATAAACAATGCCTGGCTATGATAAAACATGAATGAAAAATCAGAATAGAAAAGTCGGCTACTGTCAGGTTCGCGCCTGCCTCGCCTAGCGAAGGCTTAGCGAATACTCGCTGCATGCTCGCTTAGCGATGTGCTAGCGAGCGGCTGCGGATTCCGGTTTTAATAACGATATAATGGCAGCAAGCTTCACACTTTATAGCATTCATTACAGAGATTATGTGGTTAGACATTCAACGGTTCATGCATACTTAAATTCATATGTAAAACTTAAGATAGTTTCATAAATTCAATCATGATACCATGTGCAAATTAAGAACATAGGGTAGTAATAGCAATGCCAACCTGTTTGTAATCGAATTGTAACCTTGAATTGGCTGATCGGATCGAATTGAGCGGAAGTGACCTTGCCGCCGCCGGCTTTTCCTTCAGGGCTTCCTTTAGGGTTTTCCGTCTGTGAGCGCTAGGGTTTGCTTGCTAGAGTTCTCTCTCTCTCTTTTTTCGTCCTCTTTTCATTACTGAAGTGCTGGTATTTATAATGCCCTTTTTCATGACCTAATGGGCTCAGACCGAAGCCCGAAATTTTTTGTTGTCTGTCAGCTTCTCTAGGCGAGCTGGTAGCGAACGTTTGCTTCGCTAGGCGAGCGTGTAGCGAACGTTCGCTAGGCGAGCGTGTAGCGAACAGGCCATTTTGGGCCATTTTCTGGATTGGGCCATTCGTGAGCTGGGCCTTTGTCCCTTTAAGATCAGTGCCATAAAATGAGTCGGAATGCCCTTGAAAAATGTCTTGAACTATTGATGGGCAAATTTTGGGGTATGACAGCTGTCCCTGTTCAATATTCTTGAACCGAGAGAGTTAGGATGGTATGTACGCCATTCGTGGTCTGGAGGTGAAAGATTATTGAACACTAGAGTGCCCCAACAATTTGCGCCGGTCCATTAGTCTTGAGGGAGATGGGCTTAAAGATGCCATCCAGGTAGTTTGATGACGAGCTTCCGATTGTGTCGTACGTTAGACGATGTCTGAAGACATGGATGTCATACCGGGTCATACGCTAGACCGTATAGTGAATCATCCATCATGCTGTCGACTTCGCTGGGGAGTCAGAGTATGCTATATACTGCTGGGGATAAGGGATCAGAATGGATCGTACGCTAGATCGTCTCCGAGTTGCAGAATGAGCCGTACGTTAGGCTGTATCCGACGAAGGTGGAACCAGGATGGATCGTACGCTAGATCGCATCTGAGTTGAAGGTCCAAATGGGTCGTACGTTAGACCGTATTGGAGTTGCAGAATGAGCCATACGTTAGGCTGTGTCTACTTTAAAGGGAGTAGTCGTATACTAGACTATCATTCAGAAATGTACCTGTCCGAAGGTAGCATCTGAGGAGATGAAGGTTTAACTTGGTCGTACATTAAACCATATCTGAGCAGAATGAGCCGTCCGTTAGGCTGAATCTGCTGAAAAGGGAGTAGTCGTATACTAGACTACCATTCAGAAATGTACCTGTCCGAAGGTAACATCTGAGGAGAGAGTAGCCGTATACTAGACTACCATTCAGAAATGTACCTGTCCAAAGGTAGCATCTGAGTAAGGGAGTAGCCGTATACTAGACTACCATTCAGAAATGTACCTGTCCGAAGGTATCATCTGAGTAAGGGAGTAGCCGTATACTAGACTACCATTCAGAAATGTACCTGTCCGAAGGTAGCATCTGAGTAAGGGAGTAGCTGTATACTAGACTACCATTCAGAAATGTACCTGTCCGAAGGTAGCATCTGAGTAAGGGAGTAGTTGTATACTAGACTACCATTCAGAAATGTACCTGTCCGAAGGTAGCATCTGAGTAAGGGAGTAGCCGTATACTAGACTACCATTCAGAAATGTACCTGTCCGAAGGTAGCATCTGAGTAAGGGAGTAGCCGTATACTAGACTACCATTCAGAAATGTACCTGTCCGAAGGTAGCATCTGAGTAAGGGAGTAGCCGTATACTAGACTACCATTCAGAAATGTACCTGTCCGAAGGTAGCATCTGAGTAAGGGAGTAGCCGTATACTAGACTACCATTCAGAAATGTACCTGTCCGAAGGTAGCATCTGAGGAGATGAAGGTTTAACTTGGTCGTACATTAAACCATACTTGAGTTGTTGAAGATCAGAATGGATCGTACGTTAGATCGTATCTGAGCTGAAGATCCAAATGGGTCGTACGTTAGACCGTGTTGGAGTTGTTGAGAGTCAGAATGGATCGTACGTTAGACCGTATCTGAGCTGAAAGAGTCATGTGTCGGGCTGAATCAGAATGAACCGTACGTTAGGCTGTATCTGATAATATTTGTTGTATTTGCAGTGAATATCTGAGATGGGCTTAGAGATGTCACCGTTGGGAGGATGTCAGAACGTTTGTCAGAATAGATACTCATCCGGGGTTCTATCTGAAAAATGGTCTGAATCTTGGATGTGATCCGGAGGATAACTAACCTGAAAAATAACGTTAGTTTCATGCAATGTCATGATGCATGAGATGCTTTATGCTTGTGAACATGGTATGCATATACATGCTATGAAATGATGTAAAGTATATGATGCGGAATGAAGTAAATGTGAGCATTGTGTGCAGGTATGTAATATGGAATGACGTAATGAGTGCACTATGTGTCTGAAACGTTCTTCCAGGGAACTCTACTGGGGAGATAAATCTCAGTCTGCTGGTCGGAGACATTGGTATTGATGACCCTGTCTCGGCTGGGGGATACTTGATTTTTTGTCTGACGATGGAAACACTCAACAGAGCCTGGCTGGGGATGGAAGAGATGACCTTTCGGTATGGCGGTGCCGACCTCTTCTGGGGAATAATTGGCGTTGCCGGGGAATCGAATTAGAAACGGACTCCTCGGAAAGCGTGGTTAGACCTTCTCCTTGGTCCTGAAGTCTCGCAGTAATTGCTATTTCCATTTTAGGCATGTATTCTTGATAAACATTGATCATATTCAAATGCATATATCAATTCAAATTAAATCAATGGACGTTTATGCAATCAAAACAGAAAAAGTGAAAACAAAAGCATCTTTTTTGGAGATAAAATTGTATTGATTTTGAAAGAGGGCCTATAAACAGGCAATTTGTGTACAAGGAGACAAAAATCCTAGTAAGAGGAAATTGTCAAGAACACAAAGAGAAAGCTATGCAGAGAAAGTCCTATTTATTTTAATTCCACTACTGTCATCATGTCTTCAAGCATCTCATCTCCTGCTGTCGGATAGAGGTGGTTGGCTTGTTCAGTCCCTTGAACTTGGTTGAAGCTGGCAGAAAACGGGACACAGTCATACGCTTTAATCCCTAATTTTTGCCTGGACCGCCTTTTCAGGTTTTCAGTCCACCGGGATACCCCTTTTTGCCCAAGCCGCCTTTTCAGGTTTTCGACTTGCCGGGTATACGTCTTTTATATATTTATCCCTAATTTTTGCCCGAACCCTTTTGGTTCGCCGGGATGCCCTTACTTTTGCCTAGGTACATCGACCTAGCGGGTCTCTGTTATGCGTAGTATTTTTTAACTATGTCCGCGTTCACAGGATGCGGGAAGTCTTCGCCATCCATTGTAGCAAGTATCATGGCTCCACCGGAGAATACCTTCTTAACCACAAATGGCCCTTCGTATGTGGGAGTCCACTTGCCTCTGGGATCCCCTTGTGGTAGAATGATACGCTTGATCACCAAGTTGCCAATTTGATACACCTGTCTCTTGACTCTTTTGTTAAATGCTTGGGTCATGCGCTTCTGATATATCTGCCCGTGACAAACTGCCGTAAGTCTCTTCTCATCAATCAAGTTTATCTGATCGAGTCGAGTCTGAATCCATTCATCCTCGCTTAAACCCGCCTCTTTCATGATCCTTAGAGAGGGAATCTGAACTTCCACTGGTAAGACGGCTTCCGTTCCGTAGACTAAAGAGAAAGGAGTTGCCCCTGTCGAAGTGCGTACTGAAGTGCGATAACCGTGGAGAGCAAACGGTAACATCTCATGCCAGTCTTTGTACGTTACTGTCATCTTTTGTATGATCTTCTTGATGTTCTTATTAGCAGCCTCTACGGCGCCATTCATCTTCGGCCGGTACGAAGAGGAGTTATGGTGTTTAATTTTGAACTGCGTGCAGAGTTCAGTAATCATCTTGTTGTTCAAATTAGTACCATTGTCAGTGATAATTCTTTCAGGGATGCCATACCGACAAATAAGACTATTCTTGATGAACCGTGCCACCACATTCTTGGTGACAGAAGCGAATGAGGCTGCCTCTACCCACTTCGTAAAGTAATCAATAGCGACGAGAATGAAGCGATGTCCATTAGAAGCCGTAGGTTTAATCTCTCCAATCATATCGATGCCCCACATTGCAAAGGGCCAAGGTGCTGTCAACACGTTCAATGGAGCAGGAGGCACATGTACTTTGTCCGCATATATCTGGCACTTGTGACAGGTTCTGGAGTGATGGTGGCAATCAGTTTCCATGGTAGACCAATAATACCCTGATCTCAGAATCTTCTTGGCCATTGTATGTCCACTAGAATGAGTCCCAAAAATACCGTCATGCATGTCTTCCATAATCCTTTCTGCTTCCTTTTTATCCACACAGCGAAGCAGAGTCGAGTCATGATTACGTTTGTATAACACTCCATTACTCAGAAAGAATTTAGCGGAGAACTTCCTCAGGAATTTTTTGTCATTGACGGATGCCCCTTCAGGGTATTCCTGATCTTCTAAGTATCTTTTTACGTCGTGGAACCAAGGTTTCTCCTGTACCCTCTCAGTGTTAAGTTCATAACAGTATGCCGGTTCATCTAACCGTCCAATGGTAATCATGGGGGCTTCGCTGCCCCATCTGACTCTGAACATAGATGACATGGTAGCTAATGTGTCCGCCAACTGATTCTCCTCTCGGGGAATATGTTCAAATGTAATCTCTTCAAAGTATGGGATTAATGTCATCACCCGCTCTCGATAAGGGATGAGATTTGGATGTTTAGTATCCCATTCTCCTTTGATCTGACTGATTGCCAAGGCTGAATCTCCGTACACGCTCAAAAACTTGATTCGCCGGTCTATGGCAGCCTTGAGTCCCAAAATACATGCTTCATACTCAGCCATATTATTAGTACAATGAAAACATAGTCTAGCAGTGAAAGGCGTATGGTAACCTCCGGGAGAAATGATTACAACACCAACACCATGGCCCAATGCATTAGAAGATCCATCAAAGACCATAGTCCATCGGGATCCCAGTTCGGGTCCTTCATCCGGTTCAGGTTTTTCATCATCAGTAACAAGCATGACATCCTCATCCGGGAACTCAAAATTCATAGATTGATAATCGTCCACCGCTTGATGAGCCAAATGATCAGCGAGCACGCTTCCTCTGATTGCTTTCTGGGTAGTATACTGGATATCGTACTCTGTTAAGATCATCTGCCATCTCGCTATTCTTCCGGAGAGGGCAGGCTTCTCGAACATGTATTTGATGGGATCCATCCTAGAAATCAACAAAGTGGTATGATTCAACATATACTGTCTTAGTCGGCGAGCAGCCCAGGCCAAAGCACAGCAAGTTCTCTCGAGCAGTGAGTATCTTGTTTCACAGTCGGTAAACTTTTTGCTCAGGTAGTATATGGCATGCTCTTTTCGACCAGACTCGTCATGTTGCCCCAATACGCACCCCATTGAATTTTCTAACACGGTCAAATACATGATTAGAGGTCTTCCTTCAACTGGTGGTATCAGAATCGGAGGTTCCTGGAGGTAGTTCTTGATTTTGTCAAAAGCTTCTTGGCACTCGTCATTCCATATCATTTCTTGATTTTTCCTCAGTAATTTGAAGATGGGTTTGCAGGTAGCGGTCAAGTGGGAGATAAATCGAGCAATGTAGTTCAAGCGTCCCAAGAAACCTCTGACTTCTTTCTCCGTACGGGGAACTGGCATTTCTTGAATAGCTCTCACTTTAGCCGGGTCAACCTCAATTCCTTTACCACTGACAATAAAGCCCAAGAGTTTACCGGATCTTACTCCAAAAGTGCATTTGTTCGGATTCAATCTCAACTTGTACTTCTTCAACCTCTCGAACAGTTTGTATAAATGATCGAGATGTTCTTTTTCAGTATGAGATCTGGCTATCATGTCATCCACGTATACTTCTATGTCATGATGAATCATATCATGGAACAAAACTACCATAGCACGCTGGTACGTTGCCCCGGCGTTCTTTAAACCGAATGGCATTACTTTATAACAGAACGTGCCCCATTGCGTCACAAACGTAGTTTTCTCCATGTCCTCAGGCGCCATCTTAATTTGGTTGTAACCTGAGAATCCATCCATGAATGAGAACACTTTGTGTTGAGCGGTGTTATCTACCAGAACATCAATGTGCGGGAGTGGAAAGTCATCTTTGGGACTCGCTTTATTCAAATCTCTGTAATCTACGCACATTCGCACCTTACCATCCTTCTTTGGCACTGGCACCACATTAGCAACCCATTGAGGATAAGAAGTAACGGCTAGGAAACCGGCATTGAATTGTTTTATAACCTCGGCTTTGATTTTCTCAAACATTTCAGGACGCATGCGGCGAACCTTTTGCTTGACAGGACGGCAGTCTTCCTTCGTAGGCAGCCGATGCACCACTATATCAGTATCCAACCCGGGCATGTCTTCATAAGACCAGGCAAAGATCTCCACATAGTCACGCAACATCTGGAACCATCTTTCTTTGACACTGTTTTCCAAGCCTGCTCCTATTTTGACTTCTTTTCTGTCTACTTCAGTACCCAGATTTACGATTTTGAGTGACTCTTCATGCGGCTGTATAGTCCTTTCCTCTTGTAGTAATAGTCTGGCAAGCTCTCCAGGGACTTCACAATCTTCCTCACTTCCATCTTCGGCTTGGTAGATTGGATTTTCAAAGTCATAATGAACAGTAGCGGAATTATTATCAATAGGATCCAAAGTGGATACGGATCTGCAATTTGTGATGTGAGTGTGTGTAAGAAAGCATAGCTTGTTTGAAAGACGACAGGAAAAATAAAGAGCGCAATATTTGAATGCGAAAAAGTCCATTGATTTACTGAATATGAATATGCTTATGAAATGACAAAACCCTTAACAAATTAGCTATTGTGCCCCGGGCGTAGACACAATGCTTTAAGAAGTTCAATTGAAAAATTAAAGATTTGCAATACTAAATGGACAATAACAATTACTCCTGACTAAAGGAGATTGGGATAGTGTCTTCAGCCTTCCAATTATTGAGTCCGTCGCCAATTGTTGGGTAGATCCAGCTATCCAGGTCGTAATCACTGTCAGCATCTTCTACAGCGTTGATTTGATCTTTGACCATCTTTTCAGAGCTAAATCCCAGACCAGATTTATCAGACTTGTAGGGTATGCTGATCAGTTGACCCCAGCCAGTACAGCCACCATCTTCAACCACAGCTTGAGCGTCCTTCAGGTAAACCATGGCAGGAGGAGCTCGAATACCTCGGGCACAAGGGGAGTTGGCTTAAGGACATGACTAGGCGGAGGAACCACTTCAAATGACTGGGACGGAGTCTCGAAGAATTCACCATCCATCTCAACATATCTGAAGGCATGCACACTACTGACAATGTATTCTTCTTCTCCACACACAGTGATGATCTTACCCTCTATTGGATACCTCAGCTTTTGATGGAGAGACGAAGCTACAGCACCTGCCTCATGAATCCAAGGGCGTCCCAGTAAGCAGGAGTAGGCAGGACGAATGTTCATTACATAAAAGGTAGTGTTGAAGACTTGAGGTCCTATCTTGATAGGGAGAATAACTTCACCGTGGACAACACTCTTTGCACCATCGTAAGCACGCACCACAATGTCACTAGGCTTCAACTCAATATCTTTACAGTCAAGTTTATCGAGCACGGCTTTCGGTAACACATTCAAAGAAGAGCCATTATCGATCAACACATGAGACAGGGTGATCCCTTTACACTCAATGGAGATATGCAGGGCTTTATTGTGGCTCTTTCCCGCCGGCGTCAGGTCAGCATTGGAAAAACCTAGGCCACCGTCGACAGTCAGATTAGCAACATAGTTTTCGAACTGATCGACGGAGGTCTCCTGAGGTACATGGGCAGTCTTCAGGAATTTTATCAAGGCATTGGCATGAGATTCAGAAGATAATAGCAAGGACAACATCGAGATCTTAGACGGGGTATGCCCCAACTGTTCTACCACATCAAAATCACTCTTGCGGATGATTTTCAGCACTTCTTCCATTTCTCGTTTGGCAACGTCTTCAGTAGTAGCTTCAATCGGTATATCTGACTGAGAAGGGTTGACTGGTTCCTTTCCTTGGTTTTCGGGAACTGGAGGTGAGATTTCTGGAGAGAAGATCCTTCCGCTTCGAGTAACTTTACTAGTCCCAACAATGTCATTAGGATTAGCAGAATCACTAACTTGCTTTACGCCATGGATGTAAACATCACCTCCATAATTCCACGGAATGGCTTTGCTTGAAGAATACGGTACTGGGCCAGGTGCAGTAATGATCAGGGGGGCTATCTTGGGCTCAGCAATAATCTTCACAGGTATTCTGGGAGCAGTAATCTTCACTGGAACTTTGGACCTTGCAATCACAGATACTTCTTCAATAGGGTTTTCCGCCTTAGAAACCCTTTCAAAGAGAATTGTACGATCGTCCACCAGCCGTTGAATACCATTCTTCAATTTCAAACAGTCCTCGGGCCAGAGTATGCAGAGATTGCAATCTTCAGTACAACCTGGAAATAAACCAGCTTGCAATAAATTCCTCTTTATGATCGGGAGAGGAGATGTTAAGTCCGCTACAGTAGTGATGAGAGAATCGCCATCGAGAGCATTAACAGCCTTGTCATGATTAGGCATAGGAGCAGTGATGACATTAGGAGTCTCCGGAGGCTCGAACTCAATTTCCCCAGCGTCGATCATATCCTGAATTTTGTTCTTCAACAACCAACAATCGTTTGTATCGTGCCCGGGGCTATCGGAGTGATATGCACACCTGGCATTGGGATTATAATGAGGCGAAGCAGTGTTGACATTTGCAGGAGGACCTCTGAGAGTGATTAAGTTTACCTTTAGCATACTTTGCAGTGCTTGTGCTAAAGTCATATTGAGCTTGGTAAACTGCCTTCTTGGTCTGTCTTGTCTTTGCTGGAAGTTTTGAGCTGGTGGGGCTGCGATCGTCACTGCTCCAACGGCGTGGTCACCATTTTTCTTATTATGATTCTTTTGACCGTACACAGCATTTGATTCATTCTTCCCATGGTAGGACTTCTTGCTGCTCGTAGAGGTAGCTACCTGTATCTTTCCACTTCGAAGGCCGCTCTCCACCCGTTCACCTGTCAGTATAAGTTCAGTGAAACCTGAAGAAGAACTCCCCAGTAGGTGGCTGTAGAATGGACCAGTCAGGGTACCCATGAACAGGTCTACTAATTCTCGGTCAGTCATAGGGGGTTTGACCCTGCCGGCCAAATCTCTCCATTTCTGAGCATACTCTTTGAAGCTTTCTTTAGATCCCATGGCCATATTCTGCAACTGTAGCCGAGTAGGTGCTAATTCAGAATTGTACTGGTACTGCTTATAGAAAGCTGTTGCTAAATCAGTCCAGGTGCGGATGTCAGAGCTCTCGAGCTGATAATACCATTCCAACTGAGTGCCAGACAGACTTTCTTGGAAGAAATGGATCCATAGTTTCTTATCAGTGGTATGCGGCTGAATCTTTCTCACATAAGCCCTTAAATGCATCTGAGGACAGGATGCACCATCGTACTTAGTGAAAGTGGGGATTTTGAATTTGCGTGGAATGGTCACATCGGAGACCAGACCCAAACTTTCGAAATCCAGACCAGGCGCCTTCTGACCCTCCATGGCTAGCATGCGTTCTTCCAGCAATCTGTACTTATCGTCTCTTGGAGAGTACTGTTCATTTTCATAGTTCTCATCGTCCTCCTCAGGGTTGGAGAAATCAGCATTCTCTTCCTCTGAGTCATTCTCCGCCCCCTCTTCTGGACCATTCGGGATTCCAAATTTGATTCCCGTAGCCTGTCCTTTACGCCTTCTTCCCGGGTTAATGAAACTCACAGCTTTCTTGTCTTTCTTCTTTTCGACCAAAAAAGCCTTCAGTTCCTCCTGCCCCTTGGATAAGCTTAGCATCATCTCTTTGAATTGAGCATTCTGAGTCTGGAGATCTTTGACAGTTTGTTCGAGATCCATTTTTCTGTTTGCAATGAAGACCGTGAGAACATTGAACTTGTAGAATACCTGTTATGCAGTGTTATGTTATGTTATGCAATGCATGAAATGTTTTCAAGGACTTTTGGAATTTAACTTTGCGTAAATCACCAACAAGAGAGAAATGTTTATTGCTAATTTCTTTGATCAATGTTCATTACAGAAGGAATAATAATAAAAAATACAATGAAAGCTCAAGTCTCCCAGGGGCGACTTCTTTTTGGGCGAAGATACGCATTGAGTCTTCGTTCCTCATTAAGTTGACTGGTAAGTTCTAACACTTTCTTCCTTTCTGCGACGAACTGAGTCTCGAAAGTATCCCTTTCTTCTCTCAACTGGATCCAGGATCTCTTTAGTTCCTCAACGTTGGTAGGCATATCTGGATAAGGAATGATCTGAGGAGTACCTCCTTCAGCTTCAGGTTCGACAATCTGAGGTCCGATTGCAAGATATGGCATGACAAGTTCACGAGCTCTGGCGCGTACCCATCTGAGATAAGGTTCCATAGGAATAGAATTTTTCTGTCCTAACGTACCTCTCTTCACCATGCCCCAAGCTCGTACAAATCTTTGACAGAGGCCTTGGGAATCGTTGTCATAGTCGAACACAATGCCTTCGATGATCATTTCATGTGGACCATCTCTTCGAGCACAACCAAACTGTCGCAGAGCTAAAGCAGGATTATAAGTAATACCTCCTCTTATTCCTAGGAGTGGTACATTAGGGAACTCGCCACAACGGTCAATGATGGTAACATTTTCCTTGAACTGAGGACACCAACAGATGTCTGAATGGGAGAGTGACATTATCCTTTGAGACCATTTCAGATTTTGCTCATTCTTCAAGACTGATTGAGGAAGGTGTGAAATAAACCACCTAGACAATAGAGGTATGCAGCACATGAGAGTCCCCTGCCTTTTCATAGTACAAGTGTGGAGGGAATGCAAAATGTCTCCCAGCAAGGTAGGTACAGGGTTATGAGTGAGAAATATCTTAATAGCATTCATGTCTATGAATTGGTCTGGATTAGGGAATAACACCAAGCCATAGATTACCAATGCCAGGATGTCTTCGAAAGCACGGACATTCATAACTTTTAAGAATTCTCGGGCCTTATTTGTCAGGAATTTGGCAAGTAAACCCTTAACTCCACTCCTTGTTACCCAATTAGCTTCAATGTCGGACTTCGTCATGTGTAGAGTTGCGGCAACTTCTTCAGACTTCGGAACCTTTTCTAAACCACTGAAAGGTATTTGATCAAGGATAGGTATCCCAAGCAGTCTGGAGAATTCTTCCAGTGTAGGTACCAACTGATAATCTGGGAATGTGAAGCAATGATGTTTAGGGTCGAAGAACTGGAATAAAACTCTCATCATATCTTCTTTGAAACCAGTGGTAACCAAGTTGAGAAGATGACCATGTTTCTTGTTGAACTGAGCATGATCGGGGAGTTCTGACACCAAATCCTTGAGTTGAGGAGAGATTGCTACAAGATTAATCCGGATGGTCTTCCTGGGAGCCATAGCCTTACAAAACAGAGCAAAGTTAAATCCCTAAGTCCTTGAAATGGCATATGTTATGATGCTATGATGTTATGATGTTATGAGGTTAAATAAATAACAAGCACAAGCAAGTCACACAACCATCATTCCTAGGTCTTAAGGCTTGCATGAGTTCCATAGGTAAGTACCCTCCCCACTGAAGTTTAGTTGGTTCAACCTGTCCTAGAATAGTAACCGGGTTCTAAAAGGATCTCAAATCATCGACCTTTCCTTAAGTCCACTTCAGTGCAACACCAAGTGGTTGACCGAAGCTTCCCTAAAGTCCAATCTCAAAGAGTGTAGTATCGAGTCTCAACCAACCCCAGTCGGAACCGAAGTCAGTTATCTCACTACTTTCTAATGGCCAGGATGAGTCAATTAGGGTTCTAAAAGTCTGGTTAATGCTTTGATGACACCACGCGGAAGCCAAATTTTTCCTCAAGTAACATGAGGAACATCAGGACAACCAAAGTGTCACATTAACCGTAGCCATCATTTTAACCATTCCAGTATACGCCGGATAGTCGTGATGATCTATTGCTACTTACCTAAGGTACACTAGATCCGGGTGTAGGATCTTTCACTCAAAAATACCCAAGCAATCCCTTAAAAGTAAATCAGACAATTTGCAATAAGTGATCTTGTTTTTTAAGGTAACCTCTCTTTTTAAAGTCCCCAGCAGAGTCGCCAGTTCTGTCATACGGTGAACTGACTTGGGGTATTTTGCTTTTTATCGCAATGTCGCGGATAGCAAGAGTCGCCACCGACTTTTCTTTTATCCAATAAGGAAAGGTGGAAAAGAACAGGAAAGACCTCAATAGATTTTGGGTTCGGGAGGCACATTATACAAAGGGAAGGTATTAGCATCCTTTGTATCCATGGTTATCCATGGGCTCTTAATTGCTGGATCACTTATATTTTTGTCTGGAAAGTGCTGGTGAATTGTTTAGAAAATGTTTTGAAAAAGAGAATTTAACTTTGTAATGATCCTCGTATGAATGTATACAAAGTGGTTATCTCGTTTAGTTTTGAAAATGGTTTGGAAAAATATAACTTGGTAATGATTCTAGTATGAATGTATACCAAGTGGTGATTTTCCAAAAGAGGTTTTGAAAGGTGTGAGGTGTTGAAAATATTTTAGGTTATGATCCAGTAATTGAGAGTTATACCTTCCTAAGGTCGTTATGGGCATTTCCTATCCTTATGAGGGTAAAACTGTCCTTACTATTGAGAAGTAAGTAGTTTTATCCTTTGGATGTTTAAGGGTCATCGTAGGGTCATCGATAGGTCATTGAAGGCAACAGTTGTAAGGATACCTTAGCATTCGAAGGGACGATCATCATTTAACCGTAGGCTACACCGAAGGGTCATCGAGGGACAAAATCATATATTCGAAGGCAACATCCGAGGGACTATGATTTATTTCATGATGATTCAATCGAAGGGCCATTGCTAAGTGTATCCCCACATTCGCGGGACATGACCGTAATACCGTAATATCGTAAGGCAGCAAAGAGAGGTCCAAGATCACATATTTAAAGGCCGTATTTTAAAGTTAATTAGGTGATTATGATGAATCTCCACATTAAAATCAATACATTAAAAATAATACATTAAAATTAATACATTAAAATTAATTATTATTATTAACACATTAAAATTAATTAAGCAATTTAGGGTGAGCCTCCACAAGGGTATCCCACAAATAAAGTGGAAGACCTAACGGCGGTCTTTTTTCTGGGACATATGAACCTTTGCAAAATTCAACAAACGGGTTAGCATACCAAATCAGGGTGCAATCGAGGATTACACCGCAAAAGCAACAGTAATATGATCAGATAAACAATGCCTGGCTATGATAAAACATGAATGAAAAATCAGAATAGAAAAGTCGGCTACTGTCAGGTTCGCGCCTGCCTCGCCTAGCGAAGGCTTAGCGAATACTCGCTGCATGCTCGCTTAGCGATGTGCTAGCGAGCGGCTGCGGATTCCGGTTTTAATAACGATATAATGGCAGCAAGCTTCACACTTTATAGCATTCATTACAGAGATTATGTGGTTAGACATTCAACGGTTCATGCATACTTAAATTCATATGTAAAACTTAAGATAGTTTCATAAATTCAATCATGATACCATGTGCAAATTAAGAACATAGGGTAGTAATAGCAATGCCAACCTGTTTGTAATCGAATTGTAACCTTGAATTGGCTGATCGGATCGAATTGAGCGGAAGTGACCTTGCCGCCGCCGGCTTTTCCTTCAGGGCTTCCTTTAGGGTTTTCCGTCTGTGAGCGCTAGGGTTTGCTTGCTAGAGTTCTCCTCTCTCCTTTTTTCGTCCTCTTTTCATTACTGAAGTGCTGGTATTTATAATGCCCTTTTTCATGACCTAATGGGCTCAGACCGAAGCCCGAAATTTTTTGTTGTCTGTCAGCTTCGCTAGGCGAGCTGGTAGCGAACGTTTGCTTCGCTAGGCGAGCGTGTAGCGAACGTTCGCTAGGCGAGCGTGTAGCGAACAGGCCATTTTGGGCCATTTTCTGGATTGGGCCATTCGTGAGCTGGGCCTTTGTCCCTTTAAGATCAGTGCCATAAAATGAGTCGGAATGCCCTTGAAAAATGTCTTGAACTATTGATGGGCAAATTTTGGGGTATGACAGTCCCCCTTAGAATTCTGCTGGTGGGCTTGTCAAATCAGTTTTGTTCAACACACGCAGCTTAGCATGAAGAGGTACAAATTTGGCAGCAGACAGAGGTTTAGTCAGAATATCAGCCCACTGATCATGAGCTGGTACATGTGCCACAGATAGGCTTTTGCTGAGAACTTTCTCACGCAGAAAGAAGATATCAAGTTCCATATGCTTGGTTCTGTTGTGGAGAATAGGGTTATGAGCAAGTGTGACAGTGCTCAAGTTGTCACACAGGATCCTAGGCACCTGAGTGGAGCAGTGAAGTTCCCTAAGTAAAGACTGAATCCAAAGAAGCTCAGCAGCCAACTGAGCCATGCTGCGGTACTCTACTTCAGCACTAGACCTGGCTACCAGCTGCTGCTTCTTAGACCACCAGGAAACAACATTAGGACCAAGATAGACACAGGCCCCTGAAGTTGATCGCCTATCATCAGGGTCTGATGCCCAGTCTGCATCACAGAACCCTAACAATTGCATAGGCTGCTGGACAGAAGAAGGTTGGATTAGCAAACCATGATGCAGAGTGCCACTTAAGTACCTCAAGATCCTCTTGACTGCCTTCCAATGATCCTCTAAAGGGTTGGACAGAAACTGACAAACTTTGTTGACAGAAAAGGAGATCTCAGGTCTAGTTAATGTAGCATATTGCAAGGCACCGACAACTGATCTAAACTGAGTTGGATCATCAACAGCAGCTGAACCAACGTGAGATAACTTGCTGCTAGAGACCATGGGAGTGGGCATGCCATTGGCATTGAGCATATTCAGTTTGGAAAGCAAATCAGAAATGTATTTGGTTTGGGAAAGAATCAGAGAACCATTAGGGAGATGAGATACTTCAATGCCCAAAAAATAGTCAAGTCGCCCTAACTGCTTTAGGGAGAATTTGTCATTGAGATGCTTGATTAAGGAGGTAATAAAAGGAGCAGAACTGCCTGTGATGATAATATCATCAACATACACCAGACTCAGAACCTGAAGCTTTCCTTGATGCAGCAGAAAAAGACTAGGGTCACATCTGCTAGCCTGAAAACCAAGCTGAATCAGTGCACCCTTGAGTTTGTCAAACCAGGCCCTAGGAGCCTGTTTTAAACCATAGATAGCCCTATTCAACTTGCAAACCAGTGTCTTGTCAGCTGCTTCAAAGTCAGGAGGCTGCTGCATAAAAACCTCCTCTTCAAGAGTGCCATTTAGAAAGGCATTATTAACATCAATTTGTTGGATGGTCCATTTATTACTAACAACAATAGTTAAAACAATTCTGACAGTTACTGGTTTGATGACTGGTGAGAAAGTCTCTTGAAAATCACAGCCAGCCTTTTGATGGAACCCTTTAGCTACTAATCTGGCCTTATACCTGTTTATGGAACCATCAGGATTTTCCTTTGTTCTGAAAACCCACTTACAGCCAATGGGCTTCCTGCAATCAGTAGCTTTCACCAATGTCCAGGTCTGATTTCTCATCAGTGCCTGATACTCTTCTTTCATTGCCTGAAACCAATGGGGAGCAGCCAAGGCCTGAACAACAGAAGTTGGTTCCATGTGGGCTAAAAGAAGGATAGGATGACGTTTGGGAAGAGTGATACCTCTTTTGGCTCTAGTTTGCATAGGATGCACATTTTGAGGGTTAATGAAAGGTAAATTGGGATTGGGAGGGTTGGGACTAGGGCTAGGACCAGCTGAAGAGGAGCGAAGTTGAGAGGAAGAAGGTGAGATGGTACTGGCTTCAGCTGGATCAGAAAGAATAAGGGCAGGGGAGTTAGAAGAAGGGGAGATAGGGATGGTAGTGATGGGTTGGGGAACAAGAGAAACTGACTGTGAACTAGAAATGGGGAATGACTGATCAGAGGGAGCAGATTGCTCAGGATTGAAAGCAGGGGCAGACTTGGGAGTGGTACTGTGGCTACCAGCTTGATTAGAATTAAAGTTGTTCTGTTATAACAACCTAACAGCTCAGCAATGCTAGACTAACAGAAATACAAATATACTAACAGAATACAAAACTACTCTATTAAACCTCAACACAACAAGATTCTGATGCTCTGGAATCAACTTTGGCAACTTCTTTAACCTCCCAACAAGTGAAAGTTTTCGAAGCATAGTTGGTGCAGAAATCAAATCCAAACCAATGGATTTAACATTTAGTTTCTCCAAGTGTTGCATTTCATTGATTGAAGAAGACAGAATGCTTCCATCTTCCTCATGAACATTAACCAACCCCAAATCCCTCATCTGTTTCAGCTTTCCTAATTCTTTTATTACCTCTGCAGCTCCATCCACATTTAAATCAACATTACGAAACGTTTGTAGGGATGTCATCTCTCCAATACCTTTCTTTAAATGAATTAAAGATATATTTCTGAAGAAGTATATGTGCATCAACCTTCTGGTTTTAAAAGTTCTCAAAATCTTGATTTTGTATTTAAACTGAAAAAATCGTTATATGGTCTGAAGCAAGCTCCCAGAGTTTGGTATGATAGACTAAGTAACTTTCTTTTGGAAAATAATTTTACTAGAGGGAATCTAGGAACAACTCTCTTTTGCAAAACCTTTAAGAATGATATTCTGGTTGTGCAAATTTATATTTATGATATTATTTTTAGTTCTGCTAATGCATTGTTGTGCAAGGATTTTGCTAAGTCAATGCAGGCAGAATTTGAAATGAGCCTGATGGGAGAACTCGAATTCTTTCTGGGAATCCAGATTGATCAAGGAACTTTTGAAGAAGTTTAACTTATCAGAATGTAAGCTAGCAAAGCCTCTAATGTATCCTACATGTATTATGGAAAAGAAGAGGTAAGCAATAAGGTAAATCAAAAGCTTTTCAGAGGTATGATAGGATCTCTTTTATATCTAACCGCTTCTAGACCTGATATCTTATTCAGTGTCTGCTTATATGCTCACTTCCAATCATATCCTAGGGAAACTCATGTAATTGTTGTTAAGAGAATCTTTAGGTATCTAAAAGGTACTACTAACCTTGGTTTGTTTTATAGAAAATCAAGTGAATACAAATTAGTAGGCTATTGTGATGTTGACTATGCTGGAGACAAAAATAGAAAGGAAAAGTACTTCTGGAAGTTGTTAATTTCTGGGAGACAACTTGATCTCATGGTCCAACACGAGACAGTGAACAATCGCACTTTCAACAGTCGAAGCTGAATATATTGCAGCTTCTGGATGCAACACTCAGATACTCTGGATGAAGAGTCAGTTGGAAGATATCAGATATCTGAGAGTAACATTCATATTCTCTATGATAATACTTCTGTTATTTGTTTATCTAAGAATCCTATCTTGCATTCTAGGGCTAAGCATATTGAAATTAAACATCACTTTTTACGTGACTATGTTTATAAGGGTATTTTTCATCTAAAATTTGTTGATACAGACCATCAATGGGCTGATATCTTTACAAAACCCCTTGCTGAAGATAGATTTGTGTTCATTCTGAAAAACTTATTTATGAAATTATGTCCAGAATGAAAATATGTATTTCAGAATGTTTAAGTCTTCAGAACTCTAGATTAGATTCTGAGAATATTTTTGTTAACTCTGAAACATGAGCTTTCTGAAGTAAGGAAGTTTTCATGAATTAGAAATGTTCTGATCATAAACAATCTTATCGATTTATCTTCCTGATTCTGAATAGTTGTTGCATTAAATGGTTGTCTTGTCGTTTTATTTCATGTGGTTCTAAGTGGTGACAATTGTCCCACTTTTTGAGCATGCGTGATAAAAGCATGACACATTGGATTTCGCAATTCTTGGAATTAGGTTTAAACTCTTACGCTTCCCCATATGGCTCCGTATTTCCATTTTGTCATCATTGCAAAATTTTCTATATAAACCCAATTCACTCATATTTTCATACTACGCACACATTACTCCCACACTTTCAGTTTTCAAACCTAAAACAACTCTCTCTCTCTGAAACTATTCTTTATCTTCATCATATTCATCAATGGCTGCTCAACAACAACTGATTCAACAACAATTTCAACAACTGCAACTAGCTCAACCTAGATCTTCTCCTAAGTCTGTATCTGGTGAAAACTCTCCTCCATCCAAAAAAGAAATCAGCGGCAGTAATACCCAGTTGGATAGCTATCCTATCTTCACAAATATTGATCCACCTGAAGTTTTGGTGTACTACATGGAGATTTGTCTCGAAGATGGTGTTGATCTGTTGGTAGATCCCTTAAATATCCCGGATGACTACCCAGCTGTTCCGCCACCTCCTTCTCCTTCTGCCCAAAACCCTTAGTTTTTCTAAAAAGTGTCTTCGCACGTGTGTGTTTTTATCTAAGTGTGTATGTATGTCTTTTATGTTTACTTGATGCATTTCGTTTGTAGTTCCTTTTAGTTCTTTGTATTTCTGTTTTGTTAAATACCAGTTGTATCTTTCACTGCCTTTTTGGCATTTTCAATGAAAATATGTTTGTTTCTCTTCATTTACTTTATTATTTTGTATATGCCTTTTGGAATGATAACAAAGGGGGAAAACATAACGTATTTAAGGGAAAAAATTAGTGTTTTATTTTGATACCTAAATTCCTTAATTAGAAATCCAAACATTGATTAATGTTTTCTACTAACAACTACTTCTAAAAAGAGTTTGTTAAGTGTTTTTCAGAGTTATATCTCAAGAATCAGAATGGTTAAAATCAAACATCTGAAATTGTCAAGAAGTATCAAGATCTGAATATAAGTTACCAGTTTCTGATGAAATGTTCTTCTATCTGAGTCTGTACACCTTCATGCTTATGATTGAATACCAGATTCAAGGAACTAATATTCATGTTCTGAACCAAGAACATTGAGTACTTAGCATCAAAGTGCTTCTGAAAAGTTCTTTCTGAAAAATCATGGAATTGGAATCCACCTATAAGGAAGAATTTCTTATATAGTAATCAGACTTGAAAAGTCAAAGTTCTTGTAAGAAAACCAATTCGTTTAAGAAGATAACTAGCTCTAAAAGTTTCTTCAAAAGAACTCAACAAAGCTTTTGAAGTGAAGCTTATCAAAATGATGATGTTATCAAACCAGTTCTCTGGACAACATCAATTAATTTCTATTGATAAACAAGATTCTGATAGAAAATTCACTCTAGTATTTCAAAAAGGTTAATTAGGAAAGTGTTCTTTCATTATAATTTTATCTTTATAGGATTGTACATCTCAGGGGGAGCTTTGTGCTTCTGTAAGATGTATTCTTCAGTGATTACCATGTACAAAACTGTTCATCAAAATACATGTTTTGTCATTATCAAAAAGGGGGAGATTGTTAGAACAAGATTTAGTTCTGCATCTATATCTTGAGTTTTGATGATAACAATATTGTATTTGTGTGAGAACAATCTTGGTACCCTAATGGTTTGTTATTGTGTAGCTTTAACAACAAGTTCTGATTCTGAATATATGATGTGCAACATCACCAGTTTCTGAATTATGTGTTCTAAATCCACTTATACGCAAGCTATTAGAAGTTTTGAAAGATGTTCAATATTGTTGCTGCAATGATCTTTCTACTTTTATGCTAATATACTCCTGCGAAGCTTCTAAGGAGACACTATGTTGCTGCTGTAATGTTCTCTCAGTTCATGCTTCTGGACGTGACTCTGATCACCAAAATTCTGAAGAATGGAAAGCTTATGAAGTTGTGTTATATAGATGAAGATTCTGACGATCTCAAGTCGGACGATTGAAGTTATCAAGGTTCCAACTGAAGATTCTGAAGACTCTAAAGACTCTGCAGCTCTTAAGCCAGACTACTAACATTGTCAAGGTTCTGACCAAAGATTCTGAAGTTTCTGAATCCAACTTTATGTTTCTGAATCCAACTTTATGTTTCTGAAGCCAATAAACTTGAAAATAAGATCAAATGGGAACATGATCAAATAGTACATAGTATAAATTGAACATCCTTTCCACTACTTGATTTCGTGGGCAAGGAAAGTATTATACATCACACCCTTCACTGATTTTTTGGACGAAGGATAATACGTAGTATCACTCTTTTACCATCTAACAGTGGACAGTCGCTCAATGAGCTTTCTTCATTTTTCCCTCCAACGGTATTCTTCTTATGCTATATAAGTGAAGACTTGGAGACTTGAAGAAAAACGCCAGTGACACAATATTTTAACATGTCTATTTTCTTTGTGAAAAGCTATGATTTGTTTGTACATAGTTTTTCTTTAAGTGTTTGTTATTCATTTGTGTAAAATTTACTTTTATATAAGCATCTTGTAACATATAAAATACTATTCAAACTGTTTGTTTGATTCCTTGAGGAGATTATCCCTGAGAAGACAAAGAAGGTTGTTCTTTGTGAGTCCTTAAGGAGACTTGGGTATAGTTGGATCCTTGAGAAGACAAAGAAGGTTACTCTTTGTGATTATTATAATCTGTTGATTATAGTGGATTAAGTCCTTGTGTATAAGGCAAAGTCACCTTGGCGGGTGGACTGGAGTAGCTTTGAGTTTCAAGCGAATCAGGATAAAAATACTTGTGTTTTTATCTCTTTGTTATTAACTTGTTAGTGGTATTCTTATTTTAGAAAAAACTTTTGCTTGTAAAACCCAATTCAAACCCCCTTTCTTGTGTTTTTCACACCTTTAATAACGTTTAATGGGAAAAACGGTCCTCAAAATCACGTTGTTGCCTTTAACACGCAAATTTTAACGCCCCCGACTGACCCCACAAACCAACACGGGTCTCTTCAGCATGCTTTGTCCTCACTCACACACTTTCTGGGAAACTTTCTAGAAGGTCACCAATCCAAATACAACTCCAAGTCAAGCATGTTTAACTATGGAGTTCTTATTTGTTGGGTTACTGAAAAGAATATGCAACTTTTTTGTATAAGTAGTACCAATCAATCCTTATGAGTCTTCCTTCAACCATGTAGCCAGATACATGCACAACCTCGGGATCTCTCTTATTCCGATGTGAATTCGTTTTTTTCCAAGAAGTCGCTAGGAGTCACTCATTGTCATGCCTTGTGCATCGGCGACCATTCCCGACCCTCGTCGGCCTCGAGTGTTACACGCCCACCAGCTTCCACTTGGTTCGTCTCCAAACTACATCATACTAGGAGAGGTTTGTTCTAATACCATTTGTAACACCCCATAGTGTTTTTCAGGATTACCGATTGACCCCACAAACCAATGCAGGTCTTTTCAGCATACTTTATCCTCAGTCACATGCTTTCCGAGAAACATCCTAGGTCACCCATACAAATACTACTCCAAGTCAAGCACGCTTGACTATGGAGTTCTTATTTGTTGGTATAACAAAAAGAAGATGCCTCTTGTTGGTATAGGTAGTACCAATCAATCCTTATAAGCCTTCCTTCAACCATACAGTCACATTCCTGCACATCCTCAAGCTCCCTCTCATTCTGATGTGAATTCGGTTTTTGCTAAGAAGCTACCAGGAAGCGCTCATTGTCAATCCTTATGCATCGATGACCATTCCCCGCCCTTGTCAGCCTCGAGTGTTACAAAAATGACAATCATAGGTGTGACAAACTCACTAAATGAAAGCTTTTTTTCACAACTTTGAAGGAGGTCGACTTAATATGGTATATGAATCTCCTCAGGTTCATTGTAACCAGCTATCACACCATATCCACGAAATTAATCTATTAGTTCTTAGCTAGCTAGAACTACAATGTCTCCACTACAGGTCTTTTCAACATACGCCAGTGACACTACAAGCCCTTTGTACGAGTACATGGCGCATTTGAACGATTCCATCATCAAAGTGGTAAACTCTAATTGTGAGATATCCGTAGGGGCCTTTCAGAGTAGGCTCAAGATTAGACATGTTAATAAGTCCCTCACCCAAAAGACTATAGATTTAATGAAGGAGATAATGTTTGACAAATGACTCCAAACATAAGAGGGGTGAATTATGAAAGTTTGGAAAATGAAGACCAATTAAAAATTCTTCGATAATTAAAAACGTTTAAAGCAATTTTGTAAAACAAATAAAGAATTGGTCATTTAGTTGAAATCCCGCAGACTCTTTTACTTCACCATAATGTACCTTCTCATTTTTGGGGTGATGCTCTACTCACAGCATGTCACCTTATCAACCGAATGCATTCATCGGTCCTTCAGGATCAGATTCCATACTCTATCTTGAATCTGCAATATGATCTCTACCCCATTCCTCTTCGCGTCTTTGGTTGCACATGCTTTGTTCATGATCTTAGTCCAGGTAAAGACAAACTTTCCGCCAAATATCTCAAATGTATTTTTCTAGGCTACTCATATATACAAAATGGATAGCATTGTTTTTGTCCTCAACTTCAATGATACATTGTTTTCTCTGATGTTACATTCTTTGAATGTTCCCCTTTTTTCTCTGCCTATGTGTCACCTGATGACATTTGTAACTTAGATGTTTGAGATATCCCTTATGTCTTCCCCACACCCATTATACCCCCATTGCAGTTCTACTAGCAACATGCACCCCGTCCATCAGAAGTTATAGATGATATTGATCCACCAACATAATCTCCTGCTTCAACTGTTCCTCCATCCACATCACTTGAGCTTGACCTTCCAATAGCATTATGAAAAGGTATTCTCTCATTATCTAAATCCTAAATATGCATGTATTTTAAATTATGAATGTCTTTGTACTTCTTATGTTTCTTTTGTGTCTTCTTTGGATTTTGTGTTTATTCCTAAGTCTACAGGGGAAGCTATGAATGATCTCAATTGGCGTCAGGTGATGGTGGAAGAAATGGATGCATTGCATTCAAATAACACTTGGGACATTGTTACTTTACCTTCAGACAAATCAACAGTGGGGTTTTGATGAGTTTATACATTGAAAGTTAGATCAGATGGTCAAATTGGTTGTTTCAAGGCTCGTTTGGTGGCCAAGGGACACACACAAATATTTTGCCTTGATTATGGTGACATTTTTTCTCCAGTGACCAAGATTAGTTCAGTTCGTCTCTTCCTTGCAATGGCTTCTATTAATCGTTGGTTGTTTCATCAGTTGGACATTTAAAATATTTTTTTACACGGGGAATTGGAGGATGAAGTGTATATGGATCAACCTCCAGGTTTTACTGTTCTTGGAAATTTAAGACTTGTGTTGTCGGTTTTATCGCTCTCTTTATGGGCTGAAACATTCTCCACGTGCTTGGTTTGGTCGCTTCAGCTCTGCTTTGATATAGTTTGATGTGACTAGATGTGAAGCAAATAACTCTATTTCCTTCCTTAGTTCCTCCACCGGTTAACGCATATTTCTTGTGGTCTATGTTGATTGTTATTACTGGAGATGATACAAAGGGTATCCAACGACTCAAAACTCATCTTTTACAAAACTTTCAGACAAAAAACTTTGGGTCCACTCAGATACTTTTTAGGTATTGAAGTTGCTTAGTCCTCATCAGGCATTGCAATTAATCAATGTAAGTATGCATTAGACATCCTAACCGAAACTGGTAAGCTTGATTATCGTCCGATTGATACTCCTATGGATCCCAACGTCAAGCTTCTTCCGGGTCAGAGGGGCTGTTGAAAGACCCAGAAAGATATCGACATCTAGTGGGTAGACTCAATTATCTTACCGTCACCATACCAGATATTACTTTTCTAGTGAGCATTGTGAGTCAATTCTTGAATGCTCCTTGTGATACTCATTGAAATCCAATTATTCGGATTCTCAAATATATAATGAATGCACTAGGATGAGGTCTATTATATGAAGATAAGTGTGATGCCAAAATCACTTGTTATTCAGATGCAGAATGGACATGATCACAGTCGGATAGGAAATCCACTTATGGATATTGTGTTCTTATCGGAGAAAATATGATCTCATGGAGGAGAAAGAAACAAAACACAATTGCATTATCCAGTGTTGAAGCTGAATATCGTGATATGGCAGCAACCTCAAAGGAACTTGCATGGCTTAAGAATTTGCTCAAAGAACTTAGGTTGGGAGACTTTCAGGCCATAAAACTCATATGCGACAATCAAGCAACACTCCATATTGCATCCAATCCGGTTTTCCATGAACGAACCAAACACATAGAAATAGACTGTCACTATGTAAGAGACAATGTACTGTTAGGAGAAATAACCGTAAAATTTGTTGAATATGAAGATCAATTGGTTGATATGTTTACCAAGTCTCTTAAGGGTTCTCGAGTGAATTATATTTGTAACATGCTCGGATCATACAATATATGCAATCCGGCTTGAGGGGGAGTGTTGATAATCTGTTATCAATCAATTAGTATTGATTGATATTCAATTAGTCATAAGTGTAAATTATATTATTACTTATTGTGTATAAACATATTTTCATATAAATATACAACATGTGTGATTGTATTTGACCCACAAAAATACAATCACAATAGTATTTTAGAGTGCAGAAAACTGTCAAATTTGTCTATCAAAAGAAAACAATCATGTTCCATTCATTAAGGAAGACGTGATAATTCTTTCTTAGAATCTGAATGAATCTCAACAAGATGTTGTTTTGTGCAATATTGATATAAAAAATTGCATCATTCTGAACTTAAACTTATACGGGGAGCACAGGGAACAAGGAAAACAAAAAACAATGGCATGCTTGTTATTTTCTCTACTCAAGTTAAAAACCAGAACGTTGACCTGTTCTCTGCTAGCTATTTCTTTCTAACTAATTATATGTTAAACCTCTTTGTTTGTGTACCAGGAGAACTCATTACAAATTCCCGTTGAATGTTAGTAGACCATGGCCTATATGTGTAAAGATGATTATACATAAGTCACAAGAAATTATTTGATATAGGTTTGATCCAATCTAGTAACTTAATGCTAATTAACAAATGGTGGTAGTTGTGTTAAGCTTTAGGGAGTTCTATTTTTCTTGATGAAGAATGATCTATTATCCTTTTTGCAATTCCATTAAAGTTTTAGTAGTGGTTTGGAAAAACGGGGAGGGAGTTGAGTTGTGTTATTTGTGTTCTTTGTAATATAGAGGTTTGGTGTGAGTACTATTAATTTTACTAGTTGTTAATGTTAGAATTAATTCATTTTCAGAAATTTATAGATAAAGTTTGTTAAATGGTACTTTAGTATTTTCATTAAGTTTCACTTGTATTTAAGCAAGTGAGTGGTGTTTACAAAAGTATCATTATTCCTTTTTGCAGTCTGGGTAGTGTAGTAGAGCAGTGTGTGTGTATACGTTTACTGTAACCGTTTTAGAGTAGTGGAAGTTTGTTATTATTCTCTCTTCTCTCTCTTATTTTCATTGTTCATCTTTATCACATTGTGCACCAACAATTGGTATCTAGAGCTCCGGTTCAGATCCACAGGTAAACACCACGGGAAATACGAGTGAAACGATGAGGCGTTGTGTGATTGATTTCTATTCGGAGAATTCGTGCTGAATTTCTGATCAGAATCGTAACAGAATCACATATCTTAATTCTGAGAGATTGGGAAACACTGTGTTTAGATGAGATCTGAGTGTATTGCACAAGGTTGAATATGAGCGGAAACGGTAATCTGAGTACCAAGCTTCCAGTGTTCGATGGAAAGAACTGGAATCATTGGATGGTTCAGATGCGTGTGTTGTTTGGAGCTCAAGATGTTCTTGATATTACCAACGACGGTTATGCTTCACTTCCAGAAAATACAATGGATGCTCAGTGGGATATGAGGAAGAAGGATCAGAAGTTATTCTACATCCATCAGTGTGTGGGTATGAACATTTTTGAGAAAATCGTTGGTTCGACGATTCCGAAAGTTGCGTGGGACACACAAGTGTGGTGCTACGGAGGTGATGCATCAATGAAGAAGGTGGAGCTTCAGTCTCTATGTAAGCAGTATGAGAATCTCAACATGAAAAACTATGAGAAGGTACGTGACTACATCTCCAGAGTGATTTTGATCAGAAATGAGATGAAGTTGTGTGGAGAAACTCTCTATGAAGAAAGTAGCATTGAGAAGGTACTTAGATTTCTTATTCCCCAGTTTGATTACATCATTGTAGCAATTGAACATTATAAAGATCTGAGCACCATGAGAATAGAAGAGTTGCAAAGTAGTCTAGGAGTGAAAGAGTTGTGTCTGACTGAAAGATCCTTTGAGAGATAGGTAGAGTAGGATCTGAAAGTTTCTTTTGTCAAGAAAGACCAGAAGCAGTCTTGGTCAAAAGCCAAGAAAAGACATGGTTGGTCTCAGAAGTCAGAAACCTCAACTTCTGGGAGTCATAAGGGAAATGAGAAGTATGACCAGAGAAAAGTTCAATGTTACTGTTGTAAGAAGTTTGGCCACTTCATTGCAGATTATTGGTCAAACAAGGAGAGGAAATTAGAAGAAGAACATATAGCCAGAAGTTTTGATGATGAACATGTGATATTAATGGCTTCTGATTCTGATAGTGCGTCTCTAAAAGACTGGTGGACACTGGTTGTTCAAACCATCTTACTGGAAATAAGAAATGGTTGGTTGATTTTGACTCTGGGAAGAGGACCAAAATCAGATGTGTTGATGACAAGTATCTGAATGCTGAAGGAACAGGGAATGTTAGAGTGATTATGAATAATAGAAAATCTGTATTAATTCAGAATGTTTTGTATGTTCTTGGCATGAAGAGCAATCTGATGAGTGTAGGTTAATTAATTGGAAATGGATTCTCAATTACCATGAAAGACAATCTTTTGTAGTTGTATGACTATAATCATAAGCTGATTATGGAGTCAGAACATGGAAGGAATAGAACATTCAAGGTGAATGTTAAAACTACATAATCTGAATGACTTAGCACATCAAGTGTTGTGAAGGAAAGTGAGTTGTGACGCAAAAGATTTGGTCATTTGAACTTCAGAAGCTAATGGCATCTGAATCCAAAGAAACTGGTACGTGGAATTCCTGCAATTAAGAAACCAGAAAAGTCATGCAATGTATGCATGAGAGTGAAGCAACCAAGACTTCCATTTGTATCAAAATTAGCTCCAAGAGAAACACATGCTTTGGGAGTAGTGCACTCTGATTTGTGTGAACCATTTCCAAAACCTTCGCCAGGAGAGAATAAATACTTTGTGTCATTTATGGATGAGTTCAGAAGGATGACATGGGTATCTGTTATAAAGTTCAAATACGAGGTGTTTGATGAATTGGAGAAATTCAGAATCAAGGCTGAGAAACAAAGTGGCCAGACTCTGAAGATTCTCATAACTGATGGTGGAGGTGAGTATAACTCTGCAGATTTCAAGAAGTTCTATAAGAAGAATGGAATTGAGTATGAAGTGACTGCTCCATATACTCCTCAACACAATGGTCTTGATGAAAGGAGAAATCGAACTTTTCTTGATATGGCAAGGAGCACGCTGAAGGAGAAAAAGCTTCCTAACACTTTCTAGGGAGAAGCTATTGTCGCTGCAACATATGTGCTCAATAGGTGTCCAACCAAGAAGCTGAAGGAAATTGTTCCATTTGAGAGGTGGACTAGAGATAAGCAAAGTGTGATTCATTTCAGAGTATTTAGTTATGTATGTTATAAACACGTTTCAGATGCTACTAGAAAGAAGTTGGATGATAGGAGCAATGTGATGTTATTGGTGGGGTATCACAGTACATGTGCTTAGAAGCTTTACTCCATTCACTAATAAGGTTGAATTCAGCAAAGATGTTGTTTTGAAATAGTCAAAAGTATTGGATTGGAGCAAGTCTCAATCCAACTCCGGTACAGAGTTAAATTCTAAAGATATTGATTCTGTTTCTGAAGATGAGTCAGAGCCTGAAAATGATTCAGAGAGTGAGTCAGAATCATAAGGCGAGATTGATTATGATCCAGATTCTAATGATGATTCAAATTCTGGTGATCCAAATTATGATGGTGATTCAGATTCTGAAGGTGGTCATGCTTCTGAAGTTGCTACTTCTAGAGTCCAAGCATCTAATATTTTTCCAGAATTAGAAGGTTCTAAATAAGTTTAGACAATCAGAAACACTTTGAGAAGGTTTGCAGCATATGATACTGTTCCAGAATCAGAAAGTTCTGAACAAGTTCAGAGGCCACAAAGAATCATAAACATTCCGAGAAGGTTTGCAGAGTGTGACATGCTGCAAGATACTGAAGTAGATTCTAAAGGGGAAGTTATTCAGTGTGCCATGTTAGTAGACTCTGAACCCGTGAGTACGAAAGAAGCTCTCAAGCAGAAAGTATGGCTGAAGGCCATGAAAGAAGAACTTGATGCCATAGAGAAAAACAAGACTTGGAAGTTGACAGAACTTCTAAAGAACAAGAAAGCCATCAGCGTGAGATGGATTTATAAGGTGAAGTTAAAGCCAAATAGATCAATTGGAAAATACAAAACAAGGTTAGTCATGAGAGGTTTTATGCAGAAACCTCACTTATATTACTTTGAAGTGTTTGCTCCTGTAGCAAGACATAAAATAATCAGGTTGGTGATTGCGATAACTGCTAATAGGAATTGGTATCTGATGCATTTAGACGTGAAATCTACATTTCTGAACGGTCCATTAGAAGAAGAGGTTTATGTGTGATAACCTTCTGAATTTGAGAAAAAGAATCAGGAAGGGATGGTGTACAGATTACACAAAGCTTTGAATGGACTGAAGCAAGCCCCCAGAGCTTGGAATATGAAAATTGTTTCATTTTTTAATAAGCACGGATTTCAGAAATGTGAGATGGAGTATGGTGTCTATGTTCCGCATACTTCTGAAGGAAATATAATTTTGGTTTGTCTGTATGTTGATGGCATATTGCTAATAGGAAGTTGTGAACATGAGATAGCTAAGTTCAAGAAGGAGTTGATGAATGAGTTTGAGATGACTGGTAATTGTAAAGTTATTGTCACACCTGCTGATACAAATCAGAAATTGGATTCTGATTCAGATGGTGATGATGTAGATGCGATAACTTTCAAGCAATTGGTAGGTTCTCTGAGGTATTTGTGTGATACCATACTTAATATTTGTTATGCAGTTGTAATATTGAGTAGGTTTACGAGTAAATCGAAGTGGTCTCATTACCAAACTGATGTTAGAATCCTGAGCTATATAAAGGAAACTCTGAAGTATGGAGTTTTGTTCCCTTCTGGTACTGAAACTGACTTGGAATTTATGAGTTACTTAGATTCTTATTGGTGTGGAGACAGAGTTGACAGAAGAAGTACTTCTGGATACTTGTTTAAGTTTCTGGGAAGTCCTATTTCTTGGTGTTCCAAGAAGCAATCAGTTGTTGCTTTGTCAACTTGTGAAGCAGGATATATTGTAGGTGTTGTGATTGCATGTCAATCTGTGTGACTTCTGAATTTACTGTAGGATCTAAAGATCAAAGTAAACAAGTCTCTGAAGTTGATGATTGATAAGAAGTTTGCAATCAATCTTGCCAAGAGCCCAGTGTTTCATGGAAGAAGCGAGCATATTGAGACTAAATATCACTTTCTGAGAAATCAGGTTGAGAATGGAGTGCTAGAAATTGTGCATTGTAGCACCCAGAAGCAACTGACAGATATTCTGACGAAGGCGTTCAAGACTGGTCAATTTCTCCGCTTGAGGGATAGAATTAGTGTTGTTAGTTTTGATTAAGCTGAATATGAATTAAGGGATATTATTAGAATTAATTCATTTTCAAAAACTTGTAGATAAAGTTTGTTAAATGGGACTTTAGTATTTTCATTAAGTCTCATTTGTATTTAAACAAGTGAGTGATGTGAATAAAAATATCATTATTCATTTTTGCAGACTGTGTAGTGTAAGAGCAGCGTGTGCGCGCGTTTGCTGTAACCGTTTTAGAATAATGGAAGTTTGTTATTATTCTCTCTTCTTTCTCTTATTTTTATTGTTCATTTTTATCACCTTATGCACTAACAACTGACATTCATTAACCGGTGTTTGTGAAAATGCCTCGACAAGTTTAAGTTTGACATTGAAAATTTATTCTAAACTTTTATTTAATAAATAACTACATATATAATTGTATCTATTTTTTTGAGTTAGAATGACAGGACTTTTGTTAAAGAAAAATGGTTGAAAGCTTCGTCAAAACCGCTGGTATTGGAGCCGTTCAACACGTATCTCGTGATGCTTATTTGTCAGCCGTTGATGGTTTCATAACACTTGTTCATCTTAATCCATTTCATAATTTCTATTATATTGATGTTTCATAACTTGCATGCAAGCTTACTTCATTATTATTATTATTTTAATGTGTTAGTTTTTAGGAACTAGAACCAAGTGTTAATGTTATCAGGAACAAAGCGATTATAGGAAGGAAGACAAGCAAGGAAGATAAAAGTAGAGAGACACAATCACATAACATCAAACATGAGATGTGAGTAGTTTTTTCTACACTTTTCATGTTTCTTTGCAAGGTTGGTTCATATGAGTTCATCATACTTATCCACACTTTCTTGCCTTTGTTATTCTTAGATGGAAAAGTTCATGAGAAAAAGTTTGCTCATGATTTATTTTACATCTATGGAATGCTATGTTACGCTAGGTGGGTTATTTTTGAATGATAATTTTGCAATAGAAATATATTCCCTAACAAAAAACATTGAAAGGAAAGATCTCATGCCATATTGCATATACAATTCATCCCATACAACTCAAATCTTACTTGAACAACAAAATATCTTGCTACAATCGTTACGACTAAATTTTCATAAATGCCATTATTAAAGAAAAATAAAGTCTTAAAATGCTTGAAAGCAACAATTACAATTCACAAACAACTCAAATATCAAATCAAACCATAATTTAGAGAGATTTCATACACCATTATCATTATTAAAGTACAACAAATTAAACCTATAATTTTTTTTATTGAGGAACAAAAGTCCCAAATTGATGCAGTAAGAGTCTCTCTGGAGAATCTGAATTGCCATTGCATTGAAAGTTGAAGTCCACACCTACCAAACCACAGAAAATAATCACTATCGACTACCCTCGAGGATCCAAAATTGAAAGTTAAATAATAAATCATGTAAAAAAAAGTATTTGGATGACTCAAGAGTAAAAATAAGTTTTAGAAAGAAAAAGCACACCTTGGACTTATGTAACAAAATAATTAATTTTAAGAGTGGGCATATGCTCTGTGATCCAACTCAAATCCTCAGTATAAATATTGAGAACTTCAAGCTTCTCTAGGTGTAGGATTCCTTTGGGTAAATTCTTGAGATTGAAGAGCGAGAGTAACTGAAGCTTTTTCAGAGAAGGAAGAGCTCCTTTTTCGATGATAATAACTCTCAATTCAGATAAATTCTCAACATACAGTTCCTTTAGTTTCTCAAACCCTCCATCTTCAAAATGCAAACATAAACCTTCAAAGGCATTGCGGGTCAGAGAGAGGATCAACAAGTGCTGCAAACTTTTTAGGAATTGCATTGGATCTTTAGTTAATAAGGACTGCGTCAACCTCAACACAACAAGATTCTGAAGCTCTGGAATCGACTTTGGCAACTTCTTTAACATTCCCAAAAGTGAAAGTTTTCGAAGCATCATTGGTGCGGAAATCAAATCCAAACCAATGGATTTATTACTTTGAAAAGATAATTCAACATTTAGTTTCTCCAAGTGTTTCATTTCATTGATTGAAGAAGACAGAATGCTTCCATCTTCCTCATGAACATTAAGCAACCGCAAATCCCTCATCTGTTTCAGCTTTCCTAACTCTTTAATTACCTCTGCAGCTCCATCCATATTTAAATCAACATTACGAAACGTTTGTAGGGATGTCATCTCTCCAATACCACTCTTTAGTTCAATCAAAGAAATATTAGTGCTGATAAGATGTCTTAGCTTTCTAAGCTTGCTAATCTCTTTCGGCAACTCAAGGGTATATGCATGTCTTGCATCTAAGGTCTCTAGGTTCTGGAGCATGCCAATGGATTTTGGAAGTTCAATTTTTCTTAAATAATTGAGCTTTAAATACTTCAAATGGATCAAACTTCCAACCTCATGAGGAGGATGGACTAATCGCACATGTTCATAATCAAGAACCTTCAATAACCTGAATTTCTTAGGGATTCTCCAAAAATGCATGAAACTTACTTGATCATTGCTAAAAAAAAACAATGACCGAACATGCAACCTTTCAATATGCAAATTTAAATCATCAAGACCCGTTCTTAATTCGGTAGTTACTAACAAGCGTCGAACAATTCCACTTAAGTTTGATTGTCCATCAACACTAATATGCTTGCAAAAATTTAAATTCTCATTGATTTCAAGAATCATATCACGTATTAGATCATGAACACGACAGCATTTAACCTTACCATCATATCTAAGCGAGGATACTTGCACCAAGTTTCTATGGATTAGCTCTGTTAAATATCCTTCTGCTACTTCTTCCAATGTCTTCCCCCTTTCCTCCTTCACAAACCCTTCCGCTATCCAATGATGAATCACAGTCTTTGATCTAACCACATAATCTACCGGATATATTGCAAAATACAACAAGCATGACTTGAGATAATAAGGCAAATCATCATAGCTTAAACCAAGAATTTCTTTTATCCCAATTAAATTTGCATCTTTCTTTAGCTCTAAACTCAGGTTTTCTCTAAATCTATGCCACTCAAACCCAGTTTTCTCTCTTGTAGACAAAAGACCACCAATGGCAACAATTGCTAGTGGTAAGCCATTACATTTTTGAACAATTTCATTGGCTATAGCAGTAAGCTCTTTTGGACAGCACCCGTCATAGTCAAATTTGAATGCCTTCTTATTGAACAGCTCTAGAGATTGTTCTTGAGTTAGAGGTTGCAATTCAAGCATCTCAGTGAAAGAAGATTTTTTACAAGAAACCACAACATTTCGGTTCCTAGTTGTGATAAATATCCTACTTCCATTTTTATTATCAATTACAGCAAATTGAATATCATCCCAAAAATGTACACTCCAAACATCATCAAACACCACAATGTACCTCTTTTGCTGCAAGTAGTTTCGCACTTGTTCGGTCAATGACCCTCGATCCATTTGAGAAATATCCCTAGGAGCACCGTCTCCTTTTTCTTTGGAAAACTTTATCAGCATCTCCCTCAACAAGTCTTCAACATTAAATGATTGAGAGACTGTGATCCAAACACGAGAATCGAAGTGGCGGACTAGATCCTTGCTGTCAAAAACTTTCTTAGCAAGAGTGGTTTTTCCTTGCCCTCCCATTCCTACCACAGAAACTACAGTGCGCTCATCCCTTCCCTTTACCATCCAATCAATCAATCTTTTCCTTGGCTCTTCAAAACCCACCACTTCAGATTCTTCCATGTAAAGAGCAGCCAATCGAGGGTGATGCCATTTAGAATTCCGGATCTCCGTAGAATTGCTTGGTCCATGTTCAAGAGAACGTTGGAAGCCATATCTTTCACTTCTTTCCTTGATCCCTCGTACATATGACTTAATGTCTTGAATCTCAGACGCTATTCGACGCCGAGAGATTATAGCTTTGAGCTTATGGAGTAAAGATGCACATCCATGATCACGAGGTTGCTGTCCTACCTGGATCATATACTCGTCAATGATATCTTCAATGCGAAAAGCTGCTTCCCTAACTTGCTTCACCCATGTTTTGACTCCTTCAGTTGTTGCAGATTTTTTATCAGCATCCTTAAGGAACGCTTGAATACTTTCAAGTTCATCTTTAATATCAGCAAACTCCTTGTGAATACCTCTAAACAGCTTCACTTCTTCCCTTAAGAGCGGTAGTAGTTGGTCAATAACTAATGACACAGCCACTTCCGCCATAAGAGTTGACCTTGGAATTGGATTATTGTTGTTTTGTAAGATCAAGAAGCCAGCACCGATGGGAATCTATAGTAATTTTAACATGTATTTATTATTTAAAAATCTTTCTTGCTTTTCTTCAAATTATTTTATTTGTTTATTTTTGTTAATTTTAAATAAAAAGATATTTGACAAAATATTTTTAAAAGTAATAAATATTATTGGTAGATAGAGAATTTCTTAACGTGCCAAATATGTTTTTTTAGATATTAGACGAAAATTCAAAAATATCCTTTAATTTTTGAAGATACATCTTTCATCTTCAATATATATAATTTATTTGTTTTTGAGTCACGCCAGAATAAATTTATTTCAAAAATGAATTAAAAAAAATTTCAAAAATTTATTATTGGGACCAAACTGTTAATTACGGTGATGACGAAACTCCTTGAGCGTCTTCTAAATGTTTTTGGCATATTATTTGCATGCATAGACATTGGGTTGATCTTGAAAAATAACACTTCATCAAAGTAAACTATCAAAGAAAGAAGTTTACACTTCTGACATTGTGTTAAGTTGAAATGATTTGTAAGAAAGACTTCAAAAAGGCAACGTTTTTTTAGAGACGCATTTTCGAAATAAATTTATTTATAAATTAGGATGTGATTCAAAAATGAATGAAATGTGTGTATTGGAGTGCGTCCGGATATACATCTCTGAATATTGGGGGAGTTTTTGAATTTTCGCACGGTGCCTAAGAAATATATATGGTGCATTAAGAAGTTCTTTAATCATTAAACTTCGACAAAACAAGTAAGTCGACATCAAATATAAGAAAAGAAAACGTCATTTTCCCCAGTGTTACAAAATCAAAGCATAACGACTAAAATAAATGCGATAACTAATGAAAATAACTCCAAGAGCTATTTCTCATTCATAGCAGCAACTTTACTCCTAAGTATCTGCAAGATGTCCATGGTGGATAACATCAAAGTAAAGGGGTGAGAATTCACATCAATAATTTAACGGCATAAGCTACAAGGTAGAATTCAAACATCTGCACATTCAACAACAATCACACAACATCATTCTCACATTGAGTCCATCGCATACACAAATCAATCACATATTCATCATTTAAATTATGCAATGAGACTCACAACTTCAACCAGACGCATATGTATATGGTACCATATCATCATCAATTGGTTCACTCATGAATCAGGTTCACCCTACTCGAACCCTGAATTCACGATGCTCGAATTTGGGACAAGTCAACATTCCACCCTGCTCGAATTGCAACTTGCCTCTTTCATCAACAACAACGACATAATGAATGCATGTCATAACACGTCAATGTGACGACAACATAATGTATAAAGTCCCCTCCCGACAATAAACAATGCAAGCATTAACCCAACGATAATAATTCCCCTCCCAAACTATCATCCTACAACAACATAATTCATGCTCATATAGCAACATATCATCATCACAATTCACATAAATTAACATAACATCATCATCATGTATGCACATATTCATCATTCATCAAATAATTCATAGATTCGATTAAAATCATGTTTGATCATTAAGTCATACCAAAACATCATTTACACAGTAGCTAACAGAGTCTAACAGTAGCCAAAACATCCACAAAAGTCGAAGAATCTAAATCTTCTACTTAACATCATCAAAATAAGCATTTACGCCCACTGCAAACTCATGACAAGTTACCTGTCACTGTCGTAGTGCCCATCATCGACTTCAACACCTCAGGACGTCACCTATGTGACGACCGTCATGGAAAACATGCCTGGGGAGCGTGACGGGTTTCTCGTCACCAGGGTGACGCCCGTTAGCGCCCAATAACCTGTAGAATTCGTCATGTTCAATGGAGTTCAATGCATAACTCCTAATTCGTAATCTAGGCATACAAAATCGATCAAAAACATTACACACACATAATATATATTCATCAAAAACATCTAATTTCATCAAATCAACACCTTTGATTCATGGTTTTCATAAAATTAAATTTTTCCCAAAACCTTCAAAATAACAACAATGGTGAATATATGTTAACTCATCAAAACATAATGTGTCATAAATCATAGAACACAAATTTCATCACCAATCATCATCACATACATCAAATCAATCATCAATAATATAATTGTGTTAAAATCCTAATGCCCAATTGGAGGTTAAGGATTCCTCAATTCTATCCCTCATGCATATACATGTTATTAAGATAGTTCTCCCTCTTACTTGGTTATCCTAGTAGCAGTGCAAAATTGTGGTTTTTGATTCTCTAATATCCTCTAAGTTCTAATCCCTCTCTTGCACTTTCTCTAGCATCTTCTATATTCTCCAATTTCTGATTATACGTACTAATAAAAACTCCCTAAAGCTAGGTTATGTTCTAATTTATATCATTAGGGTAAATCTTATTATAACTCTAATTCTGACCCAAACTCTTATTCCTCTTACTTCTTCCTCCCTTCCACTTCTCATAAATCACACTTTGGCCCCAAACTTTTTATTTTCTATTAAGTTAAATAAATCTAATAAAATAATATTATTTTAACTATTAAAATAAACTCTAATAATTTAATCAAACTTTATTATCATCTAATTACTCTTCTTACTCTCACCTCAATGCCACACACCCCGACCATCCTTATTTATTTAATTAATATTATCCAATAATCAAATAAATACACAAAAAATCATTAAAAAGATCATTTAAAAAATCAAGTAATTTCAATAAATCAACAACTGAGGTATTACAACTCTCTCTCTCACTTAAAAAATGTATCCCTTGAAAATTACCTTAAGTAAACAGATTTGGATACGACTCCGTCATCTGGCCCTCAAGCTCCCAAGTCTCGTTTCCACCAGCTGGTCTTCCCCAAGCTACTTTCACAAAGGTAATCTCCTTACCACACAACGGGTTCACTTCCCGACCCTCGATCTGCATGAGTGATGCCTCAACAGTTAGGTTATCTCTCATCTGTACATCATCCACTTGGATCACATTCGACGGATCTACAATGTATCTCCTCAACTGAGACACATGAAACATATCATGAAGATTAGCAAGCGACGGTGGTAAAGTAATTTGATAGGCCACTCATTTTATCCTCTTTAAAATCTTGTATGAACCAATGGAACATGGAGTGAGATTTTGAGACTTCAACGCTTGACCAACACCAGTTACCGAAGTAACTCTCAGAAACACGTTATCCCCCTCTTGGAACTCAAGTGTTTTCCTTCGCTTACTATGATAGCTCTTCTGGAGACTCTATGAAGCTCTCATCTTCTCTTGGATTATTTTGATCTTTTTTATGGTCTGTTGGAAAACCTCCGGTCCAATCACAACATTCTCTCCCGACTCATACCAAAGGTGTCTTACACCTCTTACCATACAACGCCTCAAACAGTGTCATTCTAATGCTCAAATAGAAACTGTTGTTGTAGGTAAACTCAATCAAAGGTAAAAAGTTGTCCCAAAGACCTCTTTGTTCTAGCACACTGAAGCTAGCGAAAATATACCTGAATGTATCGCACGTTGAATATAAAACAGAGTCGCCATCGAAATTTATTTATTTCCGGAGGAAAGGAAAAACATCGATAAAACCTGGGGAAAGAGAAATCTGGGTAAGGAAGTCGGTTATGCAAGGGGGAGGTATTAGCACCTCTAACATGCGTTGTACTCAATGTGAACCGTTTTGATTGTTCTTGCTCGAATGGGTGTTACATTTAAAGATTACTCGTAAAATAATAAGGAAAAGGAAGAGAATAGATAAAGTGATTGGAAAGGATTGTGACCCTCATGCCTACATATCCTTATAGTGCAATAAGGAATTCAGGGCTTCGTAGTTCATAGAACTAATGACGGGAGGTGAAAAGAAGAGTGATGACAAATGTGGTTAGAACTAAAGAATAATATTGTTTAACTCCAAAAGGGATGAAATATGAACCCAAGAGTAAAAATGCTATAAACTAAGATGTGGAGGAAACTAGGCATGTCCATTGTATTGTCATGACCAAAAAACAAGGAATTAGGTGTTTGGCATCAAGGCAAACATCTCTTGGTTCACAAGAAGATACAAGATGGAGCTTAAAGAGATAATGTATTTGGCTCAAAGAAAGAGTATATCACATGAAGTGAATGAAGGTAGAATGTGAATGCATTTTAAAGATGAATAGAATGATAGAGAAAAGTAACCAAAGTCAAAGAATTGGGGGTTTTAGTAAAAAGTGACTAAAAAGGTATAATTTGGAACCAAAGGTAAGGGTATATTGGAATACATAAGGGTAAATGGTATTTGCAACCCAAGAGTAAAGGTGGCACGACTAAGATGTGGGGGGGACAGAGGCATGCCCACTATATTGTCATGACCGAAAATAATGAATTAAGTGTTGGTTTCATACCAACATCTCTTGGCACAAAGGTGGACAAGTTTCCTAAAAGGGTATATATGGAATTCCAAAGAAAACTGTATTTGGTTTCAAAGAAACAATATGTCACTGGATGAGTGGTTTATGATTGAAGATAGATGATGGATCATGAAAGGTATGAATGGTGCCCTAAGGCAGAAGAAGGAATAATAAATAGGAATGTGCTCGCCAAGGATTCGCATCCTCGTACCTACGTATTCTCATCATGCAATGAGAAAGTCAGAGCACTCGTAGTTCGTGGAACTACAAAAACAAAGAAAGACAGTGAAGTGTTTTCCTAAGAAACTAGGACTAACAAGACAAATAACTTCAAGGGTATGATTGCAGTGATGAATATTGTAACTTGTACCAAAAGAATGGTAACTTAGGGGACCGTGAAGGCAAATGAACTTTGAACCAAAGAGCAAAGAGGTATAAACTAAGACGTGGAGGGACAAAGGCATACCCATTCTATTGTCATAACCAAAAATAAGGAATTAAGTGTTTGGAATCAAGGCAAACATCTCTTGGTTCACAAGATGGATAAATGTCCTAAAAGGGGAAATATGGTACCCAAAGAATAATAATGTCTGGTACAAGGAATAGTATATCACTATAGGGAACAAACAATTTGAAACCAAAGAAGAATGGTATTGGATCCATGAAGAAATAATTTCCTAATAGAAGAGTAAAGGTAAACCAACAAGTGAGGGGCCTAAGGTATGGTATTGATCAATCTCCAATTCTACTTTTTTTCTGACACTCATTCGGCACAATTTCACGAAGTCGGTAACACATTAGTCTACCTGTTTTGTCATTATGTTTAGTAAATTAGATGTTTTACATTGTTATTTTAATTAGTTGATTATATTTGGTTTGCATCATTATACTCCATTTTATGTCTCTTTGTGGTAGTTTTACTAATTTCAAGTGTAAGCAAGAATACTGGAGGGATCGCCAAGGGAATCAAACGTTCTAGGCCCATCGGAAGAGGAAATTGGACATCACAGTACCCCTGACACGGCCTCTCGTGTTGTCCAACACGACCCCTGTCAGGAGAGGAGAGTCAGGGCACTAAAACAGGGAGCTGACACGGGTGCCCGTGTCAGCCTCCCTAAAGGGGTGTGTGAAGCCATGGATGCCAGACAGCGAACATGGCCTGTCGTGTTGCCTGACACGACCAGTGTTGGCTTGGACACCTCATTTTCCAATTTTTGCTCAATTTTGGCACGGCTGATCCCGAAGGGCATTTTGGACTTTTGCTACATCAAATTAGTGATCAGGAACTACTTAGGGGATTTTTGAATATGAAGAAGAGTACTTTTCACGATTACAAATTAAAGACGATAAAGATTGAAGCGGTCAAAAGCGGCGAAGAACGGAGATCCTTCAAGAGCGGATGCGATTGAAGATCAACGAAATTCCCATCCTTTTTTAATGTCTCATTTTTATTTTGTATCTTATTTGAATAATATGAGAGGCTAAACCCCCCAATTCCAGGGGGTGTCCCTGAATTAATCGTGTAATGACTCTGAATTTATAATTTCCTCAATATATGATGTTTGTTGTTAATTTCACTGTGCAATGTGTGTAATGCTTTCTTTATCATAAAAATTAAGATTGTTGTATGGTTAACAATTAGTAGGATTGCATTTGTTAAGGTTTTTGTACAATGAAACCATAGTAGATATCACATAGGACTAAGGATACCCTATGGTTACCGGTTTATTCTTGTTAAATTGTAATTGCTTGGTTTCATCATAATCGCCTAAGGACTTAGAGATTAAATTGAATGACCAAAGGTTTTCCTCTGAGGTCTTAGGGGAAATATTGTTAAGATCCGGTAATTGAAACATTTTGCATTATTAAGGAGATATACACTCAAGGGTCATTACAGGAGATATTCATACACCTTCCTTGGCATATTATTATAAACTGTGAAAAGATTTATTATGTTTTACTTTCTCTTACAGTGACTTTTTACAAAATCCCAACTATTTGTTTTGTTCAATTGAGTAACAATTTACACTTATATTGTTGCACAGTCCTCGAGATCGATCTTTGGGAAACATCCCTCTTATTACTACATTGGAAAAAATAGTACACTTGCTATTTTCCCGATCAAGTTTTTGGCGCCGCTGCCGGGGATTGCCAAATTTTGTTGCTCTGCAACTAAAATTTATTTTCTGTATTTTAATAATTTATTTCGATTATATCAACTAATCTGTGTCTGATATTTGTATTCGAGGTAAGGCCTCAGCTAATTTTCCTTTTGACGCAGAAATCAAGAGAACCTTGCGGGCAAGACTCAGACAAGCTCGATTGGCTAGATTGGAATCAGACGAAGAACAACCTTCCATTCATTCAGTTTCAGATTCAGGTTCCGAAAGAGAGATCGAAACAATGGTTGATGTTCCACCGCCACCAGAAAGGCTGTTGGGTGACTACGGAGGTGCAAATGCACCAACCAGCAAATTAACTATTGTCAACCAACCAGTGAATATGACTAATTTCCAGTTGCATTCAAGTACTATTAAACAGCTTGAAAGGAAGCATTTTACTGGAAAAGCAAATGAATATGCAAACAAGCATTTGCAGAGGTTTCTGACCATGAGCAACACTCTAAAAATTAATGGTCACACCGAAGAAGCTAAGAAATTGAGAATGTTCCCGTTCACCTTAGCGAAAGAAGCCGAAGAATGGTTTTATTCTCTACCCTCCGGTAGCATCACATATTGGGAAGAAATGGAAAAAACCTTCTTGAATGAGTATTTTCCAGCATCGGTATTTCTGCGGAAGAGGTATGAAATTCTCAATTTTAAGCAGAAGGACGGGGGAACTTTAGGAGACGCGTACAAGAGATTCAAGAGAGTCCTGGTCACCTTCCTAACTCATAATATGGATCCAACCGAACAAATGCAGATGTTTGTGAATGGTCTCAAAATAAAGACCAAACATTTGATTGATACCGCAGCCGGTGGCTCCACCAATTTTTGAACAGCCACTGGTATCAAGAAGACCATTGAAGCTATTGCTGCTAATGAGTACTTGGAGTTGTACGATAGATGTCAAAGCAAACCAGAAGGGGTGATAGACTTAAAGATGGAAACAAATAAAATTTGTATCGAAGATACTATAGCTTCGGAAGTTGAGAAGAAGTTGAAGGCGATGAATATAGGTATCCAACAAGTGGCACAAGTCCAACCGACTCCTACTGTCTGTTGTGAAATTTGTAATGGTCTGCACCAAACTGTTTATTGTTTTGCAACTCCTCAACAAGTGGAGGAAATCAAATTTTTGAAGCAGAATAATCCTTATTCCAACACGTACAATCCAGGTTGGAAGAATCATCTCAATTTCTCATGGAAAGACCAAAAAGGAACTGCTCCTTAACACGGTCAATACCAAATTCAATATCAACAACAACAGCAACAACAACAACAAGCCCCTAAGAAAGATGATTGGGAAATTGCCATTGAAAGAATGGCAACTCTTAATGTTCAATTTCAAGAAGAAACCCGGAACAATCAGAAAAATACCACAACATCCATAAAGAATCTTGAAGTCCAAATGAGTCAAATCGCTCAACAATTAGCCTCGAGTTCTCAAACACAAAGTTACCTTCCTAGTGCGACCGTGACAAATCCTAGAGAGCATAATAATGTGAGCGATGTGATAACAAGAAGTGGTAAATCTGATGAAGTAGTCGAGGAGGTGGATGAAGAGGAAGATCAATTGATCGAAGTGGATCTTGAGATCAAAGAAAATGAAGTTGTGAGGGAAGAAGTGATAGCACCAAAACCAATTGTGAAAGAAACAATCATTGAGCCTAAGCCGGTTGTTAAGCTTCCCTTTCCCACCAGAAACAAGAAAAAGGGACAACATGAGAAAAACTTTGAAAAATTCCTAGAGTTGTTCAAGAAGCTTGAGATTAACATTCCACTGTTGGAGGCACTTGAATAAATGCCTACTTATGCCAAGTTCATGAAGGACATCATTTTGAAGAGGCGTACCACCGACACCAATCCGATTATTCTAACCGAAACTTGTAGTGCTACTTTGCAGGGTATGAAGATTTCGATAAAGAAGAAAGATCGAGGAGCTGTCACCATCCCTTGTACTACTGGAGATAGGTCATTCAACAAAGCTCTTATTTATTTGGGAGCTAGTGTGAGTCTCATGCTGTTATCCATTTACAAGAAGCTTGGTATAGGGGTTTTGCAAGATACCAGGATGACACTCCAATTCGCTGATCATTCGATCAAGAAACCGTATGGTATTGTTGAAGATGTTCTGGTGAAAATTGACAAGTTTGTATTTCTGGTGGATTTAGTAATTCTAGAAATGCCAGAAGATGAAGAGATCCCTCTCATTCTTGGGAGACCCTTTTTTAGAAACAGGAAGGTGCTTGATTAACATAGAAGAAAGGATCATGACGTTGAAGTTTTATGATGAGGAATTGAAGATCGACGTTCGAAACACCATGAGGTACAAGGATGATATTTGTACCAATCATACTATAGAGGTTGTGGATCAGGTGATGACATATGATAGTCCTTTGAAATCAGTTAAATAGAGCATCGCAAATTATTCGTTAGGGGATAAGTCCCTTGCAAAACTGGCTAGGGATTAAGTCCCTCGCAAAATGTCATCAATAAAGTTCAACCTGTTATGTGGCGTAGGAGCAGAATTGAGACTCTGTCGTATTGGACATTAATGAAAGGATAAACCCCTAACAAATAATACATCTATGTTTTGCTTTTTATGAAGGGAAAGCTCCTAGCGCAATTGTGTCAGACATTAGTGAGGGGTGTAACCCTTAGCTAATGCATATTTTGGAATTTATAAGGGGTTTAACCCTTTGCAAACTACTAATTATTTGTGTGGAGAATAATCCCTAACTAATATTTACATATTATATAAAAAAAATATATTATAATTTATATAATTATAATTAAAATAATACCTATCCATTATAATAAATATATATTTTTAAATTTTATAAAATAAAATTAGAAAATAAAATTAACAAATAAAATAATCATTAAAAGTAAAATAAAAATATCCATACCCACCAAAATAAAAATAATTCATGATTAAAGATAAAAATAAAAATAAAATTTAAAAATACATATTAGAAGTTTTATTTTTCAACAAATTTAATCAACTTCTTTCTCATCCTCCTCCTCAAAAACCTTGATTCATATGCGAGATCATAAATTTTCAAATCTCTGGGCGCACTCATTTGCAACCCCCATTGCTTTCTCTTACTCCGTTGTTTTTCTCCTCAATTCTTCCTTCATCTCTGCTTGTCTTCTCCTCATTTATTTCATTTATGCATTTCTTGCTGTTGTTTCGGTCTGCGTCATGTTTCTCACATTTTCTAGCATATCAGCGGTTAAGATAGGTGGATGTGATGTTCATTCTCCATCAGCAAGGCTCATTATGAAACTTGATTGTTTTGGCATACCCTCCAGTGTCATACACTCTCTCATTTTTCCTCTTCTCGCGAGCAACATCATACCAAGTCCGAAAATCTAATTAACCATTAAATTAGATTCAATTTAAAGATTATCATTTGGAGTAAGCTAAAAAAATATTTTTGGAGTAAGTTGAATCTCTCTCTCTCTCTCTCTCCCTCCTCTCTCTCTCTCTCTCTCTCTCTCTCTCTCTCTCTCTCTCTCTCTCTCCTCTCTCTCTCTCTCTCTCCTCTCTCTCTCTCTCCTCTCTCTCTCTCTCTCTCCTCTCTCTCTCTCTCTCTCTCTCTCTATATATATATATATATATATATATATAATATATATATATATATTATATATATATATATATATATATGGGTCAGGATCAAATGACACTAAGGTGTCAAATTTAGTAACATGACACCTCCGATAACTCTTCACCCTATGTTTGAATAACAAATTTAGTAACATGACACCTCCAATAACTCTTTACCCTATGTCTGTATAACAAAATTAGAACCTAATAATAAATACCAATACCAAGAAACCTACATAAAATATAAGATCACATGCATGATCTCAAAAAGAAATAAAAGTATTACATAAGAAATAAAATGAAGATACATATACCAGAGGTTTTTGATGCCTATAAAGCAATATGCTTCCATAAATCAAAGCTAAAGATCCATATGTAAAAAGGCTATGAGTTAAAGTTGTATTAACACCTATATAAAAATCATATAAAAGTTCAAAAATACATATAATTCCATTTGTTTATATACCTTAAAATATGTTGTCTTTTTGGTGTAGAAGTAATGAGGGAAGTTGGTGTAAAAGGAGAACACTGTGAGGAAGGAACAAGAATCTTAGAAAAACAAGGTGAACACAAATTGGTTAGAATATAATCCCACATTGTTTTGGTTAAAAATAATTTGAGTGTTTATAAAGCTAATAGACACAAGTTGGAATGTAATAGATATATTGGGCCTTGGTGGTAAAAGAATGGGTTTAAGCCCAAAGATTCTAATTTTAAATTTTTTAATTAATTAATTAATTTAGAAATATTTTAATTTAACTTATTAAATATGAGATTAATTACTATACACTGTCAGTGTAAAAAGATTTACACTGTCGATTCATCACCATCACCCGTTTGTATTATTTTATAGATTTTTAAAATAAAAGTCAAACTTATTTTAATATCCAACGTCTAGGATTAACTGACGGTGTAAAATCTCTTTACACTGTCAGTGTATTTCAATTAAGTCCATTAAATATTAATTCAAATAGAAACATATTAATCAATAATTATCCTAGTCATCCTTGCCACCTAATTAAAAAATATTTTTTTATCTCAATCATCAATGTCACGTCTGCAAAAGTAGAGAGTATCATAAAAATCTAAAGTCCATCGAAATTAAGGGACCAAAGTCCCAGGTTTGGTAATAGGGGGACCAATGGTTTAAAACGTTAAAATTAAGGGGACCAAAAGTGCATTTAAACCTTATTTAATTAAGTGGGAATTGGTGAGAATTGTATAATTTGGTCAATTTTGAGAATTTAAAGAGTTTAGTGGTGAGTGAAGGAAAACTGAATTTGAGTTGGATAAAAAGTGTAATTTAGAGAATTAAAATAAAATAGTATATATTCTAAAGTTGGACAAAAATTAGGTTTTTAGAGTTATTTTCTTCCGTACGTGAAAACAAGGGACTAGAAGAAAAGAAGTTTGAGAAGGAAGTGCTAGGGCATGAAAGAAGAGGTCTTAGAGAGCTTGCTTGCTAAATTTTTCTCGAGTTACAAGGTAAGGGGGATTCTTCATCTATGAGTGCCTAATTCATGAAAGGGTAGAGATATTTTCCTTAACCTCCAATAGGATTTTCTCTCTTTTGTTGGTTTATGTTGACTGATGAACAATTGATTGAAATTTTGTTTTTATGCCATGATATGCTTGTAATTTCGTGTATTATTTTGGAGATGATTGTGTCATATGCTATTAGTTCATAAACATGAGTTTGGATGTGAAATTGGAGTTTTCAAAACATGAATAAATTTTGTTTTTGTGATTAAATCAAGAGAAGAACATCTTAGATTAGTATGAATTAACATGCCTTTGTGTGGGAATCATGTGAGTATTATTTTTGGATTGTATAGAGGTATTTGAAGGTGTTTGGGTGGGTTTTCGCAGGTTCTGCCATAGCATAACGAATTTCTTCTTTTGTTAGCAGGGTGACCGGTGTCACTCGTATGATGCCCTAGGCGTCACGCGCTGTGAAGCTCTAATGGGCGTCAGGCATATGAAAGGGAGACCGTCATGGCTTCCAGGTGAGCATGGTCTTGTCAGGTCATCATAGTGTGACATGTTGGATGATGGGAAGGATGACGAATGTCATCTTGGTGACGGGTTACCCGTCATCGAGTCAGAATACGTATTCTAACATGTTGTGTTGGGTTTTGAGGGTGGTTTTGTCGAGCGTTTGAGGATTTGTTGTTATTTTACTGTATTCTGCTGAGTATGAGTTAATTAATCAGTTTATATAATTAATTGAATAATATTATACATACATGTGAGTTATGTGCAATTGTGAGTATGCGTAATAGAAGTGAAAGTATGATGTGATGCTGATTTTTGTTGATGAGACGTGTGTTCTAAAATTTCAGTTATTATCGATGCAGTGAAAATTATATTTAAGTACAGTCAGAGAGGGGTTGTATTGCATATGTGGTTATTAAGTGTTTATGTATAGTCAGAGTGGGGTTATACTGCATTTTTGTATGACATTCATCATATGTGTCATTTATGTAAAACAGGCATGTTTGCTAGTTTATAGTGGGGACTAGTGACTTGTCCCACGCATTGAGTGAGGGATTGGAGCTTAAAGTGTGGGCTCGGGGTTCACAGAGATTGGGACCCAATTCGTATGAAAAACCAAACATATAGTCAGTACCGCATGCATATATAGTCAAGTTGTGAGTCTGGTTAAGAGTGGGTCCGTGACGAGCATGAGTCGAGTCATTGTTGCATTTTATTGCATAATTTCGATTCGATGATTGTGATCTGGGTGAGATGTGAATACATTATGTTTGTGTGTTTTCTGAGTATGTGGATAATTGCGTAGATGTGTGAATCTATCATGAATGTTTATGCACCGTTTATTATTTGAATGTATTCTCACCCCTTTTTGTGTTGTTGCGTTTATGCTCCTATGTAGTACATATAATCAGGTACCTGAGTATGAGCTTAAGGTTGAGGACGGTGTTTATTCGGAGTCACTCTGATGCATAACACGAGGGGAACAAGATGTTCGGGTATTTATTCGGAGTCACTCTGATGCGTAACACGAGGGGAACAAGATGTCTTATATCTATTTATGTTGTATATCTTTCTGTTTTGGTTTTATTTTGCAAAGAGCCGCCTTTTCAAACTAATAGTTATGTTGAGACTTTTATGCCAAGTGTTTTTTTTATTCCGCTGCTTATCAAACGAGTTGTTTTATCATTATGTGGTTCAGTTTGGTTTAATGGTTGTGATTAATATCCTGCTTGGTGAATATTTATGTTTTTATACATGTTTTATCATTTTATTGTCGAGTCTGCAAGTAGGGTGTTACACTACCAGTTTAAGTGGGGCATGAAATTTAATTCGCTAGATGATTTTAGAGATACAATACATGAGTGGTTAGTATTAAACGGAAGGGAAATTACCTTTGTGAAAAATGAGAGTTATATAGTAAGGGTAAAATGCAAGGATAAATGTTGTTTTTTAGTTCTATGCTCTAAAGTGGGCCATCAACACACTTATTCTATAAAGACATTGGTATCCATACATGTGCTAGGGTATTGAACAATAGATCTACAAACTCAAAATGGATGGCCAAAGCAATAGTGAGAAAATGCAAACTCAAACCGATACAGTTAAAATTCATGGCATTATGCAAAATATGAGACAACAATATTCTATGGGGATCATTGTTGCTAGAGCAAAGAAGGCAATGTTGATTTCCAAGAATATTATTAAGGGAGGTGTTGATAAGCAATATTAAAATTTATGGAGGTATCATGTTGAGTTAAAAAGGGGTTAATATTAGGGATACTGTGAAGATCAATGTTGGCAGGCCATTTCCATCAATACAACCAAGGTTTGGATATTTTTACTTTTGTTTTGATGGTTGTAAGAAGGGCTTCATACAGGGTTGTAGTGTTGGTGTAAGCCCTAGAGGCCAATACTTTTGGTACTTGTATCGAATTATTTATTAATAATAAAAGGTTTTTTCTTTATTATGTTTGTTTAATAAAGTCCCTAGAATAGCTCATCCGTTTAATGTATCAAGTGTGACTTGATCATGAGATCCCATTAAACATAAGGACATTATTCTTAAAGTATCTGTAGTCGAGCTTTATTATGAAGTGGGATAACATTAAAGCATTAAGACTATTATGTATATAGACTGATGATCACATCTCATGGACAATGGATAAGGAGTTATCAAGTCTTAAACATAGGTATGAATATTAGGAGTAATATTTATATTGGATTGACCCGCTATGAGAATACTACATAGAATGTTATACAAAGTGTCATAAGTTATTCTCATGGTAAGGTACGGTGCACTTAAGTAGAATACGAAATTGAAGGAGAATTGCGATCCAAAATGCAGCGGAAATTAAAATTTTCTCCTTTAGAGATCCTTACGAATGGTCATGATCAGTGATAGAATTTTCTCCTCTAGAGATTGTTCTTGAGTTAGAGGTTGCAATTCAAGCATCTCAGTGAAAGAAGATTTTTTACAAGAAACCACAACATTTTGGTTCCTAGTTGTGATAAATATCCTACTTCCTTTTTTATTATCAATTACAGCAAATTGAATATCATCCCAAAAATGTACACTCCAAACATCATCAAACACCACAATGTACCTCTTTTGCTGCAAGTAGTTTCGCACTTGTTCGGTCAATGACCCTCGATCCATTTGAGAAATATCCCAAGGAGCACCGTCTCCTTTTTCTTTGGAGAACTTTATCAGCATCTCCCTCAACAAGTCTTCAACATTATATGATTGAGAGACTGTGATCCAAACACGAGAATCGAAGTGGCGGACTAGATCCTTGCTGTCAAAAACATTCTTAGCAAGAGTGGTTTTTCCTTGCCCTCCCATTCCTACCACAGAAACTACAGTGCGCTCATCCCTTCCCTTTACCATCCAATCAACCAATCTTTTCCTTGGCTCTTCAAAGCCCAGAACTTCAGATTCTTCCATGTAAAGAGCAGCCAATCGAGGGTGATGCCATTTAGAATTCCGGATCTCCGTAGAATTGCTTGGTCCATGTTCAAGAGAACGTTGGAAGCCATATCTTTCACTTCTTTCCTTGATCCCTTGAACATATGACTTAATGTCTTGAATCTCAGACACTATTCGACGCCGAGAGAGAATAGTCTTGAGTTTATGGATTAAAGATCGAAAGCCAGGAACACGAGGCTGCTGTCCCACCTGAATCATATACTCATCAATGATATCTTCAATGCGAAAAGCTGCTTCTCTAACTTGCTTCACCCATGTTTTGACTCCTTCAGTTGTTGCAGATTTTTTATCAGCATCCTTAAGGAACACTTGAATACTTTCAAGTTCATCTTTAATATCAGCAAACTCCTTGTGAATACCTCTAAACAGGTTGACTTCTTCCCTTAAGAGCGGTAGTAGTTGGTCAATAACTAATGACACAGCCACTTCCGCCATAAGAGTTGACCTTGGAATTGGATTATTGTTGTTTTGTAAGATGAACAAGACAGCACCGATGGGAATCTATAGTAATTTTAACATGTATTTATTATTTAAAAATCTTTCTTGCTTTTCTTCAAATTATTTTATTTTTTTAATTTTTTTAATTTTAAATAAAAAGATATTTGACAAAATATTTTTAAAAGTAATAAATATTATTGGTAGATTGAGAATTTCTTAAGGTGTCCAATATGTTTTTTTAGATATTAGACGAAAATTCAAAAATATCCTTTAATTTTTGGAGATATATCTTTCATCCTCAATATATATAATTTATTTATTTTTGAGTTACGGTCAAATTTTATGAATAAATTTATTTCAAAAATGAATTTCAAAAAAAAATTCAAAAATTTATTATTGGGACCAAACTATTAATTACGGTGATGACGAAACTGCTTGAGCGTCTTCTAAATGTTTTTGGTCATATTATTTGCATGCATATGCATAGACATTGGGTTGATCTTGAAAAATAACACTTCACCAAAGTAAACTATCAAAGAAAGAAGTTTACACTTCTGACATTGTGTTTAGATGAAATGATTTGTAAGAAAGACTTCAAAAAGGCAATGTTTTCTTATTTATTTTTTATGGGACAAACAAAGGCAATGTTGATAGTGAAGCGTTAGAAGAAATTTTTTTAGAAGGCAGTGAAGGTTTGGTCTACTTTAAATATATAGTCATTTATTTTGTCCAATTTAATATGAATTTATTACTTCTTGTCCAATTATCATGTAATAGGTGTACCTTCTCAATTGCCGTTTGCTTATTTTAAGTTATTTTTCTGAATAAGTTTCTCTATCAAACATTTACAACTTTATCATGTTTGAAGAAAAAGTTGATAGAGATTATGAAGTTTATTTCCTGAATTAGCATCGTTAAACTATTATTCTTTAATTGAAATAGTTATTCTAAAAATAACTTTTACTATACAATTGTTTCATCTTTCTGAAACTATTACAACCGGAACATAAGCTGATAGTTATTGTATCATTAAATGTCTTCAATTATTTTTTTTAATTCCGGAAATATATTTTCACAAATTTTTTGGAGACCCATTTTCGGAATAAATGTATTTATAAATTAGGATGTGACTCAAAAATGAATGAAATGTGTGTATTGGGGTGCGTCCGGATATACATCTCTGAATATTAGAGGAGTTTTTGAATTTTCGCACGGTGCCTAAGAAATATATAGGGTGCATTAAGAAGTTCTTTAATCATTAAACTTCGACAAAACAAGTAAGTCGACATCAAATATAAGAAAAGAAAACATCATTTTTGCCCAGTGTTACAGAATCAAAGCATAACGACTAAAATAAATGCGATAACTAATGAAAATAACTCCAAGAGCTATTTCCCATTCATAGCAGCAGCTCTACTCCTGAGTATCTGCAAGATGTCCATGGTGGATAACATCAAAGTAAAGGGGTGAGAATTCACATCAATAATTTAACGGCATAAGTTGCAAGGTAGAATTCAAACATCTACACATTCAACAACAATCACACAACATCATTCTCACATTGAGTCCATCGCATACACAAAGCAATCACATATTCATCATTTAAATTATGCAATGAGACTCACAACTTCAACCATACTCATATGTATATGGTACCATATCATCATCAATTGGTTCACTCATGAATCAGGTTCACCCTACTCGAACCCTGAATTCACCATGCTCGGATTTGGGACAAGTCAGCATTCCACCCTGCTCGAATTGCAACTTGCCTCTTTCATCAACAACAACGACATAATGAATGCATGTCACAACACGTCAATGTGACGACAACATAATGTATAAAGTCCCCTTCCGGCAATAAACAATGCAAGCATTGACCCAACAATAATAATTCCCCTCCCGAACTATCATCCTACAACAACATAATTCATGCTCATATAGCAGCATATCATCATCACAATTCACAGAAATTAACATAACATCATCATCATGTATGCACATATTCATCATTCATCAAATAATTCATAGATTCGATTAAAATCATGTTTGGTCATTAGGTCATACCAAAACATCATTTACACAGTAGCTAACAGAGTCTAACAGTAGCCAAAACATCCACAAAAGTCGGAGAATCTAAATCTTCTACTTAACATTATCAAAATAAGCATTTATGCCCACTACAAACTCATGACAGGTTACTTATCACAATCGTGGTGTCCGTCATCGACTTTAACACTTCAGGACGTCACCTATGTGATGACCGTCTTGGAAAACATGCCTGTGGAGCATGGCGGGTTTCTCGTCACCAGGGTGACGCCCGTTAGCGCCCAATAACCTGCAGAATTTGTCATGTTCAATGGAGTTCAATGCATAACTCATAATTCGTAATCTAGGCATACAAAATCGATCAAAAACATTACACACATAATATATATTCATCAAAAACATCTAATTTCATCAAATCAACATCTATAATTCATGGTTTTCATAAAATCAAAATTTTCCCAAAACCTTCAAAATAACAACAATGGTGAATATATGTTAATTCATCAAAACATAATGTGTCATACATCATAGAACACGAATTTCATCATCAATCATCATCACATACATCAAATCAATCATCAATAACATAATTGTGTTAAAATCCTAATGCCTTATTGGAGGTTAAGGATTCCTCAATTCTACCCCTCATGCATATACCTATTATTGAGATAGTTCTCCCTCTTACCTGGTTATCCTAGTAGCAGTGTAAAATTATGGTTTTTGATTCTCTAATCTCCTCTAAGTTCTAAGCCATCTCTTGCACTTTCTCTAGCATCTTCTATATTATCCAATTTCTGATTATACGTACTAATAAAAACTCCCTAAAGCTAGGTTATATTCTAATTTATATCATTAAGGTAAATCTTATTATAACTCTAATCCTGACCCAAACTCTTATTTCTCTTACTTCTTCCTCCCTTCCACTTCTCATAAATCCCCAAACTTTTTATTTTCTATTAAGTTAAATAAATCTAATAAAATAATATTATTTTAACTATTAAAATAAATTCTAATAATTTAATCAAACTCTATTATCGTCTAATTACTCTTCATACTCTCGCCTCAATGCCATACACCGATACCATCCTTATTTATTTAATTAATATTATCCAATAATCAAATAAATACACAAAAATCATAAATAAAAAATCAAGTGATTTCAATAAAACAACAACTGAGGTATTACAACTCTCTCTCTCACTTACAAAATTTATCCCTTGAAAATTACCTTAAGTAAACAGATTTGGATACGACTCCGTCATTTGGCCCTCAAGCTCCCAAGTCTCGTTTCCACCAGCTGGTCTTCCCCAATGAAACATGGAGTGAACTTTTGAGACTTCAACGCTCGACCAACACCAGTTACCGAAGTAACTCTCAGAAACACGTTATCCCCCTCTTGGGACTCAAGTGTTTTCCTTCGCTTACTATGATAGCTCTTCTGAAGACTCTATGAAGCTCTCATCTTCTCTTGGATTACTTTGATCTTTTTTATGGTCGATTAGAAAACCTCCAGTCCAATCACAACATTCTCTCCCGACTCATACCAAAGGTGTCTTACACCTCTTACCATACAACGCCTCAAACAGTGTCATTCTAATGCTCAAATGGAAATTGTTGTTGTAGGTAAACTCGATCAAAGGTAAAAAGTTGTCCCAAACACCTCTTTGTTTTAGCACACCGAAGCTAGTGGAAATATATCTGAATATATCGCATGTTAAACATAAAATAGAGTCGCCATCGAACTTTATTTATTCCCGAAGGAAAGGGAAAACATCGATAAAACCTGGGGAAAGAGAAATCTGTTTTGTACTCAACGTATACAACATGTGTTGTACTCAACGGGAACCGTTTTGATTGTTCTTGCTCGAATGGGTGTTACATCTAAAGATTACTCGTAAAAGAATAAGGAAAAGAAAGAGAATAAATAAAGTGATTGGAGAGGATTATGGCCCTCATGCCTACGTATCTTTATAGTGCAATAAGGAATTCAATGCTTCGTAGTTCATAGAACTAATGACGGGAGGTGAAAAGAAGAGTGATGACAAATGTGGTTAGAACCAAAGAATAATATTGTTTGACTCTAAAAGGTATGAAATATGAATCCAAGAGTAAAAATGATATAAACTAAGATGTGGAGGAAACTAGGCATATTCATTGTATTGTCATGACCAAAAAACAAGGAATTAGGTGTTTGGCATCAAGGTAAACATCTCTTGGTTCACAAGAAGATACAAGATGGAGCTCAAAGAGATAATGTATTTGGATCAAAGCAAGAGTATATCACATGAAGTGAATGAAGGTAGAATGTGAATGCATCATAAAGATGAATGGAATGATAGAGAAAAGTAACCAAAGTTAAAGAATTGAGGGTTTTAGTGAAAAGTGACTGAAAAGGTATAATTTGGAACCAAAGGTAAGGGTATATTGTAATCCATAGGGGTAAATGGCATTTGCAACCCAAGAGTAAAGGTGGCGCGACTAAGATGTGGGGGGACAGAGGCATACCCAATATATTGTCATGACCAAAAATAATGAATTATGTGTTGGTTTCATAGCCAACATCTCTTGGCACAAAGGTGGACAAGTTTCCTAAAAGGGTATATATGGAATTCCAAAGAAAACTGTATTTGGTTTCAAAGAAACAATATGTCACTGGGTGAGTGGTTTATGATTGAAGGTAGATAATGGATCATGAAAGGTATGAATGGTGCCCTAAGGCAGAAGAATAAATAATAAATAGGAATGTGCTCGTCAAGGATTCACATCCTCGTGCTTACGTATTCTCATCATGTAATGAGAAATTCAGAGCACTCATAATTCGTGGAACTACAAAAACAAAGGAAGACAGTGAAGTGTTTGCCTAAGAAAATAGGACTAACAAGACAAACAACTTCAAGGGTATGATTGTAGTAATGAACAGTGTAACTTGTACCAAAAGAATGGTAACTTAGGGGACCGTGAAGGCAAATGAACTTTGAACCAAAGAGCAAAGAGGTACAGACTAAGATGTGGAGGGACAAAGGCATACCCATTCTATTGTCATAACAAAGAAATAAGGAATTAAGTGTTTGGCATCAAGGAAAACATCTCTCGGTTTACAAGGTGGATATATATCCTAAAAGGGGAGATATGGTACCCAAAGGAGAATAATGATTGGTACAAGGAATGGTATATCACTATAGGGAACAAACAATTTGAAACCAAAGAAGAATGGTATTGGATCCGTGAAGGAATAAATTCTAAATTGAAGAGTAAAGGTAAACCAACAAGTGAGGGGCCTAAGGTATGGTATCATTGTATTGGAATAACAAAATATAAAGGAATTAAGTGTCTGGCAATAAGCCAAACAACTTTTGGTTCACAAGATGTGTTAGTTCTGTGTTTTTACGATTGGCAACAGTTTTTGTTAAAACTTGTATCACAGTAAGATGTTGAGCAAGATGTCGTGACATGTTGATCATACATCTTTTCATATTTTGTTTTACTTCTTGGAAGACTTATTTTATTATGAGATATCTGAAGATTCTCTGAATATTTAGCTATCATATCTGACTCTCTAATAAGGTTTATTTTAGGAACTCTTGTTTTATTTCCAGTTGTGCACTTGTTTCATAAAAAGGGATGTTGAGACATTGTAAGGAAATATTATATCAGATTTGATTTGATTCTACAGGAGATTATGCATAATGGATGTCGAAACATTTGATTTTATTATGCAGACAGATGTCAAAACATTTAAGGATACATCATATTTGATTTGATTTGATTTGATCTGATTTGATTTGATTTGGATCTACTGATTTTTTATGCCTAAGCCTATGCTTACCAAGGGTTATTTAAAGAGGATGTTACTAAACCTAATATACAGAATAGAGAGTTACGCTGGAATTGTTATTGTTAGGGTTTAGTTGTCGTTGTTATTTGTCAGCCATTCTAGTATCTCTTTGATACTTGAATTGGACTGAGTTTATTGAGATGTAATTGTGAATCACTCATGAGCTTTTAAGCAAGAGTGCATTATGTTTCATTGGAAGTGTGTCTTTTGTTCTTTGATTGTTTTTCAGTTGTTATCTTTGTTGTGTGATTGAAAGGGAGTGAGAAGGGTCTCATATCTAGGAGAGTCTTAGATAGAAATTCCACGGGTAGTGATTAGGTGAGAAGTTTGTAAAACCAGAGGTTGTTCAGAACTTCAAACTAATTTTTTTATAGTGGATTTCCTTCCTGACTTGAATGCCCCCAGATGTAGGTGACGTTGCACCGAACTGGGTTAACAATTGACCTGTGTTATTTTCTTTTTGCTTTTTACACTGTTATTGTTTCTGGTGTGACATGTTCTGAACCTGGTGTCGTGACATCGTATACAACATATGTTATCTGCATAATTGTTTCTGGTGTGACATGTCCTGAACCTAGTGTCGTGACATCGTATACAACATTTGTTATCTGGATAATTATGTGTGACATGTCCTGATCCTGGTGTCATGATGTCGTATACAACATCTATTATCTGCTTACTACTATTATTGTGTGAAGTCCTGATATTAGTGTCGTGACATCGTATACGAAATCTGATATTTGAATACCATAATTTCAAATGGTATCAGAGCAGGCATCCTGCTTTGTTTCTGGGTGAGATCTAAGGAAGATACTTTTGGTACCATGGAAGGAGAATTTGTTAACAGACCACCCATCTTAGATGAAACTAACTATGACTATTGGAAGACACGTATGGTGGCATTCCTAAAATGTATGGATAGCAAGACTTAGAAAGGTGTCATCAAGGGTTGGGAACATCCTATTATGAAGGACAAAAATAGGAAGGCTACTACTGAGTTGAAGCCTGAAGAGGACTGGTCTAAGGAAGAAGGTGAACTGGCTCTTGGAAACTCCAAAGCTTTGAATGATTTATTCAATGAAGTTGACAAAACCATATTCAGGTTAATAAACACCTATATTGTGGCTAAAGATGCATGGAAATTCTCAGAACCATCCATGAAGGCGCGTCTAAAGTGAAGATGTCTAGACTTCAGCTTCTCACTACCAGATTTGAGAATCTAAAGATTAAAGATGATGAGAGTATTCATGATTTTCACATGAATGTTCTTGAAATTGAAAATTCATCTAGTGCCTTGAGAGAGAAGATATCAGAAGAAAAACTGGTTAGAAAAATTCTCAGGTTTCTACGTAAGAAATTTTACATGAAGGTCACAACCATTGAAGAAGCCCAAGACATCAGCAACATGAGAGTAGATGAACTTGTTGGGTCACTCCAAACTTTTGAATTGGGTATTAGTGGCAGATTTGAAAAGAAGAAAAAGAGCATAACATTTGTATCTAACACTGAAGATGAAGGGGACCAATATGACTTGGATACGGATGAGGGAATGTATAATGCTATTGTACTGCTTAAGATACAATTCAATAAGGTGTTGAAGGGAATGGACAGGAAGTCGAGACCAAATGTCAAGAACATCTCATCTGACATCAGTAAGAATAGTGATTCCCAAAGAAAAGCAAGAACAAAAGAAAAGCCTAATAAAGGAAAAGGTATTAAGTGTCATGAATGTAAGGGTGTTGGTCACATTAGATCAGAATGTCCCACGTATCTAAGTTAGAAAATAGACTGGAAACTTAAAAGGTATATTTTTTAATTACCAATATCAAAATAAACAAGGAAAAGCCCTTGTGACAAAATTTATTCCTCTAGAAAGGAAGTATAAGCCCATGATGTCCGACCAAATGTTACAACATCCTTCCGGACATCAGGAAACTCAAACTAAAGTCAAGGTTTTGCCTTGGAAATGTCATTATTATGGTAAATATGGACATATAAAGCCTTTCTTTTACAGATTGCATGGTTATCCAAAACATCCAACACATCATAGGGCTAATCATGTAATGATTAAAACTAGAATGGAGTGGAAACCTAAGGTTATTCCACATGAAACTACTTGTTCTTCCAAATGCCTAATGTCCAAGGAAGATGAAGTCAAGTTGTGGCACCAGAAGCTTGGACATCTGAATCTTAAAGGGATATCTATTGGTTACTCTACAAACAATGGAGCTTACAGAGTATTTAACTTCAGAACCAAGGGCGTGATGGAATCCATTAATGTTGTGGTTGATTATTCAATTATTGTAAAAGGGACTGATGTCGATGAAGATATTGGAACATCATCTCAGCAGACTGATGCTTCAGAAAATATGGAAAACATTGAGTCAAACATTGAGCCAGCAAGGAATGAATTAGATGCTTATGCTGACATATGAGTTGTTTGTTTTTATGTTTAATTTTGCATGTTTTCTTGTGGGGCTTTTCCCTAAGTATTGCATCTCTATGTGCCATGGTTTGTACCTCTAACTCACATGTTCTTCTACTGCTTTTCTATATTGTTTTGTTGCTATTGATGAAGGTCTACTTAGTCTTATCAAGTGATCAATGGACTTTTGATCACTTGAATAGACTGTGGGATTATACACGATCAAAGGATTTATCTAATCAAAAATTCTTTTGATAAACTTAAATCAACGAGATTGAATTAATGGTTAATTATGTTCAATATGTCTAGAGTTTAGTCCATTAAAACCTAGTTATCCTTATCACTAATCAATTAAAATCTAATGTTCTAATCATCTTCTAATGAAACTAATTAGAAACCTAATTAACCTAAAATCCTAAGTATTCTAATTAAACTCTAATCTTTCCAATTAATCTAATTAAATCCAATTAATCAAATGTGATAAATTATAAATCTCAAATTTTAATACCCTAATAAAAATTCAAGAAACTAATTAAATCTAAAACCCTGATATTTATAATTCCTAACTAAATCTAAAGTCTAATTAATTCTAGCACCTAAATCTAATACACTTCTAAATTCTCTAATCAATTCTAAAGCTCCTAATCAACTAACAAAAGATTAAAAAACAAGAAAATCAAAAAACAACAAAAAAATGGCCACGCAAATGGGCCAAAACAGAGGGCGCAGGCTCACCAAGGAGAAACCAACACACTGGGGCTGGAGGTTCAATCCACACAGGAAGTGTGGGATCTGCTTGGACCGAACCTGGGCCTAAACCCCTCAAGGCCTAACTGCTTTTGAATGACCACAAATGCATCCTCCTTCAGAAAACTTTACCTCGCACCCCTACAATTGTACCCATATCCCTACAAATAATTATTTTGACCAAAATACCCTCATATAAAAAGGGCATATTTTTCAGAAATGAAAGTTTTTTCCATTTGCGCTTGAAGACTTCCGGAAGAGAAATTTTTGCATTTTTTGGCATTGTAAACCGGAACACTAAGAGTAAGTCTTCCGATTCACAAATTGTATACCGGAACACTTATCCAAAGTCTTCCGGTTCGCTGCATTTTTGGGGCATTGAACCGGAAGTCTTTTAGGAAGTCTTCCGGTTTGGTTGGTTGTGTACCGAAACTCTTTCTTAAAGACTTCCGGTTTGGATGAACTAAACCGGAACTCTTTTAAGAAGTTTTCCGGTAGTCAACCTTATTTTTCTCCACATCGGAACTCTTCTTTGAAGTGTTCCGGTGTTTTTTTTTAATTTTTAATATTTTTAATTTTTAATTATTTTGTTATAATATTTTTTTATAGTGGTTCGAAGATGAGGGGCAGATGGTGAAGGAGAATAGCGATCCAAAACGCAACGGAAATTAAAATTTTCTCCTTTAGTGATCCTTACGAATGGGCATGATCAGTGATAGAACTGTTACCTCTTGTGACGATTGAAACCTTTGATGCAGATCTACGGAGCGATCACGAACGTTGAACGATGACAACGCCTCTACTTAGTCCACACGAACGGATTCCTTCAATCTCAGTGCTAGCTGCTACGAATGAAGACTTTGAGTGAGAGAGGGGGGAGAGAGAGAGAGAGAGAGAGAGAGAGAGAGAGAGAGAGAGAGAGAGAGAGAGAGAGAGAAAACGAAAATGCAACCACACTTAATTCTTCTGCACAAGGGTTCTATTTATAGAACCACTTATGTGGGCTACAAGCAAAAAAGCCCACTTAAGTTATGTGGCCCATATTTTATAATATGCCAAAATCACTTAAGCACGTGGTACCTTACCATATTTCGTATTCTCCTTAAGTACATCGTACCTTACGATGTCCTACAATTCACTTAAGTGCACCGTACCATACGGTGTTCCTTAGTTACTCTACCTCTCATCAATCTGTCCTTTGTGTGTGACCCTGTAGGTTTTCGTAGCATTGACAATTATATTAAATCACGTATTTAACATAATAAACAGTGAGCGGTATCTAGCAACACATCACTGCTACCCAAGACACGAAAATGTCATGTGATCTGACAAATCCTTTTGTGATAATACTTATGTGTACAATTACCCTTTTGCCCTTATGTCTATATTGAACACAAGGCATAGACCGTGTCATCCTTGTCCAGTTCAATATTGGGCCCATAGACATTTATCCTGTTACGCAAGATGGGCAAATTCCATCTAGGTCACTCATGTCCCTTAGCATGCTTCGTGGAGTACCCATCAACTGTCTTTATGGTCATCCAGTTACAGACAATGTTTGATCAGCAATAAAGCACTCGACTCTACATCTAAGGTCCATAGTGGTTTCAGGTCGAAGGGTGGTATACACCATTATCACCGTGAGAATAACTTATGACACTTTGCATAACATTATATATAGTATTCTCATAGCGGGTTAATCCAGTATAAATATTACTCTTAATATTCATACCTATGTTTAAGATTTGATAACTCCTTATCCATGATCCATGAGATGTGATCATCAGTCTATATACATAATAGTCTTAATACTTTAATGTTATCCCATTTCATAATAAAGCTCGACTACGGATACTTTAAGAATAGTGTCCTTATGTTTAATGTGATCTCATGATTAAGTCATACTTGATACATTAAACGGACTAGCTATTCTAGGGACTTTATTAAACAAACATAATAAAGAAAAAGCCTTTTATAATTGATAAATAATTCGATACAAGTCCCAAAAGTATTTGCCTCTAGGGCTTACACCAACAATCTCCCACTAGCACTAGAGCCAATCAGGCATACCCCTAATGCCCATAGATCTAGTATGGCCATCATGCTTCTACTGTGCAAGAGGCTTTGTCAGTGGGTCAGCAATATTGTCAAGTGTAGGTACTCTGCATATTTTCACATCTCCTCTATCAATTATCTCTCGAATGAGGTGATAACGCCTAAGTATGTGTTTGGATCGTTGGTGAGATCTAGGCTCCTTAGCTTGTGCGATAGCATCATTGTTATCACAATAGAGACCAATGGGATCCACAATGCTAGGAACCACGCCAAGTTCACTAATGAACTTTTGATCCAAACAACTTCCTTTGATGCGCTTGAGGAAGCAATATACTCGGCCTCAGTTGTAGAATCAGCAACTGTATCTTGCTTTGAACTTTTCCAGCTCACAGTGCCATCGTTTAAGCAAAACACATAACCAGATTGCGATCTAAAGTCATCCTTATCTGTCTGGAAGTTAGCATCGGTATATCCAATTACAGCCAGCTCTTCCTTACCTCCATATATCAAGAATGAGTCCTTAGTCCTTCTCAAATACTTAAGGATATTCTTGACAGCTACCCAATGAGCATCACCAGGGTTAGATTGGTACCTACTCGTTGCACTTAAAGCATACGAGACATCTGGTCGAGTACATAACATGGCATACATGATAGATCCTATTGCAGATGCATATGGAATCTTATTCATGTGATCCCTTTCTTCCTTAGTTGAAGAGGATTGTGTTTTTGATAGACACAGGCCATGTTGCATAGGTATGAATCCTTTCTTGGAATCATGCATATTAAAGCGTCTCAGCACTTTGTCTATGTATATACTCTGACTTAGGGCAAGCAGTTTTTATGATCTATCTCTATAGATTCTGATTCCTAATATATAGGCTGCTTCATCTAGGTCCTTCATAGAAAAGCATTTCCCCAACCAAGACTTTACTTGTTGTAGGGTATGGACATCGTTTCCAATGAGTAATATGTCATCTACATATAATATCAGGAAAACGGTCATGCTCCCATTAACCTTCTTGTAGACACAAGGCTCATCTTCGTTCTTGATGAATCCATATTGTTTTACTGTTTCATCAAAATGAAGATTCCAACTTCTGGAAGCTTGCTTCAATCCATAAATTGATCTTTGTAACTTACATATCTTTTGGGCATCTTCTGGTATGTCAAATCCTTCAGGTTGTGTCATGTACACATCCTCAAGAAGATTCCCATTAAGGAAAGCAGTTTTGACATCCATCTGCCATATTTCATAATCATGATATGCAGCGATAGCAAGTAAACTCCGAACAAATTTAAGCATTGCAACTGGTGAAAAGGTTTCATCATAGTCAACCCCATGAATTTGTTTATATCCTTTTGCAACCAGTCTTGCCTTATAGGTATGTACCTTACCATCTATGTCAGTCTTCTTTTTGAAGACCCACTTGCATCCTATAGGGTTAACTCCTACAGAAGGCTATACCAAGGTCCAAACCTGGTTTGTGTACATGGAATCCATTTCAGATTTCATGGCTTCTAGCCACTTCTCAGACTCGGGACCAGTTATGGCCTCTTGGTAGGTCACAGGCTCATCTTGATCCATGAGTAATACATCACCTTGATCAGTTATGAGATATCCATATCTCTCAGGTAGTTGACGTATCCTGCTTGACCTACGTCGGTCTTGTTCTACTTGAGCAGGTTGCTCTTCAACAACTACTTGTGTTTCCTGCTCTAATTCCTCCATAGGTGTATCAATGCTTTGTGATTCTTGAATTTCTTCAAGCTCTAATTTCCTCCCACTGATTCCTTTGGAAATAAAATCCTTTTCTAGGAAAACTCCAGTTCGAGCGACAAACACTTTTCCCTCAGAAGGATTGTAGAAGTAATACCCTCTCGTTTCTTTAGGATACCCCACAAATAATCATTTGTCAGATTTGGGCTCAAGCTTAGTTGAAATTTGTCGTTTCACATAAACTTCGCAACCCCAAATCTTCATGTAAGACATATGTGGTTTCTTACCACTCCATATCTCATATGGTGTCTTCTCAACCTTTTTGGATGGAACACGGTTAAATGTGTAAGTTGCTGTCAATAGTGCATATCCCCAAAAGGAGTTTGGAAGATCGGCGTGACTCATCATGGATCGGACCATGCCTAACAGGGTTCGATTTCTTCTCTCAGATACACCATTCCACTGGGGTGTTCCAGGAGGAGTAAGTTGGGATAGGATCCCACACTCTTTCAGATGGTCATCAAACTCTAGGCTTAAATACTCACCACCTCGATCTGATCGAAGAGTTTTAATATTCTTACCTAGTTGGTTTTGTACTTCATTCTTGAATTCCTTGAACTTTTCAAAGGACTCTGATTTGTGTTTCATTAAATACACATAACCATATCTACTGAAATCATCAGTGAATGTGATGAAGTACTGAAAACCTCTTATGGCTGGTATGTTCAATGGTCCACATACAATAATATGTATGAGTGTTAGATACCCAAAAGTGCTTATTTGAGCCATCAATTAAGGGTATCTTTCACTCTATTTCCTTGCTAAATTGTCAAAATCACCTTTGTTTTAGATGAAATGCATTACATTGATAAACAAGCTTGGTGCCTTTGATTTGTGTGTTATTGTGCAGGAAGAAGGCATGAAATAATTGAAATTTAAGACACAAGAAAGTTGGCAAAGGAACCAAAGAAAACAAGCATTCATTAGCATGCTCGCTAGGCGAAGGCTGTGGCGAAGCCTGCTCGCTAGGCGAGCGCCCAGAGAAAAGCTCCAGTAAAATGTCAATAAATTCGCCAGGCGAGCTGATAGCGAAGGTGGTAGCGAGTTCGTTCAGTTTTGGTGAAAAGCGCAGCCAGCACTCACTCGCTAGGCGAAGCTCTAGCGAGTCCCCAGCGAGCATTCCAGTAGCAAAACCTCTCAACCTCGCTGGGGCGAAGGTTGAAGCGTGTCCTTCGCTAGGCGAAGGTTTGTTCGCTAGGCGAACATGACAGTTTGAGTTAGTCTGTTTTCTCTGGGCGCAGGTGCCTTTGGTGCCACAATTAGACCCTCGCTAGGCGAGCCTTTCTGCTCGCCTAGCGAGCATGACAGCCCAGTACTACTCTATAAGTAGCAGGTGCCACTTTTGAGTGCCATACCTAGTTTTTACAACATTTTTCCACTTTTGTACTTTCTTAGAGATTTTTTCCAGCATTGTTCTTAGGATCTTTTATGCCCTAGATTTCATTTCTCTTCATCTTGTAACCATCTTCTACAAAAAGAAGGTGGATTCCCATCCAACATCGATTATCCGACTTGGATGTTGATCAACCTTCTTCCGAAACTTGCCGACCAAGCTACCATGAAAATGAGTAGCTAAGTCCTCCATTTGTCAAGGTTAGATGTAGGTGATTACTAGCTTTATGTGTAAATGTAAGGATCTTCATGTGTAAACTCTTTAATGGTGAATATATGATGAAAACTTTGTTTCTATTTAAAACTCTTTGTGTTGGTTTATGATCGAGAGATGTTTACCAACTCTTGACCTAGGTTTTCATCCAATCTTGTTTGTTAGCTAGAGATAGTAATGAATGATTTTGTTCACCATAAGGTTGAACCAAAAAGTTGTCATTTTGATAGATTGTGTTCGAGAGAAACAATGGATCAAAATGGGAAAACTCACAATGTGTGTTCGAGAGAAACATATTGGGAGGACTTTGTGAAATGATTTATCATCTAAAGGAGTTTATAAGATTGTTGACCGAACAAATACATGCAAAGTGATCATCGAACCCTAACTTTGGCAATATTTCTCATTTATTCAAACCAAAACTTTTACCGCAATTTATTACCTTTTTATGCAAGATAACGTGACAACCAACCAAAACCTTATTGTTACATTGAGCTAAGATTAATACAACCATCGAACGGCGGTGATATCTTACAATCCCTGTGGATACGATAACAAAAACCCGACACGTAAATTTACAACTAACAAAATGGCGCCGTTGCCGGGGATTGTAAATTGATATTGCGAGCATCGCAATGGTTGTTTAAGTTTTAGCTTGTTAATTTTTGACTTGTGCTTGTAATTTGTTTGGTTTAGTGTGCAACTTACGTTTTATGCGAGGGCAAATCCCTGTGGACGAACTTCTTTTTGATCCTGAGATCGAGAGAACCGCAAGGAGGCTCAATAGCAAAACTAGACGTAGGAGGCAACAGGCTAGACAACGCCAAGAGCAAGGAGAAAGTTCTTCAACCACAAATCCACCACCATTCATACCAAACATGGAGCCACAACCACCACCACCTATTTCTACTCCATGCATCAATAGTCCAAGGAACACCACTCAGTTTGCCAACCACACCGGAAGGCAAGCTGAGATGAAAACGGGAACTCTAAATCTATTATATGGAAGTCCATTCACCGGAATGGACCATGAAGACCCATTTGCTTTTCTCACAAAATTTTATGAGATAACATTGGCTGCCGGAGTGGATCAGGCTCAGGAGCTTCCGTTGTTCAGACGATTATTTCCCCACGCTTTGCTCGGTAAAGCAAAGGATTGGTACCTAGATCAAACACCAGCCGTAATGACAGACTGGAACGTGTTAGAAGAGAAATTCATCGAAAGATTTTTCTCCCATAACCGATTCATGGAATCCAAGACGGCCATCTCGGTATTTTCACAAGGAACCAGTGAATCATTAAATGAAGCGTGGGAAAGATTCAAGTCCATGCTTCGGAAATGTAAAGGGCATGGATTTGATGAATTGACTCAAATCCATATCTTCAAAAATGGACTTCAACCAAACTGCAAGACGTTGTTGGATGCGACCTCGGGTGGGTCTTTATTGTCAAAAAGTGCCGAAGAAGCCACAAACATCATAAATCGAATGGCTTTAAATGATCTTCAGAGTCAAAGTCGAGGAAACTCTTTGAAGAAGTCGGGAGTGCTTGAGCTAGGGACGAACGATGCCATCCTTGCCCAAAACAAGCTCATCTCACAACAAGTGGAACTCTTAACGCAACAAATCAAAGAGTTAAGAGAACCGTCAAAAGCTAAACAAATAGCTTGTTGTGAACTTTGTAAAGGTGAACATGACACCGGATTTTGTCCACCTCCCAGTTTTGACGAAGTAAACTACATGGCCAATCAACGGGACTATCAACCGAGACAACAACAACAACAACAACAACCTTATCAACCGCACCCTCAAAACCAACAACAATTCCAAGGGAACCAAGGGTTCCAACCTAGAAGCAACTATTATCATAACCAAGGTTATGGAGGTGGTTCTTCTAGCCGTCAAAACCCTCCCCAAAATCCGTATCAATCTCAACAACCGCCGGTCGTCAATTCTAAATTGGAAGAGACATTGACGCAATTCATGCAAATGTCAATGGCCAATCAAAAGAGCAATGACGCGGCCATAAAAAATCTCGAGACTCAAGTTGGGCAACTTGCCAAGCAACTCGCGGAACAACAAACCGGTCCTTCCTTTTCGGCAAACACGCAAACAAATCCTAAGGAGCATTGTAAGGCGATCATGACGAGAAGTGGGAGGGAGTTGGGTAGTGAGAATAAAAAGGAGTTGAGAGTGAACAAAGAGAGAAAGAGAAAGAAATTGAGGAGGAAATATTGGAGGAAAATGTTGATGGTGAAGTAGGAGAGTGGAGTGAGGGTGAAGAAGTTGAAAAGAATAAAAATAATGGTGAAGTTGAAAAAGAAAAAGGTGTGGAGATGGGGAAAAATACAAGTGATGAGGTAATAAGGGAGGTAGTGAAAAAGCCTAGATGGAAGAGTGCTAGAGTTGCAAAGGGAAAGGAGGTAGTGAGCGCTACCCCTATCCAAAACCTTCCTTATCCTCATGCTCCGTCCAAAAGGGAGAATGAACGGCATTACGCCCGGTTCATGGATATTTTTAAACAATTGCAAATCAACATTCCGTTTGCCGAAGCCTTGGAGAAAATGCTCAAGTATGCCAAATTCATGAAGGACATCCTAACAAAAAAGCGGAGGTATACGGAACCGGAGACCATCGTCCTTGATGCGAGTTGTAGTGCCATTATTCAAAGGACACTTCCTAAAAAAGAGGTTGATCTGGGAAGAGTTACATTGCCTGTTAAAATTGGTGACATCTATGTCGGGAAAGGACTTATTGACTTGGGGTCAAGCATTAATCTTATACCTTTGTCAATTATCAAGAGGCTTGGCAACATTGAGATTAAATCCATCCGAATGACGTTGCAATTGGCGGATAAATCGACAACCCATCCTCATGGCGTAGCCCAAGATGTTTTGGTTAAAGTCGACAAATTCTTTTTCCCGGTCGATTTTATTGTTATTGATATGGAGGAAGATGATGATGCTCCGCTCATCTTGGGCCGACCATTCATGAAGACCGCGCGAATGATGATAGATGTTGATGACGGTTTAATGAAGGTGAGAGTTCAAAATGAGGAAGTTACATTCAATCTATTCGAGGCAATGAAGCATTCAAAAGATAGAAATGATAGCTTCCGCATCGATGTGATCGAAGACGCTATTATGGAGGTTTCAAAGCATATTCATGAGATATCTCCTATGGAGTTAGCTCTTGACGACTCATTGGAGGTTTTCACTATTGAAGAAGAGCTAGCTCTTGAGGAATGCTTAAAGGAACTTGATAGTTTAGACGACCTACAACCATGGGAAGTAGAGGAGGAAAACTTGAAGAAGGAGGTTATTGACGAAAAAGCGCCAATTGAATTGAAAGTGCTACCCTCTACTTTGAAATATGTATTCCTAGATGAGACAGAGGCAAAGCCGGTCATCATAAGCAACCTTTTGACAAATGAAGAAGAAGCCCGTCTAATCATTGTGCTAAAAACAAATCAAGAAGCCATGGGTTGGACTCTTTCCGATCTAAAAGGAATTAGTCTATCCTATTGTATGCACAAGATTTTGATGGAGGAGGATTTTAAGTCGGTGGCTCAACCACAACGCCGCTTAAATCCTACGATGAAGGAGGTTGTTCGAAAGGAAGTTGTGAAGCTATTGGATGCGGGAATGATTTACCCGATCTCGGATAGTCCATGGGTTAGTCCCGTGCACGTTGTTCCGAAGAAGGGGGGGATTACCGTGATCCGGAATGACAAGGATGAATTGATCCCCACTAAAGTTGCAACAGGGTGGAGAATGTGTATTAATTATAGGCGGTTGAATACCGCGACTCGAAAGGACGATTTTCCACTCCCATTTATGGATCAAATGCTCGAAAGACTATCGGGCCAACAATACTATTGTTTTTTGGACGGCTACTCCGGGTACAATCAAATTGCGGTTGACCCGGCCGATCATGAGAAGACGGCCTTCACGTGTCCGTTTGGAGTGTTCGCATACCGAAAAATGCCCTTTGGGCTGTGCAATGCACCAACGAATTTCCAACGATGTGTGCAAGCCATTTTTGCCGATCTGATAGAGAAAACAATGGAAGTCTTCATGGATGACTTCTCGGTATTTGGTGGGTCTTTTAGTCAATGCTTGGCGAACTTGAAGACGGTGTTGGAGAGATGTGTGAAGACCAATTTGGTGCTTAATTGGGAGAAGTGTCACTTCATGGTGACCGAGGGGATCGTGCTAGGCCACAAAGTCTCTAGAAGGGGGCTTGAAGTGGATAGAGCTAAGGTTGAAGTGATAGAAAAATTACCTCCTCCGGTGAATGTGAAGGGCATCCGTAGCTTTTTGGGGCACGCCGGGTTCTATCGGCGCTTTATCAAGGACTTCTCAAAGGTGGCTAAGCCTTTGAGCAATTTGCTCGCTAAGGACCAGGTATTTCTCTTGACCGATGATTGTTTGCAAGCTTTCGAAACTTTAAAAGAAAAATTGGTTACCGCTCCAATAATAGTCGCTCCCGATTGGAATGAAAATTTTGAACTAATGTGTGATGCGAGTGACTATGTTGTTGGAGCGGTACTTGGCCAAAGAAAAGACAAAACTTTTCATGCGATACATTATGCGAGTAAGGTTCTTAATGAGGCTCAAATAAATTATGCCACAACGGAAAAAGAACTACTTGTAATAGTGTATGCGCTAGAAAAGTTTAGGTCTTATCTTATAGGGTCTAAAGTCGTTGTGTATACCGACCACGCGGCGATTAAATATCTGCTAACCAAACCGGATTCGAAGCAAAGGCTCATCCGTTGGATCCTCTTGTTACAAGAATTTGATGTGGAAATAAAAGACAAGAAAGGGTCGGAAAACTTGGTAGCGGATCATTTATCCCGCTTAGTGAATGTGGAGGTTACCGCGTCTGAAAAAGAAATCCGGGAAGAATTTCCTGATGAAAAACTGTTTAAGGTTCAAGTTAGGTCGTGGTTTGCAGACTTTGCAAACCACAAGGCTAGTGGTTTTGTGCCTTCCGACCTAACTTCGAACCAAAAAAGGAAGTTCCTTTCGGATGCGAAGTATTATGTTTGGGATGACCCATACTTGTTTAAGTTGGGTAGTGATAACCTATTAAGGAGATGCGTAACTGGAGATGAAGCCCAGAGCATCCTTTGGCATTGTCACAACTCGCCTTACGGCGGACATTATAATGGGGTTAGAACGACCACTAAAATTCTTCAATCGGGATTTTATTGGCCCACTATTTTCAAAGACGCACATACCCATGCGTAAAGTTGTGACAGTTGCCAAAGAAGCGGTGGGATAGGTAAGAGAGATGAAATGCCTCTCCAAAATATCCAAGAAGTGGAAGTATTTGATTGTTGGGGCATAGATTTCGTAGGACCTTTCCCACCCTCTTATGGGAACGAGTACATGCTTGTTGCTGTCGATTATGTCTCTAAGTGGGTTGAGGCGATTGCCTCACCTCGGGCGGATGCGAAAACGGTGATAAAATTTTTGAAGAAAAACATATTTTCCCGTTTCGGAACCCCCGAGTGTCGATAAGTGACGGAGGGTCACACTTTTGTAATGCACCTTTGGAAACTATTTTAAAACATTACGGTGTATCACATAGGGTGACGACTCCGTATCACCCACAAGCTAATGGGCAAGTTGAGGTCTCTAATCGTGAGATTAAGAGAATCCTCGAAAAAACCGTGTCTAATTCAAAAAGGAGTGGTCCCAAAAATTGGACGAAGCATTATGGGCCTACCGTACGGCCTTTAAAGCTCCAATTGGCCTAACTCCCTTTCAATTGGTATTTGGTAAAACTTGCCATTTGCCGGTTGAATTGGAGCACAAGGCCTTGTGGGCCCTAAAGTTTTTAAATTTTGAAAATGAGTTGGCCGGTGACAAAAGGAAAGTGCAACTACTTGAGTTGGAGGAGATGCGCAATGCCGCATACCACTCAAGTTGGTTGTACAAGGAAAAGGCAAAAAAGTATCACGACAAGAAGCTCCGTAACAAAGAATTTGTGCCCGGACAATTGGTCCTATTGTTCAACTCCCGGTTGAAATTGTTTCCCGGGAAGTTGAAATCAAAATGGTCTGGGCCATTTCGGGTGAAAGAGGTGAAGGAGTACGGGGCTATTGTCATTGAAGACATAGACAAGAAAGATAGTTGGACCGTGAACGGCCAACGGTTGAAAGTTTATCTCGGCGGTCATGTGGATCGCGAGAGCTGTGCTCTACCGCTTGATGCTCCTCAGTGAGCATCACACCGTCGAGCTTAGCCGACGTTAAACAAGCGCTAGTTGGGAGGCACCCCAACATTGTAAGTATTTACTGTTTTTTTTGTGTTGTGTTGTGTGGGGTTTCCTAATGCTAACCATGCTGAATGAACATGAAATTGCTGCATTTTTAAAATAAATAAAAAAAAGCACTTGCTGTCATTTAACTTGCACAGGGAGCAAGCCAAACAAAACCTAACTTGCACAGGAAGCAAGTCTAAACTAAACCTAACTTGCACAGGAAGCAAGTCAAACAAACATACAAGCACAGGTAGCACACACAGCATAAAATAAACACACCAACAAGGGGGGCTCAAACATCAAGGCTAGGTTTTAGTCGAGGGGTCATATCAACCTCAACAAACAAACCTCTGGAATGGGGTGAATGGTGCTCTTAACCTTGCCATTGAGGGGCTAAGGTGAAGCAGATGAAAGGTGAGTGAAGATAAGACTTCACAGCTCTTATCCCTGGCCTGGGAGATCTTAAGACAAGAATGTGTGGGTTCAGAAAGTGGGAACCCTTCTACACATTTAGAACTGACTCAACTGTACAATCGTACAAGATCTTGGGTTTGTATCTGCAATGCATCAACACAGTGGTGTGAGCAAAGCAGAAGACACACAGAATAGCAGGGAATAGGTTGCTTATCCATTGGTTCTGCCAATTGCCTCTTCACTTAGGAGGTCTTTGACTCTATGCAAGGACAAAATTAAACATCCACAAACATTGCCTCTTAAGGAGGGCTTCAGACAGTTGCCTGGCCGAGTAACAGGCCAGGTCTTCCAGACTACATGAAGATAGAAAGGTATACCTCAATGCAAATTGCTTATCAAGCAAAGCAAAGCAAAGTTCACAAGGAACTAAAAGCAACTAAAGTACCTGAAATCAGTCAAGCACAGTTAGTATACAAGTTAAAGTTAAATCAGAAGGAAACAAAGGTTAACAGTCAGCGCAAGCAGATAGATGTGCAATGCACAAGGTTCAAGGCATGGGAGCCAAGCCACCTACAAAACAAACAAGTTAATCAATGATATCCAAGCAAGCTCAATCAAAAAGAATTGGTCTCATTGATCATTTATTGGTCAACCTGAAAACATGAGCTCAAGGGTGAGTAGCAGGACCACTAGGACAAGCCTAGGGTCAAAAATGAATGAGAAAGTCAAAACAGCAAGTGGTAAGCATCCAAAATCATGTTCAAACAATCAAGAAACACAACCAATTGGGTTCACATTCATATCAATCATCATCATTATTTCATGAACAATTTAGGTCAAAGTGTGGCATATGGAAGCTCAAAGAAGTCAACAGCAAGACTTAACTCAAAAGCAATCTTAAACATTTCCAAAAATCACCAAATAAATCATGACCAATCACAACCCACAGCATGGTAAGCATGTCAAATTGCATCTCATTTGGACAAGTGGAAGGCAGTCAATGAAAATCAGAAAGGCAAAGCAATTTTGAACATGCTCAAAGAAGTCAACCAAACATGCATCAACTTAGAAAAATCATAGATCAGAAATGGTGCATGATAAATGAATGGGACTAAAACCATGGCAAAGATGAGGATGTCTAGTTATCTCATGTAAAATTTCATGTCCATCTAATAAAGTATGAGAATTTCACAAATGAAATGGGAACAAGTGTCACATGAGGTCAACATTTGACCAAGCAGGGGAGAAAATCTCAAACAATTAGGAAATGCCACAAATAATTCCAAGAAAATTCACATGTAAACTAGACATACAAGAGTAGGTTCATGCAAAAAATCAGATCAATTGGAGGTCAAGAAGCATGGTATCAAAAATCATCAAGTTGGACATCAATGGTGTGACACAAATTGTCACACCCTAATTCAAAAAATCATAACTCACAAACCAGCAATGATAAATTCACAAACTCTACACCAAAATTACCATGAGTGTGTCTAGTTTAAGCACAAAAAATTTGGGAGCCATTGGATAAAGTATCACCATTTCACAAAGGTTTTGGCAAAGTGTACAAAATATGAGCACATGTCACAAACCCTAAGGCCATTTAAAAATTACTCAACCAAAAATCTGGAAAAATAATGATAAAAAACTAGAGATCATGATGAAGATGATGCAAAAAATCCCATGAGATTTGGATTAAAATTGAATGAGTTATGATTTTTGTAAGTGAGCCATGCCAAGTGAAATAAAAATGAGAAATAAAAATGAATTAATTGGATAATTGAAACGAGAATGGCAAAGCTGTAAATATGAAATTCATTAAACGGAACGACGCCGTTTTGGAGCATGGAACGAAATGATTTCATTGGTTCATGCTAAACAGGGCCATGCCATACGTTCAAAAACACAAAATCTGGGCATGGCTTCATGGAGTTAGGGTTTTCTGGGCAGAATAAGCATGTTCATCATCTTCAAATCGTGTTTCAACAATTTTTCCAGAAAACTCGATTGAATACACTAAACGACTCATCAAGCAACCAATAACAAGAATCCAGCATTGATTTTCATTAAAGCATAATAAAACTCATGAATCGAGCAAGAATCAAAAACATCATCAATCTTGAAAACAACATAACTCGAGCAATAATCCACCATTTCATGCGATTCAAAGTTCAAAACACTCAGGAGCAAGAGTTCTACACAAAGCATGACATGGATTTGAGAAATAGAGAGATTGATTTCTTACTTGTTTTTGAAGAAAGTTGTAAAACAATTGTTATTTTGATGCTTGCTGGTAAAACAGATGGTCTAAGGTCCTCCAAATGATGATTGGTGAAGATGATTTGGCTCACTAAAGCTTGGCATGGAGATACCCGAATTCTGTCATGAAAGTGGCTTTGAAAAACCAGTTGGACCAAGGCTGCTTACAGATGGAGAAAGATGGTTGTAATGAGCCTGAAATGATGCTTGGATGATGCAGCAACAATGGTATGGTCGTGGCCTTTTGAAAGTTTTGGCAGATTTTCAAAAATGAAGAAAATGAGATTTTTTGAGAGAGAGTTTTTCTGTTGTGTTATGGCTGCTAGTTAGGGGTTTCAATTGACAGAAAAATGATGTTAAAATCTGCTATGTTGTGGTACAAATCTCAGTCCATGAAAATGTGGGATGTAGTGGTTGAAAGTTGTACTTTCTTTCCAATTTTCAAGCAACTAGGTGATGGCTATGTGTACTGCACAAGAATGGGCCTCCAACAAGTTTTAATCAACATTTCAGAACATGTTTGATTGGTAGAATTGGTTAGAAATGATTAATTTAAAACTTCACTTTTTCACCTTACTTAAAATTAATTCAAGTAGGTTCAAAAATGCCATTTTGATTGGTAATGTTTTGGTGAATGAAAGTTGCTTTTTTGGAAAGAGGGGATCAAATGTGACTTGTAGGAAAAAACCCCACCCAAATTGGCCAAATGGTTTGAGAGATATGGCCTTTTGAAGTTCAAGAATTTTTGAAAACGATTCGATCATAACTTGCCAACCATACATGGGAATTGAGTGTTCTTGGACTTTTTGGAAATGGGAGAACAAGATATTCAACTTTCATGTTGGGCAAAAATTCATTTGAAGCTTGTATCATGATGTAAGTTTGAGGATCAAGACTTTCCATTTTTGGTAAGTTTCAGTTACAGGTCCAGTTTCCATTTTTGGAAATTTCTGATCTGGCTTCAAATTCTTCCATGATGGTGTTTGACATGATATATGAGGCCTATTGGGACATGAATAAGCTCTCTCAAACCAAATCCCATCATCAAATCACTGATTAAATGGACAGTTGACCAACAGTTGACTTTTAGGGTTTCTAACTGATTGTGCATTGACTGATGACTTCTGAACATCCAATCCTTGACCTAAACACTTCAAATGGATCCCCAAGTCATGTGAACATGTTGGACCAACCCTGAGGCCTTGGCTCCTTGAGAAATGCACTTGCTTGCTTGACTGACTGATCTCCTGACCAGTTTGACCTAATTTCTTGATTGGCTTGCACTTGAGGCAAATGGAACAATGCAATGCTATGCAGTGGACCATGATATGCTATGACCTAATATGAGAATGTATGTACAATGATAGGTGCAAATTTGAGGTGCTACAGCTGCCCCTATTCAATCAGCTGGGAACCCGAACGGATGATAGCAACGACTGTCAGACTTTCAGGGTAAACAGGGATTGAATACCAAGAACCGTAGAAATTTGCACTCTGCCGGATATGACACAAGGAGAACCGTGTCATTTACCGATGACAACTGCAATCGACAATTTCAGAAAGGCGAAACCATTTACCGATGGTTAGAAACTGGAAACTTGATATTTACCGATATCAACTTCAGCAAGACCATTTACCGATGGCTGCTGGGAAACAACTCTGATGTAAAAGGAAGCAAGACCATTTACCGATGGTGGCTTCAAAGAAAACTTGACATTTACCGATATCAACTTCAACTCGACCATTTACCGATGGCTACTGCAACTAGGGATCCGATATTTACCGGTATCGAAGAAAACGGGGCCATTTACCGATGGCGTCTCCACTTGGGGAGGAACAAAATCTTTGTGGTGTTATCAGACAAGACGTTTACTGACGACTTCTGGGGATCTTGATTTTATCAACAAGGAAACAAAGCATGACCAGACATTTACCGATGACTGGGATGAGACTCGACGTTTACCGACATCGAAAGATGATGTTTACCGACATCAAAACAAACGACCAGACATTTACCGATGACTGGGGATACTTTACTAAGGGAAAAAACAAATATTTGCAACTGGAAACCAGATAGGACATTTACAGATGACTCTACTGGGGATTTCTAGTTGGGGAATTATCAGACATTTACCGATGACTGCAGAAAAGACTCGATGTTTACTGACATCGAAAGATGATGTTTACCGACATCAAAACATGACCAGACATTTACCGATGACTGGGGAGAAAACCCGATGTTTACAGACACCGAAACAATGGTGTTTACTGACACCAAAAATGATGACCAGACATTTACTGATGACTGGAGAGAAAACCCGATGTTTACAGACACCGAAACAATGGTGTTTACTGACACCAACAATAATGACCAGACATTTACTGATGACTGGAGAGAAAACCCGATGTTTACAGACACCGAAACAACGGTGTTTACCGACACCAAACAAAGGAACACACGCGGGTGCTGGCATGACACTTACCGGTATCACAAGAACGACATCTTAGATATGTCAAGGCAAGGTTGACCACTTGCTGGGGGTCTCACTGGGGAGAAACAAACTTTCTGTCACCAACGGGTGAGGTAATAAACCTTTGTGGGGATATCAATCCTGAATACTGTCAAAGCAACTGTAGCAGACTTGCTGTGCTGATGTTGAATGGAATGATCCGCCTCTGTCGGGGATACGGTCTGGTGAGGTTAACATATGAATGCATATGTTTGAATTTTTCTATGGCGTAATGCTCCATATTGAATGGGAATGCTACGCAATTTGAGGATGCAATGATCACTACATGCAAAAATGCAAAAATGATGAAAAACTCCGGCTGGGGAGCCAAAACTGATCGGGTACTCCAACTCTGCGGGGAGACACTGTAGGGAGAGCAACGACTTCTCACTCATGTTGGAGAATAGCACTGCTGCTGGGGAAAAGGTAAACTCCGCTGGGGATATCCTTCAGTCCACAGATAGGATAAATGTTGGAGATAAATTTCAATGAGTCTGCCTCACTCGGGGAGGAAATCGGCAAATACAGGCCTGCTGGGAATAGGCAATCCTTAGATCTGTTGGGGAATAGAAGGCACTATCCACAGACGTCTCCGCAGGGGAACATAGCTCTGATAGCTTCCAAACTTGCTTGGGGAGAATATCTGCTGAGGAAACGTCCTCACAGATGCCAACCTGAAAAAACAGCACAACAAAATGCCCCCAGGGGATACATGGACAAGATATGCTCAAGTGTCCTCAACATTCAAAATGATTTTCAAAGGTTTCATCATCCTGCAAGCTATTGTTTAGCCTTCATGTTCTTATATGCAATGCTTATCAAAAATTCGGACATTTTTGCAAACAAAACAGTAAAAATAAAAACAAAAGAGCCATTTATCTGAATAACGACTTTTATTGATTGAAAATGTGCCTGAAAAGGCAAATACATTGGGAGGCAATTCCTAGAAAGAGGTAATTGCGCACAAAAGGAAAAATCTATCCTAATGGCAACGTGAACACGGCATCCACTATTTCCCAACTCTGTTATAACTCACAGATCATCAGTTTTCCTCCCAACTCCTTGCTTTCTGAGAAGAATGACTGGACGGATCACATCTTTCGAGATGGCAGACGACAAAGCTTGATGAAGTACAGACAACTCAGACTGTAGTCTTCGCTTTAATCCCTCTTTTGGCTGGATCGCCCTTTCGGGTTTTCAATCCACCGGGATACCCATTTTTGCCTAAGCCGCCCTTGCGGGTTTTCGACTTACCGGGTGTATAAATTCTTTTCATTTTATCCCTAATTTTTGCCCGAACCTTTTCTTTCTGTTTTTTTGGTTCGCCGGGATGTCCATTTTTGCCTGGACTCCTTTTTTTTCTTTTTGTCCAGCGGGTCAATTTATGCGAAGTATTTTTTGACTACATCTGAGTTAACAGGAGACGGAAAGTCTTCACCATCCATAGTTGTAAGCATCAAGGCTCCACCGGAGAAGACCTTTTTCACAACGTATGGACCTTCATAATTAGGAGTCCACTTGCCCCTGTTATCTGTACCGGGAGGGAGGATCCTCTTCAAAACTAGATCACCGATCTGATAGCTTTGAGGACGCACTTTCTGATCAAAGGCCCGCTTCATCCTTCGCTGATACAACTGTCCATGGCATACAGCTGCTAGCCGTCTCTCCTCAATAAGGCTCAACTCGTTAAACCTTGTTCGAATCCACTCGGCTTCGTCCAGCTTGACATCCAATAAAACTCTCAAAGAAGGAATCTCCACTTCAACAGGTAGGACAGCTTCCATACCATACACAAGGGAGTAAGGGGTTGCCCCGGTCGACGTACGTACTGAGGTACGGTACCCATGCAAAGCGAAAGGCAGCATCTCATGCCAATCCTTGTACGTAACGACCATCTTCTGCACAATCTTCTTGATATTCTTGTTCGCCGCTTCTACAGCACCATTCATCTTCGGTCTGTAAGGAGAAGAATTGTGATGTTCAATCTTGAAATCTTTACAAAGCTCTTTCATCATCTTGTTATTGAGATTCGAACCATTGTCAGTGATGATTCTCTCCGGAACTCCATAACGACATATGATTTCTTTCTTGATGAACCGGGTAACCACTTGTTTGGTAACGTTAGCATAGGAAGCTGCTTCCACCCATTTGGTGAAATAGTCAATCGCAACCAAGATGAAGCGATGTCCATTCGAAGCAGTAGGCTCAATCTTCCCAATCATATCAATGCCCCACATGGCAAACGGCCAAGGCGAATTCATGACATTCAGAGGGCTTGGTGGTACATGCACCTTATCAGCATAAATTTGACACTTATGGCACTTCCGAGCATACTTGAAACAATCGGATTCCATAGTCATCCAGTAATAACCTGCTCTCAACAATTTCTTAGCCATTGCATGTCCGCCGGCATGAGTACCGAAGGAACCTTCATGAACTTCCTGCATTAACATGTCCGCCTCGGGCCTATCCACGCATCTGAGCAAGACCATGTCAAAGTTTCTCTTATACAGCACATCATCCTGATTCAAATAGAAGCTTCCAGCTAGCCTTCTCAGGGTTTTCTTGTCATTCTTCGACGCACCTTCAGGATACTCCTGAGTCTTGAGGAAGTTCTTGATGTCATAATACCACGGCTTCTCATCAATCACAACAGACTCGGCTGCAAACACATACGCAGGCCTCTCGAGTCGATTCACCGCAACATGTGGCACATGATTCCACCAATGAACTTTGATCATAGACGACAAAGTTGCCAAAGCATCAGCCATCTGATTCTCATCCCGGGGGACATGATACAACTTCACCTTCTTGAAGAACGTCAGTATTCTTCTGGTGTAATCTCTATACGGAATCAAATGCGGCTGGTTCGTATTCCAATCTCCATTGACTTGATTTACCACTAAAGCGGAATCTCCAAATATATCAAGAGTTTTGATCCTCAGGTCAATGGCTTCTTCTATCCCCATGATACAAGCCTCATACTCAGCTTCGTTGTTGGTGACGTCAAACGTCAATCTGGCAGAAAAATGTATATGAGCACCTTTAGGATTGATCAATACTGCCCCAACACCGTTACCGTTCATATTCACAGCCCCATCAAACATCAGTGTCCATTTGTCATCCGGGTTCGGTCCTTCCTCGACAAGAGATTCTTCGCAATCTTTCATCTTAAGATACATGATGTCTTCATCAGGGAATTCAAACATCATAGGCTGATAATCTTCAATCGGTTGCTCGGCGAGGTAGTCTGACAGAATACTACCTTTGATGGCCTTTTGTGACGTGTACTGAATATCATATTCTGTTAGAATCATCTGCCAGCGAGCAACGCGTCCGGTGAGAGCCGGTTTCTCAAAGATGTACTTTACTGGATCCATCTTAGAAATCAATAAGGTAGTATGGTTCAACATATACTGCCTCAGTCGGCGAGCAGCCCAGGCCAAAGCACAGCAAGTTTTCTCGAGCAGTGAATATCTTTTTTCACAGTCGGTAAACTTTTTGCTAAGGTAGTATATGGCATGCTCTTTTCGACCAGACTCGTCATGTTGTCCCAATACACACCCCATCGAATTCTCAGTCACTGACAGGTACATTATCAGAGGTCTCCCTGGAACTGGAGGTATAAGGACTGGAGGTTTCTGTAAATACTCTTTAATCTTGTCAAAAGCCTTCTGACAATCATCATTCCACTTGATCGCCTGATTCTTTCTGAGCAGTTTGAAAATTTGTTCACATGTGGCAGTTAGGTGAGATATGAACCTTGCAATGTAGTTCAACCTCCCTAAAAACCCACGGACTTGCTTCTCCGTTTTCGGTTCAGGCATCTCTTGAATAGCTTTGACTTTCGCTGGATCAACCTCAATCCCTTTCTCACTGACAATGAAACCTAGCAGCTTCCCTGATCTCACCCCAAACGTACACTTGTTCGGATTCAACCTCAGCTTGAACTTTCTCAAACGGTCAAACAGCTTCTGCAAATTAACCAGGTGCTCCTCTTCTGTTTGCGACTTTGCAATCATATCATCTACGTACACTTCGATTTCTTCGTGCATCATGTCATGAAAAAGAGTCGTCATTGCCCTCTGATAGGTAGCACCAGCATTCTTTAGCCCAAATGGCATCACCTTATAGCAGAACGTGCCCCAAGGTGTAATGAATGTCGTCTTTTCCATATCCTCTGGCGCCATCTTGATCTGATTATATCCGGAGAAACCATCCATGAAAGAAAATACCGCGGATTGAGCCGTATTATCAACCAATACATCAATGTGAGGTAATGGGAAATCATCTTTCGGACTCGCTCTATTCAAATCCCTGTAATCGACACACATTCTGACTTTACCATCCTTCTTCGGCACAGGAACGATGTTGGCCACCCATGGGGGATAACTCGTAACAGCCAAAAAACCTGCATCCCACTGCTTCTGAACCTCTTCCTTGATCTTAGTTGCCATATCAGAACTCGTTCTACGAAGCTTCTGCTTGACCGAAGGACATCCTTCTCTAAGAGGTAATTGATGCACCACAATGTCTGTATCTAACCCAGGCATATCCTGATATGACCAGGCGAATATCTCCACATATTCTCTCAGCATCTCAATCAGCCTCCTCTTGACAGAGTCCTCTAAAGCAGCCCCAATCTTGATTTCTCTTTTGGCGTCCTCAGTACCCAAATTAACAACCTCCAACTCCTCCTGATGAGGTTGGATGACTCTTTCTTCCTGCTTCAGCAATCTGACCAATTCTGCAGGGAGTTCACAGTCTTCCTCACTCTCCTCTTCAGCTTGGTAGATGGGATTGTTGAAATCATACTGAGCCATAACAGAACTGTTCATAGTGAATGCCATAAGATCGCTTCTGCATGTTTAATGCTTTGTTTTAGAAAAAAGAGTTCAATAAAGTCACAAAAAACAAAAAACATTGCCATTTTTATTGTTTTTGAAAAAGGATGAAAACAAAAAATAGAAAGACAGGGATCACAAAGTTTGATTTCAAAAAATGTCCTTCATTAATGATAATCATTAAAACATGATGAGGCCCTACAATGAATCACTACGCCTTGGGCAGATCGTAGGATTTTCATGCAAAATGACAAAACAACAAAAAATTACTCTGTTTGAAGAGTAACTTGAACCATTTCTTCAGCCGTCCAGTTGTTGATAGACCCCCCTGGTGCACACGGGCGAACCCAGTTGTCCAAATCACAATCACTGTCACAGTCTTCACTACCGGTTGCAGAGACGTCGCCATGATTCATCAGCCCAGCGCTGGTAAAGGTACTCGGACCCGCTTGACCATTCTGCTCTGCTTGGAGAGGCTCATAACCAACGCCAAATTTGTCTTCTTTAACAGGCAAGTCCACCATCTTGCCCCAGCCTTCAGCTTTGCCAGAACCGACAACCTCCTTAGCCTGCTTGTAAGAAGTAATTGAAGCACCTGGCTTCCTCTGCTCAGCGTACGCCACTTTCTCAAGAGCCACAGTCTCAAACGCCTGGCATAAGGTTTCGTGGATCTCGCCATCCACCTCAACATATTTGAACGAGGATAGATGACTCACCAGAATCTCTTCTTCACCGCACACGGTCACAATCTGACCGTTCCAAACATACTTGAGCTTTTGATGGAGAGTCGACGAGACTGCCCCTGCTGCATGAATCCACGGACGCCCCAATAAACAACTATAGGCGGGCTGGATGTCCATAACATAGAAGATGATATCGAATACCTCAGGACCTATCTTCACAGGCAAGGTAACTTCCCCACATACAGAACGTTTGGATCCGTCGAAAGCGCGAACGATCAGGTCACTGGGAGTAAGCACAAACCCTTCCACATCAATCTTCTTCAGAATCTGCTTAGGCAACACATTCAGCGACGACCCGGTGTCTACCAATACGTGAGACAACACTGCCCCCTTGCACTCCATGGTGATGTGCAAGGCTTTGTTATGGTTCGCCCTTCAGGCGGTAGTCCAGGTTGGTGAATCCTACACCATGCCTGGTGCTCACATTGGCCATCACACCCTCCAGTTGATTGACAGAAATCTCCTGAGGCACGTAAGCCAGATTCAACATCTTCAGCAATGCATTACGGTGTGCCTCAGAGCACAACAACAGTGAAAGTATAGAAATCTTGGACGGAGTTTGATTCAACTGATCTACAATCTTGTAGTCACTCTTCTTGATTATTTTCATAAACTCCTCCACGTCTTTCTCAAATGAGCCTCGGGCGCTTCCTTCTGGACAGGCTCTTCCTCAACCACAGCTTGCTTACCCTTTGCTTTGGCGAGAGCCTCAGCATTATTGTCCCTCAAAGGCTGCGGTGCGAACAGACGACCGCTTCTGGTAAAACCTCCTGGACCCCCTACATTATCCACAGCCGGACCAACAGTTGCAGGAACTCTATTCGGTAAACTAATTGTCACTGGAGCTTGATTCACTGGTCTCGTCTGACCTTCAGCCCTTCTGTTACTGCGATAAGCATTATCATACTTCCACGGCACGGCTCTACTATTCTCAACAGCCCTTCTTCCAGACGCGGCGATAGTAGTTGGAGCACTGATGGTTACAGGCACGGAAATGGTAACTGGGGTACCATTTGTTGCAGGTGCACTAACGACCCTTTGTCCACGTTCTTCAGACGGTTTAAAGTAAATGGTGATAGTTGACACTGTCCCACGATCTTTTACAGCCCTACTGAATTACAAACAACCCTCATCCATCATACCCTGGATACCGGTCCTCAACTGGTCGCAACCATTCTCAGATTCTGCACAGCCCAAACAATCCTCATCACAGCCCGAGTAGACACCCACATTCAGCAAACGGCCCTTCACAACTAGCAGAGAAGTCTGAACATCATCAACATTAACAACCAGATCTTCAGTTTCTTTCCCCTCAATATTGTTCACTCTATGCCCACCATGCTGAGGCATAGGGTTGTTTACGACGTTAGGCACTGGAGCGAAGTTGATTGCTTTGGCATCGATCAAATCTTGGACCTTGTGCTGGAGAGCCCGACACTTCTCAGTATGATGTCCTGGTGCCCCAGAGTGAAAGTCACAACGGACGTTGGCGTCGTACCCAGGAGGCAATACTGTAGGCGGAGCCATTGTACGCAACTCAACCATCCCCAACCTGAGTAGTTCGGGCAGCAGTTCGGCGTACGACATGGGTAGCGAATCAAAACGTCGATCAGGCATCCTTTGTCTGGGCTGATACGGACGTTGCTGTTGTTGTTGTTGTTGCGGTTGTTGAACCCTTTGTTGTTGTTGTTGACGAGGTTGAGGTGCCGGAATGGTTACTGCAGCAGCTTGACGGTATTCAATTCTGTTCTGATCTCTGCGGTGTTGAACAACATTAGTTTCACCCTCTCTTCGACGAGGTGCCCCAGCAAATGGCTTCTTAGAAGAAGAGGAACCAGCATCTTGGATCTTCCCAGTTTTAATCAAGCTCTCAGTCCTCTCTCCACAAATGACAACATCAGAAAAACTTCCGAATGGGCAGCTCCCCATCCGGTCCATAAACACACCCTGAAGAGTACCGATAAACATATCTGTCATCTCCCTCTCCAGCATAGGGGGTTGAACTCTAGCAGCCAGTTCACGCCACCTCTGGGCGTACTCCTTGAAGCTTTCATTGGATTTCTGACAAAGACTCTGCAGCTGAGTCCGGCTCGGTGCCATGTCCATGTTATGTTTGTATTGCCTCAAAAAGGCCTCACCCAGATCTCTCCAACAGCGGATAGAATCTCTCTTCAATTCCATGTACCAGTCCAAAGAAGCCCCAGATAGACTATCTTGGAAAAAATACATCCACATCTTTTCATCATCGGTATACGCAGAGATTTTTCGATAATAAGCCTGCACATGGGTGCGAGGGCAAGAAGTACCGTTGTATTTATCGAAGGACGGCGCTTTGAACTTGTAAGGGATTCTCAAACCTTCAACCAATCCCATATTAGTAACATCAAAACCGAGAGAATTCTGACATTCCATAGCTCTAATTTTCTCAGCAAGGGCATCAACTTTACGATCCCTCTCATTAACCCTTCCCAGAACGTCTTCGTCTTCACTGAGCAGAGAAAACATATCCTCTTGTCTGTCAACAATCGGAGCAGGATTACGGGCCGGGACACGGACTACTCTGGCATTAGCGGCATCTGGAACAATAGGTTGACCGTTGATTCGAATACCCCCCAACTCATCACCTACAGCATAGTTGTTGACGGGTACAGCAGCAGCAACATTGTTATCATTGACCGGGCCTCCCTCTGGTGGAGCATGGTTGACCGGTGGAATTGCAGCCTCTTGTCTCTGAACCATGGCTCGAAGTTCTTCTTGACCTTGTGCAACCCCTTGCATCATATTCATGAACTGGGCCATGTTAGCCTTCATCTCAGCCAACTCTGCTTGAACTTGATCCATACCTCTCTGTTGATTCAGTCTTGTTGAGTAGCGGTGCGGACGTTGATCAGCTATCCTGCCTGAACAGGAACCAAGAGTGAGAAGTCACGACCAAGAACACCTGTTATGCAAAATGATATGAGTATGGTGCTAATGATGCGTATGATGCACATGATATGTTCATTTCTCAGGCACTCAAAGAGCCTGAGTCATCCTCAAAGATGGCAACCTGCAGCAAGAACAACATAGAAGCACAGAAACAACATACACAAGAGTGATGAGTACAAGGTGAAACCAACAACCTCATCTATACGAGTAACAGGATCATACAACAAAGTCGACAAAGAAAATCCAAACAATCGGAGAACAACAATGAATCCCATCCAACAATCCTGGAGGTGATTCTCAACATACATATCAAAGATACAAGCTAAGACAAACGGCCTCCCGGAATGAGAGTCTTCAAGTACTGACACTGGTCTATCAACAGGTCACATTCTGAACATTCTGGCAAAAGAGTGATCTTCTCCTTCAGTTGTCGTCTAAGCTCTACCACTTCTCCTCCAAGGTGGTTCTCTGATGCCTGTCTCAAGTCTACTTCCTTCTTCAACTGGATGTCTTTATCTCTGAGTTGCTTCTCCAAGTCTCTGATCTTCTTCTGATAGCTGGCCTCAACCCTCTGCAGCCTCAAGCACTCCCGGTGTTCTGCATCTAACATGCTCTCCATCTCCTCGTAGGATCTCTTCTTGCTTCTCAGTCTGCTAGCATCTTCTTCTCGCACTCCTCTGAGTTGATGAACCAAGTTCAAACTATCAGCTTTGGCTTTGTACAGCTCCATCTGGGTATCTTGCTCCTTCTCTCTCAAACGGCGATTCTCCATCAGGGCTTGCTTGTAGTGCTCCGCAGGCACACTCTCAGCAAGGATCAAAAGTGGTTGCTCCTGCAACGGCTCCATCCTGTCGTAGGGTAACAACAAAGTTTCTACTCTCTCCTTGACCCAATCAGTGTAATCGGGCATAGCAACGGCAAACTTCTTCCCTAAGACAGATCCATCCTTCACACCAATAGACTTCCAAGCTCTCCCTATCTGCTCCAATCTGGCCGGGTCATTCTGCTTCTCAAAATACACACTTTCAGCTACCTCAGCCTCAAGTGGTCTTCCCTTCATCACAAACCCCAACTGGCGAAGAGAAAGAACCGGGTTGTAATTGATGCAACCCCTAGTCCCTATGAGTGGCACATTACGGAATCCTCCACAGCTCATAATGACGTTACGCACATCCATCCGGTAAGATTGCCATCTGATATCATAGGAGGTAAGAGACATAACCCTCTGAGTCCACTTATGCATGCTCTGAGCATCCACAAAAGGTCCACTGACTGGCAGGAGAGACAAGAACCATCTGAGCAAAAGCGGGAGACAACACCTGATAGCCCCACCCTTACCATGCCTACTGTGAATAGCATAGTAAGTGTCAGCCAACAGAGTAGGAACTGGATTTCCTCCAATGAAAATACTGACTGCAGCATAGTCAACAAAATTGGGCATACTCGGAAACAGGACGATCCCATAGATCATGACGGCCAACTGAGCATGAAAGGCTTCCCAACTTCCCTTTCTTGCTTCTTCTCTAGCTACCCTCAACAGAAACTTCAAAGGCAATCCTACAACATCCCCACTGGACTTCCAACTATCGCTGACTTCCTTGATACCCAAATGGAGAGCTCTGGCAACAACTCTGAAATCAACCTCCTTGGGCACATCCAAGAAAGGAACCTGATACCGGACCGGGACACTCAGCAGAATGGAGTACTCCTCAAGAGTAGGCGCCAACTGATAATCTTGAAAGGTGAAACAATGAAGCTCGGGGTCGTAGAACTGTAGAAGAGTCTGCAACGGTACCGGATCGACTACCATCTTCAACAGCGTCAGAATATCTCCATACTGGTCAACAAACCCCTTCTGGTTACCACTGGTCATAAGGTTGCTCAACTCAATCAGAGACGTCAAAGGTTCACGGTGAAAGCTGTAGGAACAAGTCTTCCGCTTCAACTCTGGGACTGTTGCCATCTCTATCAGTGAACAAGCTCTGGAATGTACCTGAGAAATGATATGCATGCAGGGATTAGTTTTTTTTTTTTTTCTTTTCTTTTTTTTCTCTTTTTTTTTTATTGCGTATTTTTTTGAAAATAAACATGTTATGATGCAAATGATGCAGACAAGACTGGTTGGCTGTGTCTCTCAGAACACAGGATCAAAGCTTCGGCTTGAACTCGGAACCACAAATTCATCTGAAACCCAAAGTCATCTGAGACCCCAAACTTCTGAACCAATAGTCACCAACAGGATCACAAGTCACCAACAAGTCACCAACAAGTCACCAACTGTACCTGTAATAATGATCATTCCCTCCCCACTCACGGGTGTCACCTAGGCCAGGGTAAGGTCGAGAGAAACGCAACATAAATAACCTTTCGCAGAACATCATCATATACACACCCGAAGTATGTAACGATAATGTCCCACCAGGGTCTGGACTGCTCGTGATATCAATGTTCCGCTAAGTGGCGCAATACCACCCGCTTCCCATGAATCACTCTATTCCTAAGTATCCTAGATCTCACTCATGGCCTGGGTATTGGGCCTTTTACCTCATGTAACTCCCACCCCATCAGAGAGAAACAGACAACTAGCCAGGTGAACA